>NC_062549.1:8631878-8934297 GCF_016906955.1 Phacochoerus africanus
TTTGCATTATGTAATTAATCGCAACGGTGATCATAACTATATGCCAAGTCCTGTGAGACTTCCAAGCAAGTCATTAAACCTGAAGGTGGCCTATGGGGACGGCCAACCTAGTCCTCCATCCTTCTTTCTTCCCAGCCCCACAGCAAGATGTTTTTTCAGCCATTTACCACTTTCCTGCCCACTTAGCCATGCCCAGATACACCTGGACCACAGTGATGAAGGGAGCTGCGGGGGATCCAGCCTGAATACATGTTGCCCATGATCGAAGTTTTCATTTACATTTTTCAATTGTCTTACACTTCATAGGCCATTATAACATACCTCCAACTCCTGTAAAATGAAATGGTATAAATACAGAGAGAAAACCTATTTGATCACACGCAATAAAGTTAGAAAAGTACAGCTAAACTATGTTTTCTTAATCTAGAAAAGAGACTACTAAATGATCGCTGGGTTAAAAAAAAAGAAATAGGTGAAAATTTTGAGTTTATATGACAATGAGAGCATCATATGTCACAATTCAAAAGATGAAGCTAAAGGAACATTTAAAAGAAAATTTTAGCTTTTGGTGACAGATTTTTGGGGAAAAAAGATAAAATTTTAACTCCCCTGTAAATGTAAATAAATGTCAGAGTTCTCATTGTGGCTCAACGGCAATGAACCCAACTAGTATCCATGAGGACGTGGGTTCGATCCCTAACCTCGTTCAGTGGGTTAAAGGATCTGGCGTTGCCATGAGCTGTGGTGTAGGTTGCAGACACGGCCCAGATCCCAAGTTACTGTGGCTATGGTGTAGGCTGGCAGCCGCAGTTCCAATTTGACCCCTAGCCTGGGAACTTCCATATGCTGCGGGTGAGGCCCTAAAAAGCGAAATAAATAAATAAATAAACGTCAAAGATTGTCTTTAACTCATTATTGAGTGGACCAATATGATGGTACACGTAATTCAAAGGAGAATTAGACAATCATTAGCCTACGGGCAGTAAGGAATGCTGAAATGACTTCACAGAATCAGCCTATCCATAGAGCAATAATGAACTGCAGCTCACCAGGCACAATGTGGTTTATTACCAGCTTTCTACAACTTACATAGCTCAAATACTATTGGGAAGGAGGAAAATAAGAATCTCTACTTCCCATCATAAACAAAAAACAAAACAAAAACTCCAAATGGGTTATAGATGTACATGGGAAAAAATTCTATGAAGCTGATAGAAAAAGTGCAAGTGAGTGTATTTAGGGTTTCAGGATGGGGAAGAATATTTCAGACAAGACCCCTCATATCAAAAGTCATTTGTAAAAGTCTAAAACCACAAGAAGTTAGTGTCTGAAACACAGGAGGATCTCACACCAATCAGAAAAAAAAAAAATCTGTTGATAAAAAGCAAATCTAAATGCTGATAAGTAAAGTTCACCTGCAATCAGAAAAGACCAACTAAACAAGGAGATTCTAAAACTTGTTATTAAGTTCTGGGAAGGACTGGAGAAACGAGAATGCTCTCTATCTTCTGGACACCTGTCTGCAGGTGTTGGTGACTCTATGTACATGCAGGGAAGGTGATGGTCAAATCACATAACAATTGGTACCCCTTAGATAACAGATGCCTGGCCAATCACAGAGGAGGTCATTCCTGAAACACAACTGCGGTAAAACTCATGCCTAGGTCCACAGAGAACTGTTTGTGACTGCAGAGAGTTGGAGGAAACTGTTCGTCCAATGTGCAGGGATATGTTTTTGTTGTTGTTTTTGCTTTTTAGGGCCGCACCCGCAGCATATGGAGGTTCCCAGCTAGGGTCCACTCGGAGCTACAACTGCCGGCCTGCACCACAGCCACAGCGACACAGATCTGAGCTGCCTCTGCGACCTACACCACAGCTCAAGGCCATGCCAGATCCTTAACTCACTGAGTGAGACCAGGGATGGAACCTGTAACCCATGATTCCTAGCTGGATTCGTTTCCGCTGTGCCATGATGGGAACTCCCAATGTTCAGGGATGTGGATGAATAAAATCAGGTCGAGGAGTTCCCCTTGTGGCTCAGAGGGTTAAGAACCTGACATAGTGTCTGCGAGGATGCAGGTTTGATGCCTGGCCTTGCTCAGTGGGTTAAGTATCTGGCATTGCCACAAGCTGTGGCATAGGTCTCAGATGTGACTTGGTCTGGAGTCCCTGTGGCTGTGGCATAGGCTCCAGCTGTAGTTCGATGCCGTCTCTAGCCCGGGAACTTCTATATGCCACAAGTGTGCCCCCTGCAAAAAAAAAAAAAAAAAAAAAAGTCTGTGTTTTATTGATTTATTTATTTTTGCTTTTTAGGGCCCCTCCTGCAGCATATGGAAGTCCCAGGCTAGGGTTCACATCAAAGCTGCTGCTGGTGGCCACAGCCACAGCAACAGAGGACCCAAGCCGCATCTGTGATCTACACCACAGCTCAAGGCAACACCAGATCCCTGACCCACTGAGAGAGGCCAGGGATTGAACCTGCATCCTCATGGATCCTAGTCAGGTTTGTAACCTGCTCAGCCACAAGGGGAACTCCGATGTCTGTGTTTTAAATGCCATTGTTTTCAGAAGTCCAAGGCCATGAACTAGGTGTACATGCAGAAATAGAAATTGTTCTCAAAAAATAGTGTCCAGTGAAAAAAATAAGAAATAGCATGAACATTAAAGCACAAATGAA
This sequence comes from Phacochoerus africanus, assembly GCF_016906955.1. Classification (NCBI taxonomy): domain Eukaryota; kingdom Metazoa; phylum Chordata; class Mammalia; order Artiodactyla; family Suidae; genus Phacochoerus; species Phacochoerus africanus. Next base: position 8,634,556 of record NC_062549.1, read on the forward strand.
ATCGTTGGAAACTTAAACACACACACTTGATGAAACACGATGTTTTAAAGGACACATCTATACCAAAATGAATATATGGAAGATTGTTCACGGGGCAGACACTAACCGGACTAAATTGAACACCGTGGAGGAGGGGTTGGGTGTGGGGATGTGAGATGCTGAGAAAATTCAAAGATGTTCATATAAACGTGAACGTATGTAAGTCAAACGAGCCTTGCAGATGCTTTCAGGAACTATGATGAGCATGTGTAAATGAGCTGATTAACTCTCTCCAGGAAAGCTGAGACCTTAAGTTGGGGAGAAGGGAAAGTAATCGATAAGTCAATATTGACTTAGTTTTATGCTGCATATAGAGATTTTGAGAAATAATTCACCCAACTAGAAAGAGATGAGTTCACACTGGCAGTCACTCCATTTTTTCCCCCCAACGCATATGAGGAATATCTACGAGGAGTAAGCAATATTCTCGGCCCTGGGGGCTATACCGGCAACCAACTAAAAATTTTAAAAAAGTCTTTCCTTGAAGACCTTACATCCTAGGGGACAGGAGGTGGTCAAAGCTCTGAAAAGAAATGCCCCCATGGCGCAGCTCTCCAGGCCTGGCATCATGACAGGTGTGTGTTGAGGGCAGGGGCGGGGGGGTTGGTGAGGAGTCGTCAGAGGCAAAAGCGCCTGTGTCCCTCATTAAGGGACACACCTTTCCGGATGAATTCGAGAGCCATTGTTTCTTTTCTGTCTTTCAGCCCCTGATTCATCATATCAGCACTTGAGATGGTTGTTGAAGGGAGGAAATTAAGAAAGAAGGGAGAGATAGAGGTAGGCAGGCCGTGTGACTTCAGGATGTCTAAGGAGATGCTGAACACGGCAGATAACCTGTGCGGGATGTAGCCTGCCAGGATTTTCCCTGCCTTGTCAACTCATTTAAAAGGAAAGGTGAACAAAACCTAAATTTATGTATTTATTTATTTATTTTGCTTTTTAGGGCCGCACCCAAGGCATATGGAGGTTCCCAGTCTAGGGGTCGAATTGGAGCTACAGCTACCGGCCTACGCCACAGCCACAGCAACGCGGGATCCGAGCTGTGTCTGCAACCTACGCCACAGCTCACCGCAATGCTGAGCAAGGCCCAGGATCAAACCCGCCACCTTGTGGTTCTCAGTCGGATTCGTTTCCACTGCGCCAGGACAGGAACTCCCAAAATCTAATTTTATTTATTTTTTATTTTATTTTATTTTATTTTATTTTCCAACTGTACAGCAAGGGGATCAAGTTATATACATTACATTTCCCCCCACACCCTTTGTTCTGTTGCAACATGAGTATCTAGACATAGTTCTCAATGCTACTCAGCAGGATCTCCCTGTAAATCTATTCTAAGTTGTGTCCAAAATCTAATTTTAAATTCAATCTAAATCTAAACTAAATCACCACTCTGTTTAGTTATGCATTTAATTCTCTTTACTGAGTAAAAAAGAAAAAGAATGCATGGAACAAAATAGTGAACATATTCATCGAGTTTAATGTACATACATATATGTATTAATCTCACATACACACATACTATAATATATATAATAATCACATACTCACATAATATAATATATATAATCTCACATATATAATCTCACACACACATTGATTTTAAATATAAGTATTATATATGTACAATTTTATATACATAAAACTCTCTGAAATTCAGCAATGCTGAATTCAACAAACACTGACCAAGCCCATTACGTTGTAAAACTAGACTGGGTGCTTTCACACTCAGGAACCATTTATTCCTCATCACAGTGTTAATGAGGTAGAAATAAAGTATGGTCTCTCTTCCACAGATGAATGAACTGATGCCCAGAGAGGCTAGGACACCATCAGAAAGCCACACAGCTAACGTGAAGTTTGTCAGGTGGATTTAGACTTAACTCCAAGCCCAGGCTCTTTCTTATACGCTACAATCTCTGGTCCCAGTAGGAGAACAGAAGGATCATTGTGAGAATGGGAAAATACCACAGGACCTCAAATAGACCTTGTACCTCAGCCTGCTCTCCAGATACTCCTTGGCCTTGACCAAAGCTGTCAGTGATGGGGATGACTGCATCAAGCTAGATTATGAATCAATAGCACTGCACTATACATTAGTTGTAGTAGTTGGGATTTTTGCTTTATTAGGATTCATCTGGCTGGATGTAAGAAAAAGTAAAAGAGAACAGTGGATAAAATAAGAGCGAGGCTTATTTCTCCCTGATGAATAGGAGCCCAGGGGTAGGGAATCCAGGGCTAATATGGATTTCATGGTGTCATTAGCCAGCAGGCTTCTAATTTTCTGCTCCTCCATTTGAGCACATGGTATTTTGAGATGATGTCACCTCAGGGCCTAAAACAGTTGCTGGAGCTCCAACCATCAAATCTATAGTCTAGCTGGACACAAAGAAAAAAATTTTTTTCAAACTGAATTGTCATTTAGAAACATTCTTGAAGTTCCAGCATAGATCTGCTTCTCGATGGTCAAGACTTGGATAAGGGTGACTCTGAGATCCAAGTCAGGCTGTAAATGGAGTCTTTGTTTTGCATGATAATCGGCCGCTAAAATCAGAGTCCTGCCGTATAATAAAGACTAGCCATCTTTAGCCAATCTGGTAGATGGCGTGAGTGCATGTGGAACCGAGTTAAACCAGCATTGGATAACTTTCTACACTACCTTGATCCAACAGTATGGACTCAGGCCAGTTACTCGGTCCCCTGAGCCCTGGTTTCCTTCTTTATAAAATGACAATAACCGCATCTATTTCATTCAGATGTGTGAGGGCAAACTTCAGACCCCCAGGTGAGCCTGCACTGGAAATCCCCCCTTCTCCAGCAGGCTCCAGTGCAGCCAATTCCTTATACAGGAAAGAATTGGGGGGATTTTTATGTCCAAAGAACTCTGGATTCATAGAATCCACTTCAAGCATGCTTTTGTAGTCTGGAAAGTTCTCATACTCGAATATCATTTACAAACCACTTGTGAAATACTTACTATTGGGCCAACACCACTCTGGGTGCATTATATACAGCAGCCTCCAATCAGAATAATCCAGCGATGTGGGTGTATTAGCCCCATTCTATGTTTGAGGAACACGGGGTTCATGGAGATTGAATGACTTCTCTACACTGTTTCAGTAAGAACAGAGTCTATATTGAAACTCAGACCTATCTTATTTCAAACCCATGCACTTCCCACTGTACCTCTCTCTTTTATACCACAACACACTGGTATATAATGAGAATATACACAATTCTATGTGTGTATATCAACAATCTCATAGCCTTACTTCCATCGACGTCAAAAGAAGCCCTAACCCTCTCCTTGTATCAAAACATTTGAAGTGACTATTTTTTCATTACAATGTCTCTTTAAATCATCCCCTTACTTTTTTTTTTTTCCTGTTAATTAGCCAGGTTGCTAAGCTGGCACAATGTAGTGGTGTTAAAGTGTCCCCAAATTAATAGTGCCTCATCAGCACCAAGGCAGGGCGTGAAATTACCTTCTGAAGTGTTACCTGAATGCAGTTAGCACCTCCTCGGCTGCTGACTTCAGACAAGCATGGGGACTCAGCAGAAATACGCAAGTCTGCACTAGCCATCAGCAGAATCCTGGGGTCAGGGACGGTGACATCCTCCGGCCCGCCAATGTCCTTCCGATCACTCTGCCTCTGCCTCCCAGCTCTCAGGGCTCAAGGCAGCCCGAGTTAGTTGTTTTCAACTGGAATTGTTCTGTCCTCCACTCACCCCTTAAATAGAGCACCGGGCGTCTCCAGGCAACTGGCTAGATCAGTTGTGAGCTGTGCTAAAGGGACAGGGTTGGGGCAACTTCCCTGGCACCATGGAAACACTGCCCAGCATCCAGTGCTGTGTCTAACCTGCTGGAAACCCATGTGCTGGGTGGGAGGGGAGCTAGAGGATGTGGCAGAGGAAAGGGAGCTCAATGAGAGCCGCCAACTGGAGCTGCTCCTAAGTAGGGCTTCAGGCAGCCCAGTATGTGGTCAGCCCTGCCTCAGGTCCTGTCCATCTGTCCCATGACCTGAAAGAGCCACCTCTAGGCTGGAGCGGGGACGTAATTGACCGGAAAGTTGTAGCTGAGGGAAGCACTCTGGGAAAATAGAAAGCCCTGGGAGGCAGGAGTTCCCACGAAGATGGGAGCATTCCTTGCTCAGCCACCAACTACATGTGTGATGTTGGAAAGGCAACCCGCCCCCTCTGAGCCTCCATTTCTTCCTCTGCAGAAGTAAGTTTATAATAATGCTGATCACATCAAGTTGATGTGAGGATTAAATGCATATAAAGCTATGGCGGGTAGTAAGCATCTCAGTAACTGTTAGTTGTCAAAGTGATGAAAGGGGATGAAGATGATGGTAATGGGGATGGGGATGATGACGGCGATGGTGCCAGCAGTGGGGATGGGGATAGGGATGATGATGGCGATGGTGCCAGCAGTGGGGATGGCGATGGCGATGGTGCCAGCAGTGGGGATGGGGATGGCGATGGTGCCAGCAGTGGGGATGGGGATGGGGATGATGACGGCGATGGTGCCAGCAGTGGGGATGGGGATGGCGATGGTGCCAGCAGTGGGGATGGGGATGGGGATGATGACGGCGATGGTGCCAGCAGTGGGGATGGGGATGATGACGGCGATGGTGCCAGCAGTGGGGATGGGGATGGGGATGATGACGGCGATGGTGCCAGCAGTGGGGATGGGGATGGCGATGGTGCCAGCAGTGGGGATGGGGATGGGGATGATGACGGCGATGGTGCCAGCAGTGGGGATGGGGATGATGACGGCGATGGTGCCAGCAGTGGGGATGGCGATGGGGATGGCGATGGTGCCAGCAGTGGGGATGGGGATGGGGATGATGACGGCGATGGTGCCAGCAGTGGGGATGGGGATGATGATGGCGATAGTGCCAGCAGTGGGGATGGCGATGGGGATGGCGATGGTGCCAGCAGTGGGGATGGGGATGGGGACGGCGATGATGGTGGTGGTGATTATTTTGATGATGGAGAAGAGTAATGTATGTGAAGCGTTTAGTAATTAGAACCGTGCAGTATCGGAACTGAATAGAGTCCAGGAATAGGACCACCCCATGTGGACCCTGGATCTATCACAACAGAGCAGTAGAGAAAGAATGGCTTCCTCAATAAATGGTGCTGGATCAAATGCACATCAGTATGAAAAAAAAAAAAAAGAAAGAAAGAAACTGACTCCCACATCACGTAACACTCACACCTAAAGGTTATTTTTATTTTGTCTTTTTAGGGCTGTACGTGCAGCACATGGATGTTCCCGGGCTAGGGGTCAAATCTGAGCAGTACCCACCGGCCTACGCCACAGCCATAGCAATGCTAGATCTGAGCCACGTCGGTGACCTACACACAACTCACACCAACACTGTATTCTTAACCCACCCAGTGAAGCCAGGGATTAAACCCATGTCCTCGTGGACACTGGTCGGGCTAGCTACTGCTGAGCCAAAGAGGGAACTCCTAAAGGTTATTTTTAGATCTGAATGTGAAAGTAATACAAAAAAATCTTCTAGGACAGTGTCACCTTGCTCAGACCTTCCTGGCTGGTTAATCCAATCAGCCTGAGAAGGCCATTCCCTGAGGAAGATTTTATTTTATTTTATTTTATTTTATTTTTGTCTTTTTGCCATTTCTTGGGCTGCTCCTGCAGCATATGCAGATTCCCAGGCTAGGGGTCCAATCGGAGCTGTAGCCACTGGCCTACGCCAGAGCCACGGCAATGCGGGATCCGAGCCGCGTCTGCAACCTACACCACAGCTCACAGCAACGCCAGATCATTAACCCACTGAGCAAGGGCAGGGACCGAACCCACAACCACATGGTTCCTAGTCAGATTCGTTAACCACTGCGCCACGACGGGAACTCCGAGGTAGATTTTAATAGTGAACCGGGTAACGATGTCTTAGAAGCGTGAATAAAGGCAGTTTCTTCCTCTTCTGTTTTCCTCCATCCACAGAGTGAAACTTGCTCCTCTGTTCCCAAAGGGGAAGCCACCTTTGGGATGGGATGAGTCTCGGCAGGAAAACCATCTTCTCTGTCCCCTCTGTGGCTGGGTCCATGCGGCAGGCCGGTGACCTGGGTCCTGGCCTCCAGGAGGACCATTCATAGCCCTCAAGGCATCACCAACATCCCAGGCCCCGTGTCTGGCTCCAGGGCACTTCCTTTTCATGATATATGTGGTGACCTGAGGCTGATCTAGCATTGTAAAAAGGGTCCTCGTAATAACTACATTGGAGTTCCCGTCGTGGCGCAGTGGTTAACGAATCCGACTAGGAACCATGAGGTTGCGGGTTCGGTCCCTGCCCTTGCTCAGTGGGTTAACGATCCAGCGTTGCCGTGAGCTGTGGTGTAGGTTGCAGACGCGGCTCGGATCCCGCGTTGCTGTGGCTCTGGCGTAGGCCGGTGGCTACAGCTCCGATTCAACCCCTAGCCTGGGAACCTCCATGTGCCGCGGGAGCGGCCCAAGAAATAGCAACAACAACAACAACAACAAAAAAAAGACAAAAAAAGACAAATAAATAAATAAATAAATAAATAAAAAATAACTACATTTATTAAGCATCTACTATGTGCCTTTCCTTTTATTGCAGCAAATATGAATTAAACACTTGCTGTCTCCCAAGGCTGGGGCTTCAGCAATAAACAGAATGGACAAACATCTCCATCCTTATGGCGTTTCTATTCTCCTGAAGGGAGAAAATAAATCAACAGACAAGTAAATAAATAAGCCAACCTTATATGTAAAAGCCAGGGAGCAATTAGGCAAGAAAAAGGAGGGAGAGAGAAAACGCTGACTTGGCTTGGGCGGGGGCTGGTGAGAGTCGGGAGAATAACTAGATCCTGCCTGTATTTTAAGGAGAGACACATGAGCATGCGGAGATGGAGTGTGTGTGTGTGTTTGGAGAAAGAGAGAGCCAAGAGGAGTCAAGGGTGGTCCTTAAGTGTTTGTCTGAAAACTGCCAGCATCAGTGGGCTTGGAGAGAGATGTGGAAGAGCCGAAGGGAGTCACCTTCGACTGGGGCAGTGGAAGAGGAGTCCAGCCGCGGCCGGGCTAAATTACACACAGCTATTGGCTGCCCTAGAAGGGATGCCGCGTAGGCAGATGGGGCCTGGACTGCAATGAAGACGATTCGGTGGGAGAGATTATTTCCAATGTTTCAGCAACACTCAGAGGTGAGGGTTATTTACCTCATTGTCCAGCGAAGGAAACTCAGTTACAGAGATTAAATAAAACATTCAAGATCCTCCAGCAAGTGAATCAGGATTTGAACCCAGTTCGGAAAACACCGTTCATGCTAAATGCATTTCTACTTGATTGAAGATTTCAGATGTAAGGAGAAAATCCTCACGTGGCTCTCTCATTTAAAGAAAGGGGAAAAAACCCCAAAAAACACCTCTGTAGCTCAGCTCAAGCTTCCCTCTGTCTATGCTCAGATCCAGAGCCAGCTGGCCTCCCACTCTCTTGAAAAAAAAAAAAAAAGTAAAATCCCACTTTCTGAGAGCCTTTCTTTGGCTCAGAAAGCAGTCACGCATCCGGGTCCACTCAACAGAGACTTGTCTTGGCAGGAACACCGAGGGATGATGTCACTCTCTGAGGACAGGGAAAGCCCCGCGTGCCTTTGACTTTGCCCTCGAAACCCGTCACGGCGGGGCTGCTCGTCCCTGCGGCTGGCAGCGGTGTAAACGGGCATGACATTTTTGGAGATGACATATTAAAAATGTAGTAAGCCTATTGAATATGTTTCTGCCCTCTGACCTCAAGGTTCTGTTTTTGGTCATTTCATCTTAGGAAATAATCAGAATCACATCAAGATAGCTAAGGCTCAAAGAGGTCCGTCCCAGCCCTATTTATGATGCTGGTGTTTTTTTTAAGGCACCTAATATCCAATGGAAGAATGGTTAAATAAATTAGAGATGTCAAAATTATTTTTTAGAAAGAACTTGAGAAGTCATGGAAAATGGTTCTATTAAAATGTTGGGCTTCAAAGGCAGAATGCAACACTGAATTTTGGTCTCGTCTTTATCTCTAAGGCAGTGATTTCTGCATTGAATGGGTGATTAATGAATACAATGAAGATGTTATCTATGCAAAAGGATGCTGTGTCGGTTGAATGGGACCCTGCTTTCTTTTCCTGGAATGGAAAACTAAGGGCAAAACTGAAAAGAGAATTTAGGAGTCTCACATTCTAACTGGTCACCTCCTTTAAGACTTATTGAGAGGTGCCATCTCAACACAACAGTTCCTACCACCTGCCGCAACCTCTAACTTGCACCTTCCAACCCATATAACTGGAATCGGGAGTTTCCGTAATGGCTCAGCAGTTAATGAGCCTGAGTAGGACCCATCAGGATGTGGGTTCGGTCCCTGGCCTCGCTCAGTGGGTTAAGGATCCGGTGTTGCCGTGAGCTTTAGTGTAGGTTGCAGAGGCAGCTCGGATCCTGCGTTGCTGTGCCTGTGGCATAGGCCAGCAGCTGCAGCTCCGATTGGACCCCTAGCCTGGGAACCTCTGAATGCTGCAGATGCGACCCTAAAAAGACACACAAAAAAAGACCAAAAAATATATATATAACTGGAATCATGAAAAACAGGAGAAGACAGTTGCTCAGGAAGTACAGGAATGAGGCAGAAGTTTATTCCTCCTCTCCCCATGGCTTGGGAGCAGCAGGTGTGTGGAGGGTTCCCACCCTCAAAGTGAAGGCAAAGAGGTGCTTGAAGGATCTCTCATAAGAACTAGTGAGATGGAGCTCCCGTTGTGGCTCAGTAGGTTAAGAACCTGACTAGTATCTATGAGGATTTGGGTTCGATCCCTGGCCTTGCTCAGTGGGTTAAGGATCCAACAGTGTCACTGTATCAGCTCGGGTCGCTGCTGTGACATAGGTTCCCTGGCTGGGGAAATTCTGAATGCCAGGGGCATGGCCAAAGAAAAAGCTAAGGACCTGCACAAATGCCAGGGTTATCTTTCACTGTAATCTCTTTGGGAGGCCATTTGTTTACTGTCTCTCTGTCACACTTTTCTCCTGGCTCTGTACCTTTCACTTTCTCCTCAAAACAGTCAACTCCTACTTCTCAGCCTGGATACTTGTTCATCCTTCAAATATCAGTTTAAATGTAACTTTTCCCATGAAATTTTGGGACAAATTTAGCATCTTCTTCCCACATACTTTATTTATTTATTTATTTATTTATTTATTGTCTTTTTAGGGCCACACCCTCAGCATATGGAAGTTCCCAGGCTTGGGGTCTAATCAGAGCCGCAGCTGCTGGCCTACACCACAGCCCCAGCAAGGTAGGATCTCAGGCGTGTCTGTGAGCTACCCCACAGCCCACAGCAATGCCAGATCCCTAACCCACTGAGCGAGGCCAGGGATTGAACCCATGTCCTCATGGATACTAGTCTGGTTCATTACTGCTGAACCATTACAGGACTCCTATATACTTACATCATTTAAAAAAGTTTTCCATTCCGGCAATTATTTCATTTTATTGAAGTAATCTATGTCCTAGCCCTAGGAATGCAGCAGCACTAGTAATTTTGCTCTCGCCCGTCAATAGTTGCAAGGCTGGACCAATTCTTACCAATTATGTAGCATCAGCACCTAATAGAGAATGCAGGATGCTGGAGTGGCCACAGCTTCAAATATCGCCTGATATTATGGTATAGAGAAAAAGAAAGTGCGCCAAGTTGAACACTGGTTTTTCAAGCTTTAGCTCAGAAATCATGTATCAATTTTGCTTTCTTGGCCAATGTAAGTCACAAGGCTGCACTTAACTTCACGGGGGCAGGAAAGCGCCATACTGTTATGGCCAAGAGGAGAAGTAGGAATTTGGGGTGGATAAGTACCGATGTCCCACTGAATAAGCCTTGCAACAATAAAATAATGCCATAAGTTGTAAGGATTAAGTAACATATGTGCAAAGTGCTTAGAAAACTGTGAAATTCTATGCAAATATTATTTCTAAGTTATCATAAAGGCATAATGTAATGGACCCCAGATGAAGGAACTATTAAATCCAACATGCGAGACAGGTGGCAGATTTCATGGGGATACTGGTGACGTGGGAAGATAATTGGAATTTGGACAGGTAGAACTGGCGGAGTGAGCACTCCAGGGGGAGGGGACAACAAAGGTCTGGAGACCGGACAGGAAAGGGCACAGTTCTTAGCGTAGATTAAGAAAAAGGCATCTGGAATTCCTGTTGTGGCTCAGCGGTAGTGAACCCAACTAGCAACCATGAGGACAGGGGTTCAATCCCTGGCCCCGCTCAGTGGGTTAAGGATCCAGTGTTGCTGTGGCTGTGGTGTAGGCTGGCAGCTGCAGCTCCAGTTGGACCCCTAGGCTGGGAACTCCCATATGCAGCAAGCCTGGCCCTAAAAAGACAAAAAAAAAAAAAAAAAAAAAGAGAGAGAGAAGAAGAAGAAGAAGAAAAAGAAGGCATCTGCTCAAAGAGCATCTCTACGGGGGGAGCTTCCAATGTCCAGCTGGAACATAAAATGCCAGCTGTGTCATTTTCAGAAGCAAAGGTGTCCATATGCAAGCACCCAGATGCCAGGGATACACAGAAGGCAGCCCAAGCCCACAGTCATGCTAGCAATCTGATGAGCTCATCATCCTCCCGAGAGCTCATTACACAGCCTGGCATGGGCAGCGTCTCTGCCACTCATACTCACCCAGACAAAACTACAGCGATGAGATCATCAACTTAAAAAAAAAATCACCATTTAAACAGCAGACATGCTTGGCCTCATGCTGTCAGGAAAGCTGTCACCATGGAAAAGCAAAAGAGAAAGTCCCCAAATTAGTGTTGAATTTCTTCCAAGAACTGTCAATATTTTTGGAAGCCCCCAGAGAACAAATGCTTTCTTGAGCCTGGCAGGATCTGCAGTGTTGAAAAGAGACTGACTCCAGACTGACTGATGGTGGCCAGTCGGTGCCACGTTCGGCGGGTGACATCTAAGACAGGCAGTCGGCTGCTTAGAATGAGAACAAAATACCCCATCTATGAGCTGATGAAAACATGCGAAGATCCCTCAGAAAACTCAGAGCAGGATACCTATTACAGGTCTGTGTTTATATTTGTATATCCGAGTTTTACTGGTCTTTCCCAACCTGCTAAATAAGTCAGAATCTTAAAATGCGCCTGCTGCCTGCAGATCGTTTATTTGTGGGAGTCTCCACGGGTGTACCATTCTTGTTGGTCATTGTATAATCAGGGTCAGGTCTCAAATTAGGATAATACAAGGAGGGTTTCTTAAATGAGCTATTTATAAAGGCGTGGGAAAGCTTTAGAGGAATTACTAGGACTAGTAATAGTGGGATTGTTAATATCACCCTTGGTCACAAGCTGCCCCAGGAAAGGCATGGTTTTGGGTGACACATCATGGCCAAACCCTGAAAGAGCAAAGTACTGGGGTTGTAGGCTGACCATACTCCCTATAACTGACTGCAAGGTTTTCTTGGGAAAAGCCCCCGGGCAGTGCATCTCATGTCTATTACATCCCTTTCCTTGCCCTGTTCAGATACACTTCTCAATACCTGTTTGGGGAACCAATCCTCCAGGATCCTGGTGGGGTTCTCTTCCTTAGGAGAATCTAGAAGGGAAGGACAAACTACTCATCCTCAAGGAGTAGCACCTTGCTGGTCATTCATCCTTGCTTTCTTCTGCCGGTACCAGCTGAATATTAACCTCATCCCCTACACATCTGTTTTGCCCCTAAGGATACTACATTATATTAAGCATCTCCATGGTCCTCACTGTGTCAACCTGACAATCCTAGCAGTTGCAACCTGCTGGTTGCTGGCAGTTAAGCACTGTCACCTGGCCCCTGGTGGTTTAAGGTCCTACCATCCCTACTGCTATCTGCAAGCCAAGTTCTTTCATGGCCTCTTCTACAACAGCCCTGGCCTACAGAGGAGACCCACCCCCTTTCCCAATACTGGTGCCCACTCAACAGAGCATTCCTTGGGAGTTCCTCTTGTGGCTCAGCAGGTTACAAACCCTACTAGCATCCATGAAGATGCAGGTTCGATGCCTGGCCTCACTCAGTGGGTTGAGGATCCAGTGTTGCAGTGAGCTGTGGTGTAGGTAGCAGATGCATCTCAGATCTGGCATTGCTGTGGCTGTGGTGTAGACCGGCAACTGTAGCTGATTCCACCCCTAGCCCAGGAACTTCCATGTGCCACAGGTGCAGCTCTAAAAAAAAAAAAAAAGAAACAAAAAACACCAGAGCATTCCTTATCCTTACAGTAAATGATTCGTCCTCTGAGCCTTCCTGTGGATCATCTGATGGGTCTTCCCCAGGGTAGAGGTGGTAAATCAATTCTAGCCTGCCCATCTCCCTCAGGCTTTCCATCCCTCTCTTCAACAACTGCCATGGCAAGTCGAGCATCTCAACTTTGCTCAGCTTAAAGTGCTGCTTTCTCTGTGCTTCCAGGCTCACAAACTTATACGATCTTCTTGAGTTTGGCAAAATATTAAATTCTGTAACTCAAGAGAGTGAACCTGAATCACAAAACTCTACCCAGTTTCACATTTTGTCCCCCTTGAAGCACCCTTAGATTCAAGCACCCTTAGACTCAGCTCCCATGCACATGACCGGGCTTCAGAAGGGAAATGATGGCTTTGTCTACACCATGTCTTCAAATCATCAGAGGGCCATTTATACTTCCTTCAGGGTCGCTAGTATGATTTTGTTATCTTTATTGTATTAAAAACTAATAATATTATTGGTCTAATAAAATTAGTGATCCTATGGGTGAGGCAGTATTTTGTGTAGTCTTGGAGGTTTCTCTTTCCTGAGAGTCAAAGAAGGTCAAGGGACCACTGTAGACATGACTGCGGGAAGATAATTCAGTGAAGAACTCACAAGACGGAGAGAGGGGTGGGGAGTGAACCAGAGAAATGAGGAAAGACCAGCTTCCTGGTCAATCATGTCAAAGTGACCACATAAATGCGAACTAGAAAAGGCCCCGGGATGTGGCAAATAGGAGGTTGCCCGAGCTGAGCAAGAGGTGGTAACAAGGGCAGGAGAGTGGGGGAAGCTTGAGGCCTTTCTGTTGGTTAACCTCTGCTTTTTTCCTCCTCGTTCATTGGAGCCAAGCCCGGTGCAGGCACAGATGTCCGCCAAAGACCATTAGGGCAATTGAATGAGTCAACATGGAAGCAATTTCTCCCTTTTTCTGAATTATCATATGCCTTTTCTGTATCTGTCTGGATCACTTTCAATATTAGATTGTGGATATTTGTGTGCAGGTCTTAATATCTCTCCCTTCCTAAATTGTAAGCTTTATAAAAGTAGGATTTTTATTTATCCTAAGGTCCAGCACAGAATCTTGTACTCAATCTGTTCATTAACCATCTATTCAGTGAATGAATGAAATGGAGTAAATGAGTGAAGGAAAGATCAGTAATGCTTGCTTTTTAATAAATGTATTTTATTGAATGTATATATTAAATCAGTAACATGGAGGTGGGAGGGCAAGAGGAAACTGCATATTAAATATCAAGAACAATCTATGCAAAAGGATTTTTTAAGGTGTTTTGGAAAAAGGAGGCCCAGAAAACAAAACCTTTTTTTCCCACCTGTTATTTCTCATTTATTCATTAATTACTCCAAATTTCTGTTTAAAAGCTATTAATGTGTCTACTAAAATTATCTAGTGATTGGCATAATAAGGTAACATCTCAGACCTCAGGCTGCCAAACCAGCAAGCTAACTTCGTTCACACTTCACAGCTAATTTCAGAGGTGAGACAAAGTACCCAGGCCTGTGAATACGTGAGACTTTAAAATTATCCTGGATTCCCAGGCAGCATGCCAGCAGTTCACACGGAAGACACGGCGACACGTGCTCGGGTGGTACATCTGGTATCCTTGTTCCCTTGGTCTTAGTCATCCCAAGACCTGATAAGCAACTCTATGTGTTCTTTGGACATCCAGGCCCTTCCTACCGCACCTCACTAAGTAAGGAATATTCCTTCCATTTGAGAAATTCTGGAGCCACACGCTCAGGTAACACTCATTTCGTCTTGTCGTGATAAGGAAAATGGCACTCACCGGCAGAGGGGCTGAGTATGGAAACTACTCAAAAAGTGTGAGTTCTCTCCCGTCTTTAAAATTGGATAGTTTCTTTAGGGGGCTTCTTGGTGCTGCACTCAGATACCCTGGGACGCCCTGTCCTGTTTCTGTGAGCCCCTCCCTGGATTCTATCTGCAGGCACTGTGCCTAGCCTTTGTTGGGCTTGTACCGTGTACAGAGCACAAGGCTAGGCCACTCACAAGCGTGAGCTCAGGGATCCGCAGAGTGACCCCGGAAGGCAGCTCTCAGCCCTGGGGCTGCTGGAGCCCTTTGCCTGCAGCTACAGAGAACAGGAAGTCCCTGGGAGCTTTATCTCCCTGAGGTGGTTCTTAGCCCAGGACTGCTTGATGCAGGATATCAGAGCCTAGCTCCTTTCTTTGAGTTGGAAAAACCTCTCTGAGGCACCCTTTGTACTCCAGAGCTTCCTGCAGGACGGGGCTGACGTCTGACCTGAACTCGCATCCCTGCTTTTGCCTTCTTTCCACTGCCTGTTCTGTTTCCCTTACCAGGTGGTCCTGGAAACACATTCTTAAGTTATCTGCAGGTGATTCCTCGTGGCCATATCGGCTTCTGGGGAAACCGATCTAAGGGATTTTGTTAGGTGGAAGATGCATTCCCCCAAACACAAGGATGGGTGATTAAAGAGCCTCTCCCCCTGGATGTGAAGAGGCCAGAAGTGACTGCTGCCTTGGCCCAAGGGGTAGCTCTGTGGACCTGAGCAAAAATAGTGCCAGAGGGATGGAGGAAGGGGGTGTGGGCACAGAAAGGACTAAATAGTAGAATCCAGAGAATCCAGGGACTGAAGGTGGAGGCAGAAGGGAGCAGGACAGGTAGGCTTCAAGTATGACTCCATAGCCATGGCTCGAGAGACTGGGTGGACAGTGAGGGAGCAGGAGTTGAGGCAAGTGAGTTTGAGTATAAGTATGTCATGCCTGTGGGCCCTCCAGGTGGAAGTCCTTGTCGCCCAGAAGGGGTGCTCCAGGCACAGAGGCAGTGTGGGAGGCTCAGGGAGGTAAGTGTGTGTATATATAACTGGGCTTCGGAACTGTTCAAACCACATATGGGAAGATCCAAGGGAAAAGCAGCAACCAGCAGCAGGGCCACAAGACAGGAAAATCAGACATAAACAAAACGAAACTCTGAATCCCCCCGAACTAAATGCCTTTCCCAGTAACTTCTGATCCCCTCGGCTCTGCCCATTGATCCAAAATCTCTTCCCCCTAATTGACCTGATAGTCTTTCTTTTTAAAAAAATTTCCTTTTGTGTTTATGGCCATACCCACGACATATGGAAATTCCCAGGCTAGGGGTTGAATTGGAGCTGCAGTTACCGGTCTACACCACAGCCAGAGCAAGATTGGATCCAAGCTGTATCTGCGACCTGCACCACTCAGCTTGTGGCAACATCAGATCCTTAACCCACTGAGCGAGGCCAGGGATCAAGCTGCATCCTCATTAATACTATGTTGGGTCCTTACTCACTGAGCCTCGATAGTCTCTTTAGACTTAACATTATTTTCGTCGGTCGTATTTGCCCAACACAGAAATTTTTTTCTTGTTCCCTCTTCATGTCATTGTCCATACCCCTAAAACAAGGGTGCTGCCTTCCAGGGTCGCTCTGAGGATCCCTGAGCTCACTCTTGTGAGGTGCCTAGGCTTGTGCTCTGTACACAGTATAAGCCCAGAAAATGTCACTGGCTCACCTACCCAGCCCCTGGAGAGCTTCCTGTCCTGTGCACACATACCTATACTTGTAATTTTAAAAAATACATAAAGAATTTTAGGGAGAAAAAGACTAGAGTTATAAAGACTAGGATAATGATTCAAGTCTGAAATTTTAATTTAATTAACTGGGGTTTTGTTTGTTTGTTTGTTTGTTTAGGGCAGCACCTGCAGCATATGGGGGTTCCCAGGCTAGGGGTCAAGTTGGAGCTGCAGCTGCCAGCCTACACCACAGCCACAGTAATGATGGATCCAAGCCGTGTCTGCCATAGCTCACGGCAACACTGGATCCTTAACCCACTGAGAGAGGTCAGGGATTGAACCCGCATCCTCATAGATCCCAGTTGGGTTCATAGCCTGCTGAGCCACAACAGGCACTCCTTAATTTAAGTTTTAACTAATGAATTTAATTGTCCCCCAAAATGACTTTGCTGAGGCAATGTGGGATTGGGAAAGGATTGGGTGCCTGGAGGGAGTGGGGTGGGGGTGCAGCACGCAGAGCACCCTGAGGGAAGGCCCACTGAAGGCCCTGTGAGGCTTTGTAAAAAGATGCTGTAGGGAAAAGAGAGCCTGGGAAGAAGAAGCCACATATTCTTTGATAATTTTTTAAAATAGAAGGTCAAGACGTTTTCCCACTTTCTCAGTATAGGAGACCACTTGTCTGGTTGGTCATTCTTTTAGGGCAAATGTGATAATTTTTTTTTTTTAATTTCCACACTTTCTGTCCCCCTTGCCCTTATACATTGGTTGAAAGGAATGGCTGGGAGTTCCCGTTGTGGCGCAGCAGAAACGAATCCGACTAGGAACCATGGGGATGCGGGTTCGATCCCTGGCCTCGCTCAGTGGGTTAAGGATCTGGTGCTGCCGTGAGCTGGGGTGTAGGTCGCAGATGTGGCTCAGATCTGGCATTGTTGTGGCTCTGGCATAGGCCAGCAGCTACAGCTCCAATTCGACCCCTAGCCTGGGAACCTCCATGTGCCCTGGGTACAGCCCTAAAAAAAAAAAAAAAAAGAAAGACAGACTAGCTCCCTGACCTCGAAATAGAAAGCACTGAGGAGGTTGGCAGTGCCCTAGTTATTTTTGCATCCTTGGTGCTTAGAAAGTGCCTGGTAAGTAGAAATTTAGAGTCATTAGAAGTCTGTGGAATGGTTGAATGATTGATTGAAGGAATGAATGACTAGACAACAGCATTCATTATCCTTGAGATTACAAGACATTGCACAGGGGAGAGCGCATCCTTGGAGAGAACGTTAGATGGTCCAGGCGAATCGAGGGCACGGCTCTTGGAATCGCCATCTGCACTTTCCGGGGTAACAAGGCTGAGGTGGATGATAAGCCTGCCAGGGCTTCACATTCTATATTAAAAATTACTCTGCGTTTCATATTTATTCTGTGCTGTGCTTTGCAATTCAAGACAATGCTGGCACTATTTGGAAAACTATTGTTAACATTTCGTTAGAATTTCAGCAAGCCTGAGCTGGAAAGCACTGGGTTTCTTGGAGATGTTGCAAATAATCTCAGAAAGCGCTTCCACCAGAGTGAATAACTCCAGAGTTGGAGGGAATTTCGAGACCGTTTAGTTGATCCTCCCTGTGAGACTCAGGAAACTGAATCCCAGAACCGGGAGGTGATTTGGCTAAGGCCTGTGTATACACGTCATGGCTCAGCATTAATGAACCCGACTCGAATCCATGAGGACACGGGTTCGATCCCTGGCCTCGCTCAATGGGTTAAGGATCCAGCGTTGCCATGAGCTGTGCTGTAGGTCACAGACATGGCTCAGATTCCATAGTGCTGCTGTGGTTGTGGCGCAGGCCAGCAGCTGCAGCTCCAATTCAACCCCCAGCCTGGGAATCTCCATAGGCCATAGGTATGGCCCTAAAAAGCAAGAAAGAAAAAAGAAAAAAAGGAAGCCAAACATCCTCTCTCACCCAAGTTCCACAAAAATGCAGATTCAAGCCCATCTTTTAGGAAAGACTTTAGCCCATCCAACAAGGGCTATGGAATTGGACCACTCTCGCTCCCTGAAAGTCCTGCCGTGGGGCTGATTGAAGTAACTTGTCCTGCAGATCCGGACTGCTGCTTCTGCTTCCTTCAGCTCCCCTGCGGGGTGGAGAGACGGCTGAGTGCCTGCCCGCAAGAGGAACGCCTCTCTCCCTGCAGACGGCTGAAACGTGGTGCGTGCTCCACCGTGCTGACTGCCTAAAGTTCATGGTCATGTCCGTGCCACTTGAGTGGCCTCTCCAAATGGATTTTTAAGAAGAAAATGTCAATGTCAGTGATAGATACGTGGACAATTGCATTAGTAAATGCAATTTCATTGCTCCCCCCACTGGGCATGCTCCTTGCATATTTTTTTAAATGATCCATTTCTTGGTGACACCATAATTACACACAGAGAACTCTCACTGCTTGTTTCTCTTCTTTCTTCTGTGGAGTAAAATTATGTTAAAGGTGAACCCTTAGAATCTGAGAACTGGTTGGAAGAGAAATAAATGCCAGCTAATCCGATTTCTCCCATCTGAAGTTGGAATCTACCCAAACTCCATTTCGCAATTTTTTTTAAGAATAGGAAGTCACGTTTAGGGTGAAAGGATTTCACAGATCCCCCTGTAATAGTACTTGTATTTTTGATATCCGCTGACGGAGAAACGATACCACTACATTTTCAGTAACCCTTTTCTTTTCCTTTCTTTTTTTTTTTTTTTTTTTTTAAGGCTGCACCTGCAGCATAAAGAAATTCCCAGCCTAGGGGCTGAATCGGAGCTGCAGCTGCCAGCCTATGGCACAGCCATGGCAACAACATATCCTTAACCCACTGAGCAAGGCCAGGGATCGAACCTGCATCTTCATGGACACTATGTCAGGTTCTTAACTCACTGAGGCCACAACAGGAACTCCAGTAACCCTTTCAAATTTGTGCACGTTGAACAGCATGTCTCGGTGAGAGGCGGGGAGGGGATGAGGCCTATGGTCTCAAAGGCTCTGCAATCCCTTCATCAACCTTCCTTTCTGCCAACGCTGCCCTCCCCCAGGCTCACATGATCCATGGCTGTGCTCTGAAACACTCCTGCCAAACGGTGCTGGTTTCTGCTTGTAGCCGCCCTCTGCCAGGCATCTCATTACTTCATAAGGAAGCCCTGTCTTTGAACTGCCATTCCTAATGTTGGAAGCTCCTTCCGAATGTGGAGCTCAAATCTGTCCCTTTGTGGTTTTCACACCCCCCCCAAGGCCACTGAAGACAATTATCGTCCTTCACGTGACCCCCCCAGCATTCATACCTTCTACTCCAGTAGAGCCAGGCTCAAGTGGACCCAGAAGAGGCTGCTCTGAGGGAAACATAAAAGGGTTAATGCTCTCGGGGTTGCAACATAAGTGGATGTGGCTGTGGGTCCATCTTTGGATGCACCTGTCTGCTGATATCAGGGGGTCGGACGAATGAGTCAGGAGTCCCAGGTGACCATATGCAGAAACGGCGAGAGGGAAGCTCCAAAGCTGACTGAGTCCCAGGTAACTCCAGGCTGATGAGAGACGATCATGATGAACACCCAGAGGTAAAAGGTGATCAAAGCTCAGTCCCAATCAAATCCTTGAACAAATATCTTGATGGAGTGGTCAAAGCACTCATGGGAAAACCACCAGACCTAAAAGAAACGGTTACTGCTGACCGCTTCATGCAGTCTCTGGACTTTTGTTTGTTTGTTTGCTGTTTGTTTTTTAGGGCTGCACCTGCAGCACACGGAAGTGCCCAGGCTAGGGGTCCAGTCGGAGCTACAGCTGCTGGCCTACGCCTCAGTCACAGCCACGCCGGATCCTTAACCCACTGGGCGAGGCCAGGCGTCAGACCCACATCCTCACGGATATTAGCCGGGGTTGTAACCCGCTGAGCCACACCGGGACCTCCCCGAGGTTCTTTTTCAGGTGCCCAGTCACTCATTTTAGTGAAGGAGGGGGATGTTTGATATTTAGTGGGTGGTCCAAGGACCTCGTCTTTGCCTGTCCCCAGTCAAGATTATGAAGTGTCCCTCGTGAAGTGGCCCTGTTCTGTGTCACTTTCCCATAGTGTCAGAGTAAACTTGTCTGATGTTGATGCCTCATGAGACAGTTCGTGCCTAGCAAGAGAGTGAAAGAGCCTCACCGGGAGTGACCAACCCGCTTCTGGAGGGCAGAGGCTGCTTCTTTTTCTTTCTTAGTACTGGATGGCAGAGGTCAAACATAAAGTCATAGCCCTCCAGAAGCTCCTTAGCCTGGAGGGAAGCAAACATTTACAAGACCTTATGAAGATAGTGTGTTTATTGTTATTGAAAAAATGAAGGCGTTCTCTTGTGGCACAGAAAGTTAAAGATCTGACATTGTCACTGCAGCAGCTTAGATGGCCATCGTGGCACAGGTTCAATCCCTGGCTGGAGAACTTCCACATGCTGCTGGCATGGCCAAAAAAACCCCACTATACTGTATGAGGATAACGCATTTATTATTACGGCGATAATGGCGATGTAGCCTGTGGTGGCTCAGCGGTAATGAGCCCGACTAGTATCCGTGAGGATGCAGGTTCCATCCCTGCCCTCACTCAGTGGGTTAAGGACCTGGCGTGGTGCAGGCTGGGAGCTGTAGCGCCGATGCAACCCCTAGCCTGGGAACTTCTATATGCCGCAGGTGCGGCCCTAAAAAAGCAAAATAATAATAACAACAACAATAATAATAATAATAATGGAGGTGCAATATCTAGATAGAGGGGGGCTCACGGGAAGCAGAGAGGATATAAGGGAAAGCTCCACCAAGGAGGGTGTATTTCATCTGGACAAAAGATGAGAAAGAAGAAGGAAATCCTCGCTGTGTGTGGCAGGCTCTATGTCCCAAATTATAAATTCAATTCAAGCCCCAGCAACTTTGCAACTGTAGACGTTGTCTTCTCTTTCTTTCCAGGAAGAAAAATAGCCCTTCTATTTTCATCTTTGGAATCGCCATTTGTCATTCTCAAGGTGCCTCCGCGCCTTTGTCTCTGGCGTCAGCTGGCAGCAGTGTTGCTAAAAATAGCCGGCGGAGGGACCCGCGCTACACACTGAACATTAAAAATAGAAAGGGAAGCTCTGGTGTGAATAATGCATAGGAGAGAATCCCGCTCCCGCCGGCCTCCAGGTCCTCCGGGGGCCTGGCGGCGAAGAGGAGCCCCGCCCGGGAGGGAGGATCAACGCCTTTGTTTGGCCCAGGCTTCTGTGAAAAGGCAGCCTGCAAATGACAGCCGGCCCCTCGGCCCGCCTCGGGCAGGGATGGAGGAGAAGAAATTGAGCCTTGGACCTGCATTCTGGAATGCACATCTGGGGTCTGATTCCTAAGCACAAACTTACAAGAACAAAGGAGGGAGTGGGTCTGTGACAGGGCAGGAAGACCACGCCCTGTCCAAAGCCTCCGAGTGTCTTTTCAAATACGCTGCCAGACAAGGATCCCTCTGGAGGCGATCATGATAAGTGAAATATGTCCCAAAGAGAAAGACAAAGACGCTATGACCTCACTTATATGTGGAATCTAAGGTATGGCACAGATGAACCTGTCTACCAAGCAGAAACAGACTCATGGTCAGAGAGACCAGCCTCGTGGCTGCCAAGGGGGCGGGGAGGATGGGCTGGGAGTTTGGGATCAGCAGGTGCAAATTACTACCTATAGGATGGGTAAATAACAAGGTCCTAGGGTATATAGCCCAGGGAACTCTCTTCAATACCTTGTGATAAACCATAATGAAGAAGAATATGAAAAAGAATATATGTGTGTGTGTGTCTATATGTAAAACCGAATCACACCGCTGTGCCGCAGAAATTACACAACAATGTTAATCAACTGAACTTTAATAAAATCAGTTAAAAAAAAAAAAAAAAGACACTGCCAGCCCATCAGAACCCATCTACAATGGGAGTTTGTCTCGGAAATCATCTGATGATGATTTTTCTGCAAAATCTAAGCGCTGCTCAGGGCTGAGAGCCAATCGCACCAGCCAGAGGGGTGCTCTCCCCACATGCACGGACACAGCGTGCTCCTTCTCTGGAAGGAGTGAGAGCCCTCGTCATTGTCATCGAAGGCTCTTAGAGACCCACGCCAACCTGCCCTTGCCCTGACCATTTGTCCTGAGCAGACACTGGTTTTCTTTCTGGCAGCCCCAGACTGTCCGAGCCGAAGTAACTCTGAGATTGGTGGGTAAAGTGGAGGGCAGTCAAGTCCAGAAAAGGAAGAAAGAAGGTGTTTCGGGTCCCTCGGAGGCAGGGCTGACTGCCCCCACCCCCCTGCCACCCCCGCCGTGTCCTGCTGAGTCACCTCTTCAAATCCTTATGGAATAGGAACACTGTTCTCAAATGGGGACAAGCCTTGATGCAGGTAGAATGCACTTTATCTGACCCAGCGTATACGTCAGGTGTGGTGTGCTATCCCTTTGTGGCCCTGAACTGTGGGGCCAGAGTAGCCCGTGGCCCCCCAGTGTTGCCCTGGAGTAAAGGGTCTCATCCATTGAGGGAGCTAGGTTTGTTTTTTTTTGTTTGTTTGTTTGTTTTGTTTTTTTTGTTTTTTGTCTTTAGGGCTGCAATGAGGTATATGGAGGTTCCTGGGCTAGGGATGGAATCAGGCTAGGGGCCAGCCTACGCCACAGCCACAGCAACGCCAGATCCAGTCTGTGTCTGTGAGCTACACCATAGGTCATGGCAACACCACAGTGCATGGCGACATCGGGTCCTTAACCCACTGAGCGAGGCCAGGGATCAAAACTGCATCCTCATGGATGTTAGTCAGATTTGCTTCTGCTGAGCCACTATGGGAACTGCATATTCAGCCATTCTTTCACTTGTTCATTAATTCTTTTTTTTTTTTTGTCTTTTTGCCTTTTCTAGGGCTGCTCCTGTGGCACATGGAGGTTCCCAGGCTAGGGGTCTAATGGGAGCAGTAGACACGGGCCTACATCAGAGCCACAGCAACTGGGGGTCCAAGCCGTGTCTGCGACCTACACCACAGCTCACAGCAACGCTGGATCCTTAACCCACTGAGCGAGGCCAGGGATTGAACCTGCAACCTCATGGTTCCTAGTCGGATTCATTACCCACTGCGCCACGACGGGAACTCCTTGTTCATTCATTCTTTGATTTACTTATTACTTTGTTTGGCAAACCCCACCCCCACCCTAAAATATATACTCTGGGCTTGGTCCTGTGTCACTCAGTGTGTTACCAGAGGGGAATAAGACACGCCCTTGACCTTAGTAGGGGCCTCTAAGAAGTCAGGCCCCTCTGGCTCATCAAAACCTTGAAATGTCCATGGGCCTCTCCCAGCCTCTTCCTGATCTGATTAACCTACCATCGGGTAAAGTGGGCCTCGTAGGCAGCATACTGTTTCTTTTTTTTTTTTTTTTTGTCTTTTTCCATTTCTAGGGCCGCTCCCGTGGCATATGGAGGTTCCCAGGCTAGGGGTCTAAACAGAGCTGTAGCTGCTGGCCTACACCACAGCCACAGCCACGCCATATCCGAGCCACGTCTGCGACCTACACCACAGCTCACGGCAACACCAGATCCTTAACCCACTGAACAAGGCCGGGGATCAAACCTGCAACCTCATGGTTCCTAGTCGGATTTGTTAACCACTGCGCCACGACGGGAACTCCCCAGGATACTGTTTCTAAAAATGACCATGGCCTAAGCCTTGGAGCAGGTGGATGTCACCTTCTGTGCCAATGGGATTGGGTTGAGCACCTTGATACAGGGAGCTAACCCTGGATGGGGGGTGGGGGTGGGGCTCAGTGTAATGACAGGGTCCCTGTAAGAGGGAGGCAGAGGGAGACTGGACTTGGGAGAAGGGGAAGATAAGATGCCTGGAAGGCAGCAATTGGAGCCGTGTGGCCAAGGAACGCTGGCAGCCCTGGAAACGGCTCACGTCTGGAAACAGGGCGAGAGCACCCAGCCCCATTCCTCACCTACAGTGTACCTCCCAGGGAAGAGTAACCGGATTCAGACACGGTGAGAAAAGGGTCAATAAACCAGCCGCCAAGGGCCGAAGCAAATGGAACATCTGCCCAGAGCGACCTATGCAGGGGCCAGATGGAAAGAAATGACACAATGACTAAGCAGATACGGAACCGGAGGAAAAAAAACACTCGTGAAGTGAACACAGCGTGAACACAGTCGGGTGCAGATCCCAACCCAGGAGGAAACGTAACTCACGAAAGGGAAGGGAACGTGTCCCCAGCGGTTCGTGCCACAGAGGGACTTAATGGGAACATGAATTTAAGATTTAAAAGCTCAAACAAAAACTTATAAAAACAACAGCAGGAGATGAACAAAGAAAACTTAGACACAGCGTCCCAGTCGGCAACAGAAGGCACTCAGCTGGGATTTTGAAGAGAATTTAATCAAGGGTCCAATTACAGGATCGGGGGGTGTCATTGAGTGATGTGAAAGCAGCCAAGTGCTGGTGACAATAGGAGGCTGTCCCCAGCCCCAGGCCTGCCAAGGTAGGGAGAAGGACCCGTGTCACCAGAAGCATGGAAGAAGGACTCCACCAGCCCCCGAGGATGCTGGGAAAGGCAGGGATACTCTTTGGCAGGGTTCATGGTTACACTGAGTAGAACCGAGGTGTGGTAGCTGAGAAAAAAGGAAAGGTATATACAGGGTGGCAACAAACAAACAAATCGACAATCTTTCTTGACGCAGCGAGTGCTGGGTGTGCTGTGAAGGCGGAGGAGAGGAGAGGGAGAGGAAGACAGATAGGCCCCAGACCCTGCTATTCAGAGACTCAGAGTCTGATGGGGAGACAGACGAGTCGTCAGGGAGCTGGTTCGAGCCACTGCTGCCCTCAGTGAGGTGTGTCTAAGGAGAGGGAGCTCCAGAGAGTTCTGTTGTCCGCTGAGCCTCGGGGTCGGGGACACACATCTCTTAGAGGGAGTGGCCTTCGAAAACCCGGACAGTTTCTCCAGGAGACCTGGAGGGGTGGTGGGAGCCATGAGAGAAGGGGAGACATGGTACCCCAGGCTTGGAGTTGGGCAGGAATGTGAGCGGGAAGGTGGGACTGGAGCAGCGGGCCGGGGACACGCCGTGAAGGGACATGACGTTGGCAGGCTCTGAAAGACCCCGGGAGCAGAGGGCCACGGTCAGAGTCCTCTGCTGACCAGCAGCCGCTCTCCCTCTTTCCAGCAACAGCACCAGGATTCCCTTTTAGGCGACAGCTCTCCTCCACTGTCGGCTCAAAGGCTTTCGGTGCCCCGGTCCCCTCCGCCTCCCTGGGTCTCAGGGGCTCCTGAGGTCAAGTCTGTTCCACCCATACCGTCTCTCCCTGGGTTGCAGGAATGTGAGCGAGGTCAGTCCAACTGGATCCATCCTTCTGGCTTTATCGGGACTTGGTGCGTTGGGGGGATGGGGAGGGTCTCTGCTGGGGTCACCTGGCTGGGGGCTGAGAGCCTGGCTCAGCTGAGAGCAAAGTAACGTGGAAGCTTCTGAGCCGAGCGGGAAAGAGGGGCTGAGGCTTGTCAGCCCTGTGAGCCCCGCAGGCTGCCGGACTGAAACTCTGAGCCCGGCAGCTCCATGAACCCGTAAATCCCCTTAGCTCAAGACAGTTGAGGTGCAGTTTCCGTACTTGCAACAAGAGCTTTGGCTGATACGGTGGTCGTGTAGAACATGCCTTTAAAAAACAAAAACAAAAACTCGGAGCTCCCGTTGTGGCTCAATGGGTTAAGAACCTGACATATCCATGGGTATGAGGGTTTGATCCCTGGCCTCACTCAGGATCCGGTGTGACTGTGGCTGTGGCGTAGGCAGACAGGTGCAGCTCTGATTCCATCCCAGCCCAGGAACTTCCATATGCTGCAGGCGTGGCTCTAAAAAGAAAAAAAACTAAAAAAAAAATTTTTTTAATTAACCCCCCTATCTCTGTATCAGAGAGTACTTTTAGCTGTCCTGAGAAGTGGGGTGTTTGCACCAATGCACCTGCTTCTCCTGGTTTGAGCACTGAGAATCCTGCCTCCCAGGAATCCCCGCAGTCTCTGGCAAATCCAGGTGCTTGGCTCCTGTGTGGGGAAGGGAACTATTTTCCTCTCTGACAGAGGCTCAGAAGGAGTCTCACATGTCAGAGAGGAGCAGATGGTTCTGTGTGGCTCCAAAGAATAGAGGCAGACCAACTTGGTAGAGGTTGTGGAGGTGAGAACATTAAGAGGCAGACTGTCTTTATCATAAAGACCACATTTTCCAAATACCAGGCTGGTCCAAGGGTGGAATTGGCTTTGCCCGGGGAGGGGAATCCAGCAGAGGAGTCCTGAGCTGGGCTTGAACCTTGACTCTACCCCTCATCCCTGGGAGGCTTGGGGCAAATGGGTTATTCTTTAAATCCGCTTCTGGGATGGGTGGTAGTAACAGTACCTACTGCACCGGGCTGTTTCGAGGATTAAATGGAATGAAGCTGAGTGAGTCTCAGCAAGTTCGAGTAATAAATACTGAGAGGCTAGGAGGTCCCTCGTCAGCAAGAAAGGCTGGACGACCCCTTGGCGGGGTGACCTGGGGGAGTCAAGGACAACGGAAGCCTGCAAATGAGACAGCCTCTTAGGACTTCGCTGAAATGTTCTTTCTAGGCAAAAATTTTGTTTTGATTAGATTTTGTGTAAAAGATGTTGCTGATCAGGCCACTTCAGAGCTGGATGCTTGCGATAATTCTTGACAGACTTTCCTTGAAAAGCTCTGTAGGGCTTCCTTAAAATACATTTTGCTGAGATTGAAAATAAGTAGCGCCTATCTGCTCCCAGCTGTCTGGACCTGGGGTTGTTCCTGCCTCAGCCATTTTTCTGAAGCTGTTAGAGTGACAAAGTGTGTTACTGGCCGCATCTCCAAGGAGGCTTGGGTCAGGGGGATGCTTTTAAGCAGCCAGTGGGCCACAGGGGTTCTGTCTCTCTTGCCTTCCAGGGGAAGCAGCTTCTGGGTGGGAATGGGGGCAGGTTACTTAACACAGTGTTTCAGGCCAATGCCATGGCTGAGAGGATACAGAATTACCCTTTAATTTCTTTTCAATAGTTGGTATTTTTAAAAAATTGAGGTATCACTTTCATACAGAAAAATGAACAGTTTTCACTGTGGCTCAGTGGGTGAAGGACCCAAAATTGTCTCTATGAGGATGCGGATTTGATCCCTGGCCTCATTCCGTGGCTGAAGGATCTGGTGTTGCCATAAGCTGCAGCCTAGGTGGTCAGATGAGGCTCAGATCCAGTGTTGCTGTGGCTGCAGCTGCAGCTGCAATTCGACCCAGGCCTAGGAAATTTCATATGCTAGATGTGCGGCTCTAAAAAGAAAGAGGGAAGAAAGAAAGAAAGAGAGAGAGAGAGAGGAAGGAAGGAAGGAAGGAAGGAAGGAAGGAAGAAAGGAAGAAAAAGTGAGCTAATCTTTAACATACATCTTGATTTTTATAGACGGATACCTTGAGTAAACACTGCCACGATTAAGACAATGCATTTTCATCACCTTGAAGAGTCCCTTCGGTTCCTCCCTGCCCTTACACTACCCACCAGAGGTCAGTGCTAGGCTGATCTCTAAAACCATCCATTCGTTTTGCTCATCTGTGTTTTCTGTACCAATGGCATTGCACTGACGGTGCTCTTTTGCATTTGGTTCTTTCAGCCCACATAAGATCTGTGAGATTCAGCTACGTTTTAGTGTAATATCCATAGTTTGTTCTTTTACATTGCCAACTACACATTTAAATGATCATTTTCCAAAGTTAAAAACTTGACACGTATGCAAATGTGTATTTGCCATGTATCAATGATTCTGCTCCACTTATTAATTGATGAGTGAATCAGTAAAACATAAAAAACAGGTTCCAATGAGACCTTGACTTCTGGAGACTTAGATTCTCTAGCAGGTAGGATTTGTTGGCACTGCTGTGAACAGGAATTGTTTTAATTGCTATGAACAAGAAGCATCTGCCTTGTTATCGGTTTTCCATAACCTAACTCATATCCTGCCAGAGTTGTAAAGTCACAGAGTCAATAGAAAGAAAGGTGCACGCCCTGTGCACTTGGAAAATCTCTGGACCACACCCCGCCCTGAGCTAGAAGGATACCCAGGAATCTCTTCGGCTCTTTTCCAAGTCTTAGAAAATCTTTCCTGACAATCTAAATATACTTCAATTTACTCCTCCACTTGCTTGTTGATGAGCATTTGAGTTATTCATGGTTTCGAGTTATTGGGAACAAAGCTACCATGGACATTTTTTGGTGCAAGTCTTCTTGGGGACACAGGCCTCACTTCTCGAGTAAATACCTTGGAGTGGCATTGCTGGTTCACAGAAAAATTGCACATTTAGCTTTAGCAGACACTGCTGGACAGTTTTCCAAAGTCATTGTTCCATTTTCAACTCCCCCCATCCCGCTTCCCAAGTGTCTCTGATAATTCCAGATGCTCTGCTTCTTTGCCAACACTTGGCAGTGTCAGTGTTTTTCACTTGAGCCATGCGTCAGTTTTTAGCAGGAATTTTTCTACTTTCATGTACATGAGATTAACTGGGCTTTTCAGTTTAAATGCGGATGCAGAAGTCTCTGCCCATCCCCAGAAGTTTTTGATTTAGTAGTTCTGGGGTGAGCTCAGAAACCTGCATTGTTAACTGGCACTATGCTACTAAGGGCATCGTCTGAAAAATGCTGACTTAAATGAAGCTTCACTGTGAATCTCTGAGTTGCTGTGTGGTTTTACCTTCTCCAGAATTCCGACTGTAAGGAGAGAAGATGAAAACACAGGTGAGCGCACAGATTTCTGAGTGTGAAGTAATGACAACAACTACCCATATCTAATTTGCAAAACAATCCTTCGAAGTGAGACTTGGTCTCTCCATGTTGCAATAAGGTTTGAGGACAGGTAAGGAAAGAGGTGAGGAAGAGAAGTACGGAAACTTGCCCAAGAAGTCACGAGAGAGAATCATGGGTTGGACCCGAGTGTTGCCCTTTACCCTATCAGTAATTTTTCTAATATTCTAGTGGTTTTGGCACATTTTTGGTTCTTATTTTTGCTAGCAGAAGATGTTTTTTGCAAGGTAAAGTCTTTTTTGTTTCTTTTTAGGGCTGCACCTGCAGCATAGGAAAATTCCCAGGCTAGGGTTTGAATCAGAGCTGCAGCTGTCCGCCTATACCACAGCCATAGTAGCACAGGATCCAAGCCATGTCGCTGATGTATGCTGCTGTGTGCAGCAACACTGGATCCTTAACCCACTGAGTGAAACCAGGGATCAAACCCGCATCCTCGTGGATCCTTGTCATGTTCCTAACTCGCTGAGCTACAATGGGAACTCCTAAAGTCTTTAATTTTTAATTTAAAAAGTTTTATTTTTAAATGTTATTTATTGTTTTTTTCTTAATTGAAGTATAGTTGATTTACAATGTTTCAGGTATACAGCAAGGTGATTCAATTGTATATATATGTATATATTCTTTTTCAGATTCTTTTCCATTACGAGTTATTACAAGTTATGGAATATAGTTCCCTGTATTATACAGTAGGTTCTTGTTTATCTCTCGTATAGAGTATTGTGTATCTGTTAATTTCAAATTGCTAATTTATCCCTCCCCCCTTCCCCCTTTGGTAACCATAAGTTTGTTTTCTATGTCTGTGAGTCTATTTCTGTTTTATAAATAAGTTCACATATCATTTTTTAAAGATTCCACACATAAATGATATCATATGACTCAAGATAAGGCTCTAAGCAAAATCCCAAAGTATAAAACAGATCATAATTAAACTTTTAGGGTAGCAGTGAGGGCTCGGAGCAAAGCGCCCTGCCTGTGTGACCTCTCTGAGACCTGGTGTCTTATTCTCACCTGCTGCGAGCCTGTCACCCTCCCCCTGAGCCCCAGAACAAGGGCTTACAAACCACAGGCCTCCAGCAAGGTCCCTGAGAGGCCCTGAGCACAGACGTGTAATTCACACCACATTCCATTTCTATTTATTTAAGAAAATATCCACCCTGAAAATTTGGATCCTCTTTCATTTAAACCTAAACATAACCCGAGAGTTAAATGGAACCCGGGGGTGGGGAGAGAGGGTGACCGAGTGACCAAGGAGGAATAACTGGGAGTCACAGGGCAAAGGGCGGAAGTATTACTCAGAAGGGAGTTACCCCCAAAGCCCAAACAAATCAATTTTGCATGCTGGTGTTCTCTCCTCCTCAGATGGCAAGCGGGTCTAATCAGAACTGGAGAACGCTCAGCATCCTTCACTGTGCCGGTCCTTCACCGTCTGGCTGTGTGACCTTGGGCCAATCATGTCATCTCTCTCGTCCTCGGTTTTAACATCTGTGCAATTGTATCAAGAGCATGGACCTCAGTGGGAAGAATGGGGGTGCAAGGAGATGCATGGTTACCTGTGAGGGTTCCAGAGTACAGGAGGTGCCAAGTGGACACCTGCAGACCCACCAGCCATCTCGGAACGGTGTTACAGTGACAGTGGTATGACTTTCCTCTCTGCTTTCCTGCTGGGACCCAGATGAGCCATTCCATGCTCTGCACAAGGCAAAGGGAGGGAAGTCCAGGATGACGTCAGTGGGAGGGGCTGGAGAGCAGCATATGAGTGCAGGAAATTCTACCAACACGGAAGGGTGAGATCATTGCACCATCTATTTCAGGAGCAGAAGCAGCGCCCCAGCCAGACATAGGGGTAGGTATCTGAAAGGCTGCAATTTTAGCTGACTTGTAATAACAATAATCACCAAAATGTATTGAGCTTTTAGTGTGTGCCAGGCATTGTGATAAGCAACTTACATGCATGACCTCGTTTATTCTCTCAACAGCTTGACAGCAGAGGTGCCATCGTCATCTCATCTTCCAGATGAGGGAAGGGGGCTTATGGACCTTCCCCAAGGCCACTCAGCTAGCAAACCACCCAGTCATGCTCACCTGGGTTCACACAGCAATCCCAGTTACGGTATAGGTTTGATGGCTCTAACAGAAGTTCAAATACTGTGGCCTAAACAAGCCAGAATTGAATTTTTCTCATGTGTTAGTCTTTTTCTGGCCACACCCATGGCATGCAGAATATCCGGTGCCAGGGATCAAACCTGAGCCACCACAGTAATCAGAGCCATGGCACCCACGCCATGGCAGTGACAATGGTGATCCTTAACTTGACGAGCCACGAGGGAACTCCTCTCATGGGCTGCTCTTAATGGAAGCAGTCAGGGATCGGGTCCCTTCGACCTTCTCACTCGCTTTCCATATGGTGTGGACCGGTCTGCGTGGTCCCTGAAAACTCCCCAGCCCATCCTCATCCCAGCAGGAAGGGGGCAAAGGGAAAGAGAGGCCCTTTGGCTCCATCTCCTCTGCTCTCACACTGTGGGTCTGAACTGGGTTATGAGGTCTTATCCAGCCCCGAGAGAGGCCCGTGACTGCCTGTGTGGGTTCAAATTTGCTGTTGTTGTTGATGTAATAGGAAAGGAAGATGCCCTGGTGGGCAGCCTCTCTGCTCCTCTGTCTCGTATTGAGAGCTATCGGGCGGATTAGAACCAGGACTTTGGCATCGAAGGCAAAACCTCAGCTGCAGCATAAACCAGTGTTTTGCAGGCACCTGCCGTGTACTGGGAAATATATGACAAGCCATGGATGAAAGACGTATAAGATATGACCTTGCAGACAAGAGGATACCACGAGTTGAGTACCTTCTGAGTACCTGGAACTGGCCTGGACGCTTCGCAGTCCTACTGTTGCCTCCACACAGCAATGGAGAGACGAGGGCCGCTCAGGCTCAAAGGGATGAAATGACTTGCAGAAGTTTATGTGTCTAGGAAACGGTCAAGTTTCAAAATTCCAATGTGGCCCTGCGCAGGTGACTTAACTTCTCTTTACCCATGACTTCCTCATCTCTAAAGGGGAGAAAATGGTACCTAACCGCCCCCCCCCCCCCCGGACTGTTGCCCGCTGTGGATGCACTAAAGTATTTAAAACGCATGGGGAAATGTTTGGCCAGTGGCAAACCCTTGGCAAATGTTCAGACAAGATCATTTTTGTGGTCATCACTATTATGGTTGTCAACATTAGTACGAGGGCTGTCTTTCCACCCTGCCCACCCTGCAGCCCCACCTAATCCAAGTGCAGTCAGTGCTGCATCAGGAAGACGGAAGGCTGAGGATGTCCCCGGAGATGGTGGCATCCTTTTGACTCTCAAACATAAAAAGGATTCATAAGGGGAAAGAGTTTGCTGGACTTTGAAAGAAGGGTAGGATTTTTTTTTTTT
Organism: Phacochoerus africanus; assembly: GCF_016906955.1. NCBI lineage: Eukaryota > Metazoa > Chordata > Mammalia > Artiodactyla > Suidae > Phacochoerus > Phacochoerus africanus. The sequence continues at coordinate 8,666,638 of NC_062549.1, forward strand.
TGTCTTTTTAGGGCTGCACCCGTGGCATATGGAGGTTCCCAGGCTAGGGGTCCAATCAGAGCCACAGCCACACCAGATCCGAGCCGCATCTGTGACCTACACCACAGCTCACAGCAGCGCTGGATCCTTAACCCACTAAGTGAGGCCAGGGATCGAACCCACAACCTCATGCTTCCTAGTCGGATTCACTAACCACAGAGCCACGATAGGAACTCCAAGGGTAGGATTTTAACAGGCAGAGAGAGGAATGAGGCTGGATGAAGAAGCGATTCCAGGGACGGGGATGAACTTGGAAAAAGGCACTGAGAGAGGATATGGCAGGAGTGTCATGGGATAGTGAATGGGATGCATGAGACAGGTGAATGGGAGACAAAGCAGGACTGGAGGGGACACAGAGCTAATTTAAGGAGGTTGGCCTTTTACCTGAAGGCAATGGGGAGCCCTGGAGGGTTTTGATCAGCGCTGCGCCAGAGGAAGATTGCCATGGCAACAGCTCTGGGGAAGGAAGGGCGGGAGGGAGGCCAGCTCGGTAACTACTGCCATGGTTAAGGGAAGAGGTAATGAGGATCCGGATTAGAGCGACGGCTTGGGGACAGGCTAGGAGGGAACCGATTCGGGGCAGAATGTGGAAGGGACTTAAAGGATCACAGTGTCCTCGTGTGCAGAGTGTGCGGAGAGAAGGCAGGTAGAGGAGGGAAGCTGGAAGGCTTAAGCCCACTGTCTGAAGTGCAGGCTCCAAATAACTTAAGACTTATAGCATTTGAGGCCATCTGCCTGCTGTGACAAATGACTGAATTATTTCTTGGTGCGTTTTCTAGCTGGTTCTGCTTAGACTTTGAACGATTGGTTTGTTCACTCGCTGGTTCATTTATTAAGCCACATGCTCAGAGTTTCTGTTTAGCGAGCTCAGTCAAGAGATCCAAGGTGCTTTAGACAACCATGAGCCAGGGAGAGGGAAGGCATCTGGAAGAAGAGAGTCCTGCTAGAAACGGGACATCTGTGTCCCCGCCAAATTCATATGTGGAAATCGACTCCCCCAGCGTGATGGCATTAGGGGTAGGGCCTTGGGGAGGTGACTGCATCGTGAGAGTGGCGCCCTTAAGAATGGGATTAGAGCCTTTATGAAAGAGACCCCAGGGGGTTCCCCTGCCCCCTCTCCTCCCCTCCACGTGATGACACAGCGAGAAGGCACTGCCTAAGAACCCGGAAGCAGAACCTCACCCGACTCAGAATCTGCTGATGCCTTGTCTCCAACTCCCCAGTCTCCAGAACTGTAAGAAATAAATGGCTGTTGTTTATAAACAATCCCTCGGTCTATAGGATGCTTTATGTGGCAGCCCAAATGGACCAAGACAGGCCCCCAAAGCGGTGGCTTGAACGGGCCACCATTAATTTATCTTCCGTCGGCAAGTTTAGAGTCAGTTCAGAGACGGCGTGAGGGCCTGATGGCGAAGGGAAATTAGAAACCAGCCTTCGAACCCACCTGTTCTGCCGCCCTCAACACACGTAGCTTCCCTCTCGGGATCCAGGACGGCTGCTCCAGCGGCCGCTGTTCTGTCTACACTCAAGCAAGGAAAGGGGATCAAGCCAAGAAAGTGAACTCATTGCTGCTGTTCACATCCCACAGCTGGAACATTTTCCCGTGGCCACAGAACTGCAAGGGGGGCCAACAAATGTACCCTCGCGTCAGGTGACCTCGGAACGCCGTACGAAACCTACCCCCACGGAAGAAGGGGAGGCTGGCAAACAAATACAGTCTCTGCTCCAATTCCCAGTGCCTGCTAAATGCAGGGAACTTAGAAGGGGCTTCTTCAATCTGTCTTGTGAGTTAATGAAAACATCATGAGAGGTTCTGGGGACACTAAGATGCAATAATATACTTTCTGTTTGGGAAGCCGCTCTTACCGGGGGCTAGACAAGTAAAGAAACAACGACAGCGAATTGTTCTACGGAGTGGGATGGCGGCCTGTGTGGGGCTCAGTTTAAAAACAGTCACAAAGCAGAAAGGCAGCGCATCCACCTGGGGCGCGAGAGAGGTCAGGAAAGACTTGGCGGAGAAGGTGATGCACTGCTGAGCGTGGAAAGATGAGTCGACGCTGTCTGGGGAGCCAGGTGGGGAAGGCTATTCAAGGACGAAAGAGCATCGGCCAAGAGAGGAGGGTTGAGACATAACTCGACACATTCGGAGGAGGGCAAGGAGGGTGGGAGAGGAATGGCAAGAGAAGGGGCTGGGGCGGGTGGGCGGGGGGCCAGGTCTGGGGACCCTAGGTTTTCTCCCATAGGAAATGATGGCCCACTGAACAGTTTCAAGCACTTGTGTTTAAGGGGTCAGGGGTGTGTGGATACAAAGACATTTGAATTTTTGGGACACGGCTTTGGGCGCCCTTGGTGAGGGATGGATTAACAGTGAGGCTGGTAGCAGGAAGGAAAATTACTGCCGAAGCTTCGTTTTTCTTGGTAAAGCCCTCAAGTCTGGTGCAATGTATAACTTTCAATAGCCGAGTATACCTCATAAATACCTCCCATCAAGCCAGAAATATTTTATTTGAAATCAAAGTTGCAGTTGACTGTTTTAAGACCAAGGCTAACTGACATATATATATTTTTTGGTCATCAGTTTTATTTCTCATGCCCAAATTTCCTCTGTCTGTGTTGGCCTCTCCTGCTGAAGACTGAAAAGACAATGATGATATTTAGAGAAGACTTGTGTACTCGTGGGACAGGTCTCTTGCCTTCTGAACATCCGCTGAACGATGAGCAGGGCTAGAAGGGATGAGCTGAAACAGTCTGCTCTGTAGGAAGAGTTGAAACCACGGAAAGGAGAGGTAAGGCATCGATGGGACTACCAGCCGTCTCATGTAAGCATCAAGAGACTGAGCTCCAGGCAGTTCAGTGATACACCCCAGTGACCCAGCTGAGTAGCAACAGCAATACCAGGGGCCAGGACATGGTAAATTCCTTCTAAATTCAAGTCTCTTCCCGCCCATAGGATGGGATGTTACAGCTGAAACAAGTTCCTCTCTGGCACCTCCTGTCTTCTTTCAACTGAAATGTTATCCCTCCCCCTAGAAGGTTTCTTCCGGTTCTAAATTTCCATGATTTATCCGGTTCATCATGAGAGCATTTTGTGGATATTGTTCTACTGATGCTGACCACACGATGCAGTAATTGCTCACCCAGGCATTCCTTTATTTATTTAATGAGAATTTTCTGGTCTCATTATAATCTTCACAAATAGCATTTTCAAGGATGCCTAGTGCTCTGGTCCCATAATGCTGGACACCGAGGTAGACCCTAGTTTTTTGACTTAGAAATAAGGCAGTGAAAAACCACGCTGTATTTTGCTAGGCATCTCTGATTATTTCCTTAGGATAGATCCCAAATGGAGAATCCTCTACCAGGATGTCTGATGTACGTTTCACAATTCACACGCCACTCACCCGCCCATGCACACGCACACACACACACACACACACAAACCTTCCTTCTGCTTCTTCCATAGTCTTACCCATCACTGAATGACACCATATTATACCCGATTACTTCAACCCCAAACCTACTAGTTGTCTTCAATATCTGTCCTCTCTTCACCCTCGTATTCAGCCCATCAGCATGTCCTGTCAGTTCTACCTTCCACACGTGTCCCAAATCTATCTCACACCACCTCCAGTGTCACCACCTTGGTCCAAGTCCCCAGCATCTCTCCAACCCCTAACCTATCTCTTTCCATCTAATCTGGACCTCTTACTTTCCATTTTCTATATGATAGCCAGAATACTATAGGAATGTAAATTTGTAAAGTGCTACAAAGTGTAGCATAGATGTTTAAGGAGAAAATGCAAACTCGTAACCATGGCTCACAAAGCCCCCTGGAACCCTGCTAACCGCTTCTCCTTCTACCCCTTCTCCCAATGCATTCAGGTATTCTGCGACAGGAAAGGTTGAGTGATGGCCACTTGCAATGAATCAGCAAGAAAAAGAAACACAGAACCCTGTCTCATAGATTTATATTCTTGCAGGAAAGACAATAAACATAGTACATGTAGACCTTACAGAGTATGTGCTATGTGGAAAAAGAAAGATAGGACAGAATGAGGGGAAGGCAGGGATTATAAGATACCCCCTTAAATAGGATACAGCATTTCAGCAATTCTTGTAACGGGTGGAGGGGGGAACCCCATAGAGATCTGGGGGACAGAGCTTTCCAAGCAGAGACTAGCCATTTTCTATACAGAAGCCAAAATCCACTGCATAGCTTACCTTTAGTTCCCGAAGTTCAGACAATGAGTGAATAAACAAGAAAACTGGGAAAAGGTCAGATGGTGATCAGTGGTTCATAAAGACCTAAAATAGGATCCTGTGAAGCCACTGAGTGCTATTTTGGGTTACTTTTTTCAAATAATTCTTGTATTGGCCATATAAGCTAGGTCATTTAAGCCTCATGGTGCAAAGAAAGAAACTAATGGCAGAAAGATTGTAAATAATTTGCCCGAATTCACTCAGCTTGCCCCTCCTTCTGTGTGTCTCCATGGTGCTCTGTGGCTCTGTGTCACAGCAGTTGTCAAATGGTCTTATAGGAGTTCCTGCTGTGGTGCAGAGGAAATGAATCTGACTAGGATCCATGAAGATGCAGGTTCAATCCCTGGCCTCATTCAGTGGGTTGAGGATCCAGCAATGCCATGAGCTGTGGTGTAAGTTGCAGACGCAGCTCAGATCCTCCATTGCTGTGGCTGTGGTGTAGGCTGGCAGCTGTAGCTCCGATTCGACCCCTAGCCTGGGAACCTCCATATGCTGTGGGTGCGGCCCTAGGAAAAGACCAAAAAGAAAAAAATCCTGGCCTGACTCACCCTGAATCTGAATTTCTGCCCCATGAATGTACCGGCCCTAAAGCACTGTGGGTATGTGAAAAATAGCCACAATCTCTTCGACATTCTTTCCATGGAGTCCGTGTACAAATGTGAGGGGCTTTTTGACTCCTCCAGCCAGTGGAGTACATTGCAAGTGACACCGTGTGACTCTGAGGTTAGGTCACAAAAGTCCATGCGCTTTGACCTCAGTCATGGGAACACTGCTGCCAGCTGTCCTGAGGTGACCATGCACAGGTGCTCTGACAAACAGGCTCACCAGTTTCCAACCATCCCCAGCAAAGAGGCTGGCTTGGAAGTGGATTTTCTCACCCCAGGGGATCTGACTCTACCCAGCTGAGGCCCAAACACGGAGCAGAACCAAGCCAGCCGTGCAGTCAGAGCTCCTGACCCACTGATTCCATCAGAATAATAAAGGGCTATTGCTTTGCACCAGGAAAGGTAGGGTGGTGGGTACACAGCCAGAGATAAGTGGAGCAGGAAGGGAAATCTTATGTTCAGATTTACTTATTTGTTGTGTTTACAATTTATTTCCCTCACCTGAACGTAAACTTTCTGAGTACAGGAATTTTTGCCTGTCTTGTTCAAAGCTGTATTTCTAGCACCTAGTAGAGCACATGGCGTATAAGAGTTGCTCAGTAACTGTTGGTGAAATGAATGAAGTTTTATTAAACATAAACATAGAAATAGAAGAGCAGAAGAATTCAGCTCTTAGCCTTTGGCCAAAAGCAAGAGGGAAACAGAGGCTCACGAGATTCCCAACGACCGTGTGATAAAACCAGCCTGGATGCTTCGGGAAAGGCTGGATACTTCCAGAAGAATTTACTACCATCATTTTCACTCTTGTCTTACCCTTCTCAACCATCTTCTTAGATAGTGAGAGATTTTTCCATAGTTTCATTTATGTCTTACCTCATTCCTTGCCAAGCCTGGAAGATCCTAGAAACTCTTAGTTGCTCCAAAAATATTTAGTGAATGAGATCTCATGCATCCCAAACCACAGAGCCAAGTTTTATATCCGTGAATGTAATACAAAACCGAGCTCTTAATTTGGAAAGGAAAGAATCAGCTACTTAATATGCAATGTCAGCAGCCTTGGAGATTTTATGGTTCAAAACAGAACTGCATGTCCCTTAGCCCAGTCGATTTCCTGTTTGTTATCACATTAGACCTATTCCAAGGCAGATGGAAAATTTGAAGGACATCTCCAGCCATTAAGACGGGCATAAATCTGTTGGAGCTGCATATAAATACATAATAGTTTCCATTAACATTTTTTTGAAATTAGAGTCCATGCAATTTCTTGATTAAGCAGGAGATCTTTCATCATGTAATTCTGCTCCTTGCAGCTGATAATTGGGCTCCCCAAATCTATAGTCCTTGATATGAACCCCTGTTGAAAAGTCTGGCTTTTAAGGCAGGCTCTATTCGAAATTCCATGCAATGACCTCTGTTGGCCCTCTCTTTGACCTTCACTTTGCCTTGTCTTATTAATGATAAGAACAATGGTTCTAGCATCTATATTGCAGCTCCCCCCAACATGATCAGCACCCCAGTAATCTTTAGAAATACTAAGGGGTAGTTCTCGTGTCTCCATTTTATACATAATAGAACGAGGGCCCAGGGAGATGGAAACACCTGCCCAAAGTTGCAGCGAGTGAGTGGCAGAGCCAGGAGTTGAACTTCGTGCTGATTTGACTCTAAAGCAGGGATTCCTGTGACTCTGCTGAAAGGGATGGCAGACAAACTGGCATTTATCGAGCTCCTACTCTGTGCCAGGCACTATCTTGGGCACTACACATTTCTGTGGTCATTTTTATAGCCACGTACTGAAGTATGCATTTTTATCTCCATTTCACATGGGAACATGAGGTTCAGAGATAATTAACAACTTGCCCAAGGTCAAAGAGCTACTAATCAGTGAAGCTGGGATTCAAGTTCAGACCTGAGACTCCACACACTGCTCTGTTCTTTAATCAGGGACCTAAGCATCAAATGACAGGTCAGATAGATGGTGAATTAATAAGGAGGCATTAATAAGATGCCTCCCGACATCTTCACCTGTAAATGGGTTTATAAAACTCCCTCTCCCTACCTGACAAGACTTTGGGAAAACCTAAGTTAGGACTGAAGAGAGAAACCCTCACTTTACAGATCACGACACTGAGGGCCATGCAGCTCTTCCAAGTTGCTCAGTGAATTGATGGCCCAGGCTAGATTAGAACCCCAGTGTATCAGTCAGCTAATGCTTGGTAACAAGTGCCAAAGTTTATTTTAAAGGTAAAAACATAACCCTCAGGCGTAAGTAAAATGAACCCATGTTAAAGATTTGTATCCAACTCATGATGTAATGAGAAAACCAGTAAGATGTTGAGACCAGTTCAAAGGAGATTTCGAAGGACAGAGAGAGAGAGAGAAACACAGACAATCAGGAAGGCTGAAATAAATTTGCTAAAATATGTATAACAGGTTAACGTTCAAGAGGCCATAAAATGTCAAGTTTACAGTTATCTTTTCTCCAGGATACAAATCAACTGTATCTTTATAGCATAGGATTCATTTGCACTGCTATCAGTTTTCTACAGGTTAACTTTTATCCCTGCAGAGTTGCAAAATAGCTTCCTCAATAGGAAGTCAGTCAAAGGCACAGATACCTACAGATCAGATCACCCTTGGAGGGATTACAGCACTCCACCGAAAGAACTCCAAATAATCACTTTTGCTGATTCCCGATTTTTTTTCTGATTCAGAAAACCACATAAATTTTAATGGCTTTGTCATAAGCATTTATTCCTCTGTTCACAAGTCCGTAGGCAATTTAACGGCTCTGCCCCACCTGTCTCGTTCTAGAGCCGAGGCTGGAAGGACGAGCAGCTTCCCAGGGCATATTCTTCTCATAGAAGGGTCAGGGCTCCCAGAGGTGCAAGCACAACCATGTGATGCTTCTTAAGGTCTAAGGCTGCAAATGGTGCATTTTCATTTTCCATTGGGCAAAGCAAGTTATGGGAACGAGCTCGTCATTAGTGAGGTGGGTGTGGGAAGGCAAATATTTGCTGAACAGTCATCACTGTCCCTATTCTTAGTCCATATCAGGTTGTGTTAAGAGATGCAAAAACATCTGGACACAGAGGCACTATGTCAACATGCCAGAATAAGAGTTTTTTACATACAGAGATGTGGTCTGACTATTTGCCCCCTCTTCTGGAAGTGAAAGGAAATGTAGTTGGCCAGAGAAAGGTCAAGGCTGGAAAGGAACTCACTCTGATGCTTGGTTTAGTGACAACATAACCTTCCAGTCGTGGGGGACTCTCACGAAGATATTTCACTCTCACCTGGAGTGTGAAATGGCATCTTGCCACTAAAGACAGTTGAAAAACATCTTTCTTAAATAAGGTATGTCTAACCCTTTGGGTTTGTGGAACCATCTCTAGGGGGGATACAGAATGACAGAATATGTATGACCTATCAACCTGAGTACTGATCTTACTCAAGGAATTTTGAGAACTAGTCTAAATTAAAAGAAGATAACAGCCGTGGTATGATACAGGCAAGCAATAAACGATACATGACATTTAATAGATTATGTTCATATGCTGTTTTCTTATTCTTATTTTTGCCACAAATAATTAATAGGAAAAAAACTTTATGGTAAGCATCCAGAGATGAAGCAGGAGGGCTTCCAGTCTGACAGCCACTTGAGGTGTCACCCGCAGAGGAAGCTTGGGACCAGGGTGGAAGGAGAAAATCGGAGAACAGGGGTCCTCCCGCTAGGACAGGGCTGTGTCCACGTATGGCCCTTTATGAGGCTTGGGAGATGCTAAACAGATTGGGGACGTAGGAGTCCCTTCCTCATTCTCTTAATTCTCTTTCGTTCTTCCTCCTTTTCTTTTCATCACCATCATCACAATACGACTGGCAGCGACCATTTATGAATTGCTCCCTCTTGTGTTAGGTGCTGTGCACTGCACTTTCCATAAATGCCTTGGCTTTGTGCCGCTTGCCTGGTCCCCACTAACCCAGAGGTGTGCAAACCGTGGCCAGGATGTTCACTCACAAAGCCTGTTTGATGTGGTCTCAGAAAATTTACAAATTAACACTCATTTAAAAGGGAGTCTTAAGTCAGGATTTTTAAAAAAGTGGCCGTTCTTCCTTTGAAGAACAAAAAGCATTCTCATTTTTTCTCCATCAATCTGCAACGTCAAAAGAAAAGTCAAGACACAACTAAGTTCTAAATAACACAGCTTCTGGAGTTCCCATTGTGGCTCAGTAGTAATGAACCCAACTAGTATCCATGAGGACGTGGGTTCGATCCCTGGTCTCTCTCGGTGGGTTAAAGGTTGCCGTGAGTTGCAGTGTAGGTCGCAGATGTGGCTTGGACCTCGAGTTGCTGTGGCTGTGACAGAGGCCAGCAGCTGCAGCTCCAACTCAGCCCATAGCCTGGGAACTCCCGTATGCCGTGGGTGCAGCCCTAAAAAGACAAAAAATAAAAATAAAAAAAATAAATAACACGGCATCATACATGTGTTAGATTATCCAGTCTTTTGATAGTCTTCTTAGGAGGTTTTTATTATGGATATAATATTTAATATAAAATATGGGGATAATAATAATGGCAAGTGAGGCTCAAAGAGATTGATCATGGAACAGACAGCAAGAAGAAAGTGGCCTCAAACCATGTGCAATGCAATAATACGTTCTTCCGGTCTCTGCATTTAGTTTTGAACCTCATCACAACTCCATCTTCCTGAAGAGGAAACGGGCATGAGGGAACTTTCATAGCTCCCCAAGGCCGCTCAGCCATAAAGCGCCAAGGTTGCAATGAAGCCTAGGTCTTCAAACACTGCACCCTGGGCTGTCACTGCCCTCCTATGAAGCACCCGAATTTTAGCATCAATGATGTATTCACACCACCTGGGAAAACTTTATCTCTTCATCAGGAAGACCTTTCCAATTATGGGGGCACCTCTTTGTGAGATTTGGAGAAAAATCTGGGAACTCTGCACTAAGTGGTGAGTGTGTTAGTTATTTAGCAACGGGATTCCGTGGAAGGAGACTTACTGGAAATATTCAAGGAGAGACCAAGGGCGTGGCTACGGATTGAACCGGATTCACATTTTATAGGCTAGGTTCCTGATGGCCTAAAGGAATGGGAAATCACTGCAGGGGGCTCATGTTATGAGCCGAATTGTGTCCCCCCAACTTCACAGGCTGGCACCTCAACCTCCAGTACCTGCGATGTGACCATGTAAAGACACAGGAGGAAGGAAGGTCACCTGTGAGCCCCAGAGAGTGGCATCAGAAGAAACCAGCCCTGCCAACAACTTGATCTTGGACGTCCCCTTTCCAAGACTGTGAAAAAAATACATTTCTGTTCTTTAAGCCAGCCAGTCGGTGGCATTTCGTTTTGGCACTGCTAGCAAACTAATAGTTTGCCATCAGCATTTTATAGACCAGCAACTATCAGAACACAGTCAGGACAGCATTGTTTTAGGAACTGTTCATTCGAGTGGGTGATGTGTTACACGGATTGGACTGTGATATAAATGTGGGCACTGTCACCAAAGGTGGAGCAACCCTGGACTTGACATCCCAAAGTGCTCTTCTAATTTCAATGATCGAACTAATTGTTAATATTATAATTAATATGTGAATAGTCAGAGTATATCAGTTAATATGTATTAATTGCCTCTAAGTGCCAAAGGTTTACAAGTGTTAACTCCCTTACTCCTGAAACATCCCTTCAAGGCAATTATTATTCCTATTTTACAGATGAAGTTGAGACTAGTTATTTAATGTGTCCAAGGTCAAATACTTAGCATTTTTTCAGAGAAAGGATTCCTGCCCAGAGCAGCCTGCCTTAAAAGTCTACATTCTCCCTATTCAGCATCATTAGGGGAGCTTCCCATAATCCTCCAGCCTGTTCCTTAGCACCCAAGCACCAGCGTCCCTCGGCAAAGCATTCAGTGATGGAAATTAGGAAGACCTTGGACTTAATAGGCTCAGTGCCTGTGACTGACAAAGGGCACAATGGACCTTTTATGACGGCAGTAAGGACAGGGAGCGCTTCTTCTCTTGGCATGGAGCTTTCTGCTCTGTCCACCAAGGTAAATGGAGCATTGGGATGTCTGGGGAGGGGGGCAGTTAATGAGGCACAAAGGTCTACTCCAGGGGGGCTCAAAGGAGGTGAAAAATGGCCCCAGAACTCCTTGTTGGAAGATACCGTGAATAGCATCTCTGCCCGAAGCACTCAGCCCTCCTGCATGAACAGGCTCCAGGCCAGACACTCTTGAACGCAGGTACATGGGCTCATTAGCAGGGAAATGGCAGCGGGTAATTGGAATATGTAAATGGCATGGGCAAACAGGGTGTTTTAACAATCAAGACCTGAAGAGAAAGAGCTTAATTTGATGGAGAGAAAGGAACAGACTGCCCAGGGAGCCAATTACTGGAGCCAGAGGAGGGATGCTCAGCTTAGCAGGGAACACACAGGAGGGAGAGAGGCTGAGGCGCTGGGTGGGTTGGCTCCTACCCCTAATATGCCAAGTGACCCCGCCCTTCTTTTTCTAGACACCAATTCTTGCAAACTCTTTTTTAACAATTTTGTTTTCTTTCTCTTTTTTGACCACGCCCATGGCATGCGGAAGTACCCAGGTCAGAAATCCAACTGAGGCTACAGCAGTAACCAGAGCCACAGCAGTGACAGCACCAGATCCTTAACCCACTAATCCACCAGGGAACTCCACTGGGAACTCTTTTTGCTAAGTATCTCTTGCTGCCAGCCCCACTCCTCTCCAGGATCTGCACTGTTTTCCTCCTGGACCTCAACGGGCTCTACCAAGTCTCGCAACTGCTCTCGTAGAATTAATTCCTCCCGCGCCCAACGTCTTCTCCACGGAATCATCAGAATTCCCTTTCTGCAACCACCTGGGATCATATCAGTCTATGTTCAAAGCACCTGGTGGTCCCCGAATTCATAAGGCTGGTACCTGGGGGGCCTGCCCCCATAGCCCTGCTCCATTTATGCTCGCCCCACCCATCTGAGCCTCTTGCCCTGGAAATTCCACACTGTTCCTTGACTCCAAGCCTTGGCATATGCTAAGCCTTCTGCCTGGCACAGAATTCTCAGTAAGTAAGACAACTTAGGAGTTGAAAGTATAGAGTCTAGATAACTCGAACTTAGATCTTGGGGTTCATAGTTTTTCTACAGTGTAAGCTTGAGCAGGGTACTTAACCTCTCTGTCATTTCATCGTGGTTCATAGAGAGCAATAAGCATCATGCCTCTCTCATAACTTTGTCGCTTGGATTAAATGAGATAATCCATATAAACCACTGAGCTCCGTGCCAGGCACACGGGTAAGCACTCGATACATGTAAACAACGATGGTCATTGAAATGCATGATGATACAGAGATGAGTAAATTGTTTTGCATTGTTTTTCTCATCTTTTCAGCTAAATATTAATTATGCAACATTCTTTTCTTTTTTCCACCTGTTTCCCACAGATAGAGAGTAATGCATGAAAGAGGCAATCAGAAATGCTCCCTGGAAAGATGAATGAATGAATTCATTAGATGGATGAATGGACTATTTTACTTAATATAATTACTTACAAGAAAAGGCAAAAATGACATGAAGATACATGCAAAGTAAATTTAAAGGTTAATGTAAGAATGGCAAATGCAAGGCAGGAAAAAGAAACACTTTTCCCCACTGAGAACAACCAAAGCTAAGCCCTTTAGTTACTGCCATCTGGGGCGAAGGTGGGTGCCATTTGGCTCGGAGCTCACCGTGCCTCATTATGCCTGATTTGCGCTGCCTTCCACAGTCCTGGGTCCAGACGCCTTTGAGTAATGTGCACAGAGCATCATAGGCTGCAAAGCTCTATGGCACCAGGGATGCCTGAAGGATGCTCAGACCATTTTGCAGGTCAGGAAACTGAGGCTGGATATGAGTTTAGCAACTAGTTCAAGGTCACTAAGATCAAAGCCACAGAGCCAGGGCTGGAATGTGGGTCGGGGTATAAATTCCATACATTAAGCTGCCCTCACCTGCTGGGTGACAGGTGCAAGGATGTCCTTTTGTTGATTTCATCTTACTCATTTCCAGGAAGGCTTGTCACTTGTCAGGGAGCCCTAACAGAGTGGTCTGAAGTTCAGGAAAAAGAAGAAAAGCAAAGGAAGAAGGGAAGAGGGCAGACAGCGGAGGATTTGCTGCAGTTGGGTTTTCAAGAACAAAAAATACATATAGGGGAGGCGTGGGATCCTTCCTTCCCAAACATATTTCCTTTTGGCCTGAGATGTTACAAGACTCCAAATTGGAGCTTGTCTTGTCTCTTCCAAAAAAAAAAAAAAAGACCTGTCTCACTGGCTCCTTGCAGAGGTAGATTTATAAACCAAAGAAGATGGGTATATATACACAATGGAGTATCACTCAGCCATTAAAAGGAAAGAAATAATGGCACTTTTAGCAACATGGATGGACCTAGAAATTATCATGCTAAGTGAAGTCAGTCAGACAATGAGACACCAACATCAAATGCTATCATCTACATGTGGACTCTAAAAAAAGGACACAATGAACTTCTTTGCAGAACAGACACTGACTCACAGACTTTGAAAAATTTACAGTTTTCAAATGAGACAGGCTGGGGGGTGGGGGGATGGACTGAGGGTTGGGGATGGACATGCTATAAAATTTGGTTGTGATGATTGTTGTACACCTGTAAATGTAATACAAGTCATTAAGTAATAAAAATAAATAAATCTATGCAGAATCTATAAATAAATAAATAACTAGACCAAGCCTGGTGGGGCTGCTGTAGGATCTGATGAGAAGCCGTTTAAGGTGGGATTCTACAAGAGTAAATAAGGTATGTTTCAGGCCATGGAGGGTGATTTGGCAGAAGCACCGTGGCAGGAGAGGCAATTCTGAGTCCAGGACATGTGTTTGTTCTAGTCAGGTCACATCTCCCCACCCACCCACCCCCCTGGCCACGATCGGAAGGTCCAAGGTTATCAACCTGCCACCGGGTGGCTGGCTGGATGCCTGGGGAAGGTGCCATCCTGGGGGCTGAGCGTTGGTCTTCACTGCAGCAGCACTGACAACAAGTCACTGCCAGAATATTAACAGAGAGTACTGCCGGGTAACAAGATGGCAAATTATTCTCATTGCCTTTTTGCTGACTTATATTTCATAATTCCTTTACAATAATACGCACTTCTTGAGTAACAAAAAATTAAATTTAAACATAGTCTAACACAGGTATTGAAAGTGTTTGGGGGGCAGGGCGAGAGGGTAGGCAGGGCCCCCACCAGCCTGCTCTTGTGAACCTGCAATGCCCCTCTGCCCATTTGATTACAGCAATGATAGCAACTATCACTGGTATTAATGTCTAACCCTGGGAAGTACGATTTATAGAGGCAGACACTGAGGCTCAGGGAAGGTGTTTTGGTCTCTCTCTCTCCTAACTCATTCCCAGCAAGGATCCCCACTGCAAAGGAGAAAGAGTCCACCAGTCCTAAGGTCCGAGATAATCAAGCAGTGAGATGAAGACTAGCAAAAACAGAAAACAAAATAAACGAGCAAGCAAAGGAACGGAGGAGGGATACCAAGGGGAAAATAGGGCAGCTAGTAAGTGCTTGCATTTTCAAGGCCCCAAGTTGCGCAGGGCTGGGAGGCAAAGCCAAGGGGGAGATGCCCTGTGGTTTCCATCAGGCCCCAGTCGAGCCCTTGAGGATATTCTGTCACCAAATTCTGTCTTGGTACCAACCCGCAGTTGAGAGCCGAGGCTCTTGGGACTTTAGGCTTCAAAGAAGATTCTTTCTCACGGAACGCAGGACGTTTGATTTCTGTTAGCTGGAATCTGCCCCGCAGGGTGTTGAGATTACATAGTCCCCCAAATGGCACCCAGAGTGCCCCCCATTTTTTGTGACATTCCAAACTCCCTATCTGCACAACACTCTCCATTGGATTATAAAACCATGGAAGCAAATCAATTTCCAGATTCCCTGGCAGCTTCCCTATCAATGGATTTAACTGCATCAGAATTATGAATTTGTTATTGACTTTGCCTCACCCATTATGGGGGTCATGAACATAGCCCTTGCACTTGACCTTCAAATGTTAATATTTGGCAGTAGGCGCCTCTCTTCAAATTAGAAACCTCCTCTGTGCCTGAGGTCCAAACTGCCATTTTGGAAATCTGACCTTTTGATGATTTGCACAATGCCTTCTAAGTGGTCTTTGACTAGTACCCTTTTCTAGCTCTCCGGTGAGGTTTTTTTTTTTAAGTACTGCCAAAATGGTTCTGTCACTACATTACTGAGGTTGCAAGAGTACTAAGATTTCCTAAGATTAAAGACCTTCACGGTGCTAAAAGACAAAACCAACAACCTCACATGCAAACATACAGGGACTGCTTCACTGGGTGCCAGACACTGTTCTGGGGTCTTTGCATTCTACGTTCACTGATTCATCATTCTTTCACGCTGGCAGTAAGTCTTGAGAGCTTACTACATACAACAGGCGTTCTTCCAGGATTCAGAGATAGGATGCTGAGAACTTGCACTTGCTTAGAGACATAATAGTAAACACAATGCAAATATGATCCATTTAGGCAGTGACGGATATAATGAATAAGTAGAAGAGAAAGGGGTTGGGGAAAAGGGTAACCTTAGAAAAGACCCTCAAATGTGAAAGAGAACTGTTCTAGGAAGTTGGGACTGGGCTGGGATGGAACGCACGTGCGTGTGTTGATGCTTTTGGGGGATGAGGATTAGCAAATGTTAGGGAACCTCGCTCGGTCTCCAGCTTCCACGTGGAGCTTTTTTCACCCAGGCGATTCACTTTCTCCCAGAATCTGCCCTGACTAATTACGGACCTGCTCCAACTCATCACTGGGCATTAATCTATTGGTCAGCACTGACGGGGGTCCTGCTGGGCTTGGAGGCACATTTCTATATGCCAGTTCATGGCATCTTCGCCAAACCCATCCCTCGGTCCCTTAACTGAGGAATAGTCAATTTCTGGGCAAACTCTTCTTTTGCATCAAGCAGTGTATTTTTGTGCTGATACGGCACCATTGGGAGGATGTCAGCCTTGTAATACAGTTTTTGTTTTTGTTTTAAGGGCCACACATGCAGCATATGGAAGGTCCCTGGCTAGGGGGTCCAATCAGAGCTGTAGCCGCCTGCCTACACCACAGCCACAGCAACACCAGATCCGAGCCATGTCTGTGACCTACCCCACAGCTCATGGCAAAGCTGGATCCTTAAGGCATGAGCAAGGCTGAGGATGGAACACTTGTTCTCATGAACACTAGTTAGGCTTGTTACTGCAGAGCCTTGTAGGATAGTTGAACTTCCTTCTTGAAACTCCGTCGTCCTTGGTTCCGAGATTTCTGCCCACCATTCACACAGATCCTCCTCCTCCGTCACCACCACACCCCCACCCTTTCTTTTCTGCTTTCCTCCTCCAGTTCTCCTCCCCTGCCCCATCTCTTCTCTCCTCCAGCCCTCTGCCCTTCTCTGTCTTTCACTCTCCCTGGCCAACCCTCCAGGCAAATCCAGAGCCCTATTCCACAGGCAGGCCTCCTGATCACTCCTTCTTATACACTACAGACCAATCCTAGGGGGGTTCGAAAGGCAAGATCCCCAGTGATTTAACAAAATCCAGCCCCACCTACCTGAGGCCACACCTTCCTCACCTCTCGCGGGATCTCAACCAGCTGAAGCTCTGCCCTTGCTAGTCTGCCCCCTGGAAGGCACTTCTGGACATTTACTTAGCTGTTCCAGCTTGTCATTTATTTCATTTTCACTGTTCTTTTTAGGGCCGCACATACAGACATTCCCAGTCTACACCACAGCCACAGCAACTCGGGCTGGGAGCCGAGTCTGCAACCTACACCACAGCTCATGGCCACTCCGGATCCTTAACCCACTCAGCGAGGCCAGGGATCGAATCGGCGTCCTCATGGATGCTAGTCCGGTTCATTAGCCACTGAGCCACCACGGGACCTCCCAGCTTGCTATTTCAATCTCACCTCAAACTGTCACCTCCACAATGAGGCCTTCCAGGACTAGCCAGTTGAAAGAAGTTCTCCGCTTCTAGCACGATACGGTATTTTTTTTCTTCACTGAACTATCAATACGGGAAATTACACTGTTTATGTTTGGTTTCCCGTTGTTGTTTTCAACCTTCCGAGAGAAGGCAAGCTTTCTGAGCCGAGGGACCTCGTGTGCCCTGGTCCTAGAACACTGCCGCTCTCAGGAGACGCTCACGCGGGTTCAGTCATGGACTGAATGAATGAACAGCAACTTGGGCATGGGAGGGAATGACTTGCCTAGAGCACAAGTTAGGAGCCAAGCCGATTCCGGTGTCCTGTTTCTCAGCCTCTGCTCGCTGGAGCTGGTGGAGATGCCATTCAAGGGCCTGGGAGGTGAGGGCTGAACTCTCCACCACCGACCGCGCACCTAAGGGAAGAAGAGGGAGCCAGGAGCATTTGCTTACCCCCGAGCGGGTGTGTTCCCGGTGCGCTCGGCCTCAGCCAACTCAGCAACTTGGATTTTACCTCCAAAGCCTAGAAGCTGGCTGGGGAGATGAGACTTAAAAGATGCAGGGGCCAGGAGAACGCGGAAAAAGAGGCAGCCCCCGAGCCTCGCCTTCTCTCCCCTGACAACGCCCGGGCCGGGAAAGCCCCAACGCCCACGCGAGCGCGGGGAGCCGGGCGAGGGCTCGGCTGCGGGGGCGGCCTCCCCGGCGATCCCCCGGTCTCCCCGCGCGCGGGGTGGGGGCCTCGGGGAGGGGCGGGGCCTCCCGCCGCGACGGGGCGGGACAATGGGGCCCCACCCCGGCGAGGGCGGGCGGGAGGCGGCGTGCGTTCGGCCCGCCGCGCGCTCGCCCGCTCGCCCGCTCGCGCGCTGCTGCAGCTGGAGCGAGGCTGAGGCTGGAGCGGGCGGGGAGGGGCGCGGGTGGGAGCGCGGAGGAGGGAGGAGGCGGCGGCGGCGCGTGTGGCGGGCGGGCGGGAGGGCGGCTGGCACCGGGCTTGTAAATAAACTGCGATGCTGTCTCGGGCTCGCCGGTCCGGGTGCCGCCGCCGCCGCCGCCGCTCCGGAGCGCCGGTGCCCGGCTCCCGTCGCCGCGCGCCCTAGCGCCTCCGCGCCAGCCTCGCGCGCCCTCGCCGGCTGCTCGCAGCCCCCGGTCCGCGCCCCTCGGGGTCCCGCGGCTGACCCGCGCGGGATGTGACCCCTTCCCCCTGCCCCCCGGGGCTCCGCCTTTGCCTGCTTTGGGGGGGCTGGGTGGGGAGGGGCGCGCGGATCATGGCATTGGAGTTCCCGGGTTTGCAGCCGCCGCCGCCGCCTAGTCCACGCACCCCGAGCGCCCCTTCTTCCCGAAGCAGCAGCGGAGAAGGCGAAGCGGCCGGCGGAGGCGAGGCAGATGGGGCTCAAGGCGCGCAGGGCGGCGGGGGCGGCTGGCGGCGGCGGCGACGGGGGCGGCGGAGGCGGCGGGGCCGCTAACCCGGCCGGAGGGGACGCGGCGGCGGCCGGCGACGAGGAGCGGAAAGTGGGGCTGGCGCCGGGCGACGTGGAGCAAGTCACCTTGGCGCTCGGGGCCGGAGCGGACAAAGACGGGACCCTGCTGCTGGAGGGTGGCGGTCGCGACGAGGGGCTGCGGAGGACCCCGCAGGGCATCGGGCTCCTGGCCAAGACCCCCCTGAGTCGCCCGGTCAAGCGGAACAACGCCAAGTACCGGCGCATCCAAACTTTGATCTACGACGCCCTCGAGAGACCGCGGGGCTGGGCGCTGCTCTACCACGCGCTCGTGTGAGTACCAGGCGGCTCGGGGCGCCCCTCGGAGGCGGCGCGTGGCGGGGGGGCGGGGGGCGAGGTGGGGGCTGGAGCTGAGGACCGCTCGGGGGCTTCAAAGTCCAGGAGCGCGGGTCTGCCGCATGGGAGGCCGGTCTGCCCTCTGCTGTGTCTGTGTGTCGGGGACCACTCTGGGTGTTGGACACCAGGGCTTACAAGATCCAAGCGCGGCTGCTCAGCTGATTTGGAGATTGGGTTGGCGTGTTTGTGTGCGCGCGCGGGTGCGCATTTATGGCACCTTCTCCGGATGTTGGTATCCAAGCTTAGGAGAATTATGTGGTGTTTCCAGTTAACGAGGACTGAACACGATAAGGCGGATCCTCCCATGCGTTCTATTTTTCTGCTTGGGGTGGGTCTCTTCTCTTGGGATCGCTGCTGAGTTTAGATGATACGTCCAGGAGTTGGGGATGGGAGTGGTACACTGCCCACAGTGGTGTGTGTGTGTGTGCGTGTGTGTGTGTGCGCGCTTGCTTGCTTGCTTGCTTGTGCCATTCTTCTTAGGGCACCATTCTGGTTTGGAAGGGAGCTTGGTTTGCTCCATTTGGGGACCTGGGCTGGTCAGAAAGCATGTATTGGGGTTCTTTTTAGGGAAGCTAATGAGAGAGGGGGATGGGAGGTAGGTTGCTTATGATTCTCAGGCTCCAAGTCTCAACTGAGGGGTGAGGGTTTAACAGGGCCAGCAGGTGAGGGCAGGGGGATTATTTTGGCTGAAACATCTCCACAGTTTGATCTTAACGTCAGCTGCTTCCCCTTCTCTTGCTTGGGCTGAGCGGAGGTAGTGGGAGTGGTAAGGGGTCTGGGCTGGAGGTTTGCTTTGCCCCCAGGCTCCCTTTCCCTGGAAGGAGTCTTCTTCTAGTCAGCATGTAACTGCGTGGTGGAAAGGAAGGTGGAGCTTCTTGTGCACCTGACTCTGGATAGAAAATCCCGCTGTATTTGGGAAGAGGGAGAGGATGGTAGGGGTGGTTCCTCTCCCAGCAGGGGAAATCGTGTCTGTCAGCACACACCTCGGGGCTGGCAGGGCACTTCCAGGGACCTCTTACTTCCTGTCTGTGGCTTAGTCATCCTGATGGCTGCTTTTTAAGAAGCTGTACCATTAACAGGACTGTGCCGGGGAACCGGCCGGGACCTTGACCCCTCTTGTGTGCCATTAGTCGTGGCTATTCCTCTCTGCCCTTCTCCGATTGATCCCTTCCCTACCTGGTGGGAAGGAGTTCAGGGAGCCTTGGAGTTCCACTACGTGCCAATCTTACTTGGTTGGAAACTGCTTTTCCCGATTTGGCCACCAGGTGGGGGCGTCTGCCCAGGACCTCGGGCTTGGCAACAGGTTTCATCAGAGAGGTTACCAAAGCCCAGAAAGGGTGCCTCCGGGAAACTGAGGAACCAACCAGAGCCAGGAGGGCCTCCGCCAGGAATATGGCTGGTCTGGCCTTTGGGTGGCCCAGCCTTTGGCAACCACGTCTGCGTGTACTTAGAGGTGTTAGTGGCTGGAGAGGAGGGCTAGCGGTTGTTGGTCTTCCATTTGCTTTCTTCAGGTGGTACAAAGGGATGAAAATATTTTCATTTCAGTCTCTAGCACTGTTTAGTTAAATTGGGCTGAAGATGATACTGGAAAATGCAGTAATAAAAATGGCACAAAAATTATTCGCGTGTACACGGATGTACACAGCCTCGCTTGTCCTCTTGCAGGTAAATGCTGTTGAGGATGTATTGGCTGGCTTCCCAGCCCACAGTCCCACTGGAGTGTGTGGACTTCCTCCCCCCTCCCCCCCATTTTCCAGCCAGTGTTCCAGCCAGTCTTGCCTAGTCTGGGGAAGGGCTAGCTAAGGCATTCATTTTATCCTTCTCTGAAATTATTCCATCACCTGAAAACAGGGTTGGGAATGCCAAAACCTGTATGTAGTCTCAGTTTCCCAGGAAGGATCCAGGAAAATGTCAAACTGTGACGGAAAGAAGAATGGAATACCGAGCTGGGCACTTTCACCCCTGCGAACCATGTATATCATTCTCATTGCAGTTCTGTGATGTGGGGATTGTTACCTACATTTGATAGGTGAGGGCGTGAAAACGAAAACAGATAAAACTACTTGCCCAGGGTTACACAGCTGAGGTTTTGGAACTCACATATGAATGCAGTGGGTTATCTCTCTTTCTGAGCCCCGATCGCAGTTCTGACTTTCTGCTGACAACTGTGGGAGTCTGGGTATTTCCCTAGGTGTCACTGGGTCTCCCTCGGCCCATTGGTGATGGAGGACTCTTAGTCATGCCTCCGCCTCCTCTTCCTCGCTCACAGTTGGAAAATGGCTGGAAATGGAGTTTGGAATCAAAGCAGGAGCTTGGTCAGAACCCAGGGACATGTGAGATGGCCTGGGGGGTGGGGTGGGATTGTGGATTCTGATTAATTGGATGTTATTACAGGAGAACCCATGTTTGGTTGGTTTGAGCTCGCTATTGAAGCATACCTAGTTAGTGGTTGGGTGGTTAATGGCCTAAGTGGACCAGGAAACACTGTCCTGTCATCGGGTTGGTTTTAGGCTTAAAGAAAGTCGTCTATATGAATGGAATTAACCCAGCATTAGGCATGAAGTATTTATTAGTTGAGTCTGAAACAGGGTTTCTTTAAAAGTCATATGCACCTGCTACTGTGGCTGTGCTAAGGCTGTCTGGGGACTCGTCCTTCTTAGCCTGTTAGTGGAAAGATGCTGGCTTCATCTTGGCATTATTACTGGTTTGGCACCATGCAAGCATCCTGCTAGCTGGGTATGATCAATCGCTCATCAGTAGACAGAACAAGGGAAAATGATCACAAGAGATGCACACTGATTGCATTCTGAGTTGGACCAGCCCCAGGGACATCTTGTAGGCGAGGCTGAGAAGTGGCGCTCAAGGACCCAACAGCTGCTTTGGAAGGTAAAAGGCCTGGCTGGTGAGCTTTAGGCTGTTGACTGCAGGATCTGCCGCCCCCAAAGTGGAGGGGAGACACTGGCCTCTCACTAGGACCCCTCTTTAAGGCAGAGTCTTAGCAAATATTTGAGGTAAGAGAAATTTGATTACCCAAACTGGTTTTGTGTCTTACAGCTGGAATGGTCTTGGGCAAGTTGCTGGATTTCTGAGCTTTGGTTTCTTCCTCTAGAAATGTTATCAGTATAGGGGAATCTTGTGGAGTTAGGAGTGCCTTCGGTAGAAGAAATACTCAAGAATTATTTGTGTTTAACGTTAGTTAATGGAAGTGCCTTCTGTGCCTGGCACTCGTCTAGACATTGGGGATAACAGCAGCAAACAAAATCAAGCAAAACAAAAGTCTAATCTCTGCCCCCAAGAGAACATATATTCTAATAACTTCTTAATAATATTCAGAATCATTTAATAATAACACTGATGTTAGCAGAAATCTCAGGATTTGACCATCTGGTCAACTTGCCTGCCCAGGCAGAAGGAATCCCTTCAACAGCATCTCAGCCAGCGCTACAACTTGTAATTCATTATTAAAGGGACATGATTTATCTCTTTTAGATCATGCTGGATTCAGTTCTCTCAACTGTTCTATTTCTCTGACTCTATTCATCCCATTCTCCTTCTTTTCAGCCCCCATATGTCTTATTCTCATTTCCTGCCAGATCCTTAAACTCCTCAGTCCATCCTCCCCCTTTTTTTTCACCCCATTAATCATCCTCTTTGCATTTCCTTCCTTAGTTTTTTTTTCCCTCTCATTGAGAAGCAAGGGTTTTTGAGAAGTCCTTGTTCTTTTTAAAATTGTTTTATTGTGATGAGAACACTTAACATGAGATCTATCATCTTAACGAAGATTTTGGTGTCCAGTCCATTATCGCTGCCTATAGGACAGCGTTTACAGCAGATCTCTCATCTTGCTTAACTGATACGTAATTGCTCACTGACTAGTAACCCCCTGTTTCCCCTTCCCTCCAGCTCCTGGTAACCACCGTTTCACTCTCTGACTATGCATTTGACCATTTCAGATTCCTCATACAAGTAGAATTATGACTGGCTTATTTCACTTACTTCGTGTCTTCAGGGTTCATTTGTAGTATCACTTACCGCAGAATTTCCTTCTTAAAGACCGAGTAGTATTCCATTTTCTTTATCCAAGCGTCTGTTGATGGACATTTAGGTTGCCTCCACATCTGGGCGAATGTGAGTAGTATTTCAGTGAATATGGACGTGGTAACATCTCTTTGAGATCCTGTTTACAGTCTTGGGGGAAAATATTCAGAAGTGGGATTGCTGGATCACACAACGGTTCTATTTTTAATTTTTGAGGAACCTCCATACTGTTTTCCAGGTGCATCATTTTGCATTTCCGGCAACAAAGTGTAAGGCTTGCAGTTTCTTCACATTCTCACCGCCACTTGTTGTCTCGTGCTTTATCGGGTTTTGTTTGTTTGTTTGTTTTTGGTAATAGCCGTTCTTTCTCAGTGGTAAGAGCGTGATCTTTGAAGTCAGACCCGGATTTAATCCACCTCTCCTGTGTCCTTGCTTTGTGACCTGGAGCAACGCGCTTCTCTTTCCTGGATTTCAGTTTCTTTATTTCTGATATGGAGATAATAATGCTGACCGCCCCCCCCGGGGGGGAGGGTGTTGTAAAATGGAATTGAGGGATCGATAGTAAGCTCCTAAACATTGCATGGTGTTGATTTGCAATCTCAGGAATTCCCCAGGTGAAATCTGAAAATGTTCCCGTACACGGAGGACAAGGAGAGACCAAAGAAAGAGGCAGCCCATTGTAGATGAAGAAGCAGAAAAATTACATTGCTACCCAAGATCAGTAGATGTCCATACCCATCTGCCAGCCACTTAAAAGTTTATATAGAGGCTTTAATGGGGTTCAGTAACGTTCATTGTCTGGATGGTCTCAACAGGAAGTGCTCGCTCAAGGCTCTGTCCTTGGAAATGGCTCCCACTGTGGGAAAGGTGGGCAGAGCGTACATTTCCAGCACTGGAGGGATGAGGAGCCAGCTTGTGGGTCAATCGGTGGTCATGACCTCCGCTAACCTATTGTAGATTTCAGTAAATAGTGGGTTTTTTTTTTTTTTTGCTTCCCCTCTCAGTTGCATTCAATCCGCCTTTTCCTTGCACCCCTCATAAAAATCCATGCCCCCGACCCTTTCTGAGAGTCCCATTTGATTTTTCATTTTCTGAGCTCCCTGCCTTCTTCCTGGCTCTCTTTTTTATGGCATTTTTTCAAACCACTCAAGCAGAGGGAAGAAGTCCCGTAAGGGGTCACTGGCCACAACCCACAGTATCAGATCTCTGGGCTGCAGTGAGGCTGTGTGCTGGGAATGACACTGGCCAGTTTCTAGGAAATGGGCTCACATCAAGTGGCCATTCGTGCTGGACGGGAGGGAGCCAAGGGGTCCCTCTTTTATAAACAAATGTCAGATGCTGAGAAGTTACCTGATTTGCTCAAGCTCTTGAAGCTGCCGCCCTCAGCGGTGGAGCTGGGATGGTGCTGGAGTCCTCCATCCACGAGGTGGTGCCTTCCTCACCATGTCCTGGCTGTCCTTCCTCTCTGGACGCAACACACGCAAAGAGTAGCAGAGATAGGCTGAAGCGCTCCCTCCCTGGGCGAGGTGCTTGCAGCTGCGTTTCGTGAAAGTTCCCAAGGGAAACCAGTGCTTCGGCTCTGTGGGCCACACTTTGGGTAACAAGGCTTCTCAGCCTTCATCATGCATGTGAATCATCCAGGCAAGAAGGCACCGTAGGAGAAATCTGGCCAACTCCGCCTGACCCAGGACCATCCAACTTGGGTATAATGCTGTGAACTGACCCTACCCGCCTCCTGAATAAATTCATTGGAAATTTACAGTTGGTAAATTACATCTTTGTGCCCAAGATGACCTGAATGTAATCATGAAGAAATAACAAAGTCAGTGTCAAATCAATCGTGGGACAGCCTGCAACATATCTGGCGTCTTTTCCAAAGAGTCCATGTTGTGAAAACAAAGGCGAGGGTACCTGTTTCCGTTAAAGGTAGTGAAACCACGTGCAGTGCTTGAAAATCCCCGGTTGGGACTACAACAAACTTCTGCAGCACAGAAGAAGGGATCGGCTAAACGAAAAGATGACCATGGGCGGGGAGACACTGTTTGCAACCGTGTATATGTGACGGGTTAATATCCAAAATTTGTAAAGAATTCAACCAACTCAATAGCAAGCAAGCAAATAACCTGATTAAAAAGCGGGGAAAGGATCTGAATAGACATTCTTTCCGGAATATATACACACGGCCAACAACTCCATGAAAAGATGCTGAGCACCACTGGTCATCAGGGACATGCAAATCAAAACTGCAGTGAGAGAGCACCTCACACCTGTCAGAATGGCTGTCATCAAAAAGACCATAACTAGTGCTGGTGAGGGTGTGGAGACAAGGGAACCCTCCTGCACCGTTGGTGGGAATGTACACTGGCGTAGGTGCTATGGAAAAACAGGATGGCGGTTTCTCAGAAAATTAAAAATAGGACTACGGTATGATCCAGCAGTCCCACTTCTGGATAGGTATCCAAAGGAGATGAGATCAGTATCTTGAAGAGCTGTTTGTGCTTCCGTGTTCACTGCAGTATTATTTATAACAGACAAGATAAGGGGACAACCTGAGTGTCCATTGAGATGCATGAATAGATAAAGAAATTGTGGCGTATCCAGAAAATGGAATATTTTTCAGCCAAAAAAGGAAGGAAATCATGCTATTTGCAACAGCATGGGTGAACCTTGAGGGTATTATGCTGAGAGAAACAAATCAGAGAAAGACAGATATTGTATTCTCTCACTTATACGTGGAATCTAAAGAAATTGAACTCGGGCACAGAAATCAGCCTGGTGGTTGCCAGGGTGTAGGGTGGGAGGGCAGTGTAGGAAATGGGTGAAGATGATCAAAGGCATGAACTTGCTGTCATAAGATGAATAGGTCCTGGGATCTGAGGCGCAGCACGGGGACTCTAGTTAAAAATAACTCTGTTGTAAAGTCGAACATTGCTAAGAGAGCAGATCCTAAAAATTCTCACCAAAGAAAAAAGTCACCTATATGCAGTGTTGGATGTGTCTTTGAACCTTATTTTGGTTATCATTTCACAATATACATGTATATTTAATCATCACATTGTGCCCTTAAACTTACACCATGTTACGTGACAATTACATGTCAGTAAAGCCAGAAAAACCACCAACAAACCAATACATCTGATAATTCTTGGTTGGACCCCAAACTGAAAAGATAAATACGAGTAGAGGATATTTAATAGGGACAGTTAAAAACCTTGAACATGGACTCCATATTAGGTGACATTATTATGTCCAAATTTAATTTCTTAAGTATGATAATTGCATTGTGGTTATAAAGTGAATATTCTATCTTCTAAGGGATATATGCTGTAATTTTTAGTGGTAAAGGGTTATACTGCAATTTACTTTTTTAATAATAATATAGTATTATCGTAACAGTAGTACGCTGGAAGCAATATAAAGACCTCAAAATACATACACTTAATGGAATATTATAAAACACTTTAAATGCTAGTTATTTATTCATTCATACAAAAATAGAATAGTTACCAAGTTGTCCGCAAGGGGTTGTATTAATTCTTACTCTTCCTAGGATTGTCCCTATACCTTCAATGACAATGAACAATATCATTTTTAAAGAGTGGTCAGTGGTAACTTGTGTTATTTTATATGTTATTTTCTAGGTGGAAACATGCTAAAGTTGTATGTTTAAAAGATTATGTCAATTAAGGAGGGATGTCTACCCGGTGCCATGGCCGAATATCTGGGGTTTTCTTTCTTTTCATTCCTGTAAGGAGATGTGGCTTAAGTTTTGAATTGGGTTAATTCAGGATAGCTTCTGCTCCTAAAGAGAAATACTCATTGAAGGTCCAGTTGTATTTCTTTTTTTTTCCCCCCTTACTTAACCCTATGTATTTGATTCATTTAATCCTGATTGCCCATGAAGGACAAATGTCTTTTTTTTTTTTTTTAAATGTGTGAGATTTTTTTTCTTTTTTTTTTATTACTCAGTGAATTTATTACATTCGTAGTTGTACAATGACCACAATCCAATTTTATAGGATTTCCATCCCACACCCCAGCGCATCGGTTCAGCACAGATACAGACCACTTAAGAGCATGTGTGTGTGTACACAACACACACACACACGCAGGATGAGAGAGAAGGAAGCAAACGTGGCAATGACATTAACAGTTGGAAAATCAAGGGGAAGAGTATACCTGCTGGGATTATATTCCTCTTCTAATTAAGACATTTTTTTAAGTAGAACGTTAAAAAAAAAAAAATTTAAGGGCATTCCCATCATGGCTCAGCAGAAACAAATCTGACTAGTATCCATGAGGATACAGGTTTGATCCCTGGCCTCACTCAGTGGAATAAGGATCCAGCATTGCCGTAAGCTGTGGTGTAGGTCGAAGATGCGGCTTGGATCCTGCGTTGCTGTGGCTGTGGGGTAGGCCGGCAGCTGCAGCTCTGATTCAACCCCTAGCCTGGGAACTTCCATAGCCTCAGAATTTCTCTTTGACTTCTTTTTGAATTTACAAATTTTTTAAGTAAAACTTTTAGTTGAAGTATAAGTGGTGTACAGTGTTGTGTTAGCTTCATATGTATAGCAAAACAGTTCAGCTCATATATATATATATATATATATATGTATATATATATGTATATACACATCCGTACACACATACACACACACATATATATGTTCTTTTTCAGAATCTTTTCCCTTACAGGTTATTGTGAAATGTTGAATACAGTTCCCAGCACTTTGTCCAGGTGATGGCAAACATTGCACCTTGCATGCTAAGGTCATTCGTTTCAAAGCCACACATACTGACTCCACTGCCAGGCTTTGGGCCAGGCCACGGAGAGAGATGAACCACAGTCTGTTCCTGTGGAGACAAAGACTGGAAACAACTGAATGTAACTAGTAAATGCAGCAAGAGCGTGCAAAGGAGGACCCCAGGCATGCAGAACGAAGAAGCACTGCTAAGCCTCCCGTGTCCGGGGAGACCTCTGCAAAGGCGGTGTAAGCAGCGGAGAGAAGAGGAAGGAATGTGCTGATGACCAGTTGATGACCAGTCTCCCTCTCCTACTTGGAGAACAGAAGGCTCCCTTTAATTACAGTGAATACTAAATTATTACTCTTGCATTGTGGGGTGGCTCCCCCTTGTAAGTCTATATTCATTAAAACAGATTTCTTCAGTGTTTAAAAAGTTCCTCAGTAAGTGTGACCCTATGGTTGTGTTCCAGGGAGCTGTCTCACTTATCTGTAGCATGGTTTCTCTGGGTTGCGAATCGTGGGATCTGGACCCAATGCGCAGAAGAAAGAGGAAAGCCAAGTGCAGACGAGTCAGGCATCCATCCACAGGCCTCTGCTGGCCACTTGCCAAGGAGAGTGTCTCTCCCTATTGCAATTCCCAGTGCCTGGATCCCCTTTTTCTCCACCCTCCTGGCCCCCCAAGTCTAGCCCTCTACCAAGAGTCATATAAAAATACCCTCTGATCTCTTCTGAGCCCAACATTGAGTTGGGGCCTTCAAAACCACCATATGGGAGTTCCTGTTGTGGCTCATTGGGTTAAAGACCTGATATTGTCTCTGCGAGGATGTGGGTTCACTCCTTGGCCTCACCCAGTGAGTTAAGGATCCGGCATTGCTGCAAGCTGCAGCGTAGATCACAGATGTGGCTCAGACCCAGTGTTGCTGTGGCTGTGGCGTAGACCTCAGCTGCAGCTCCAATTTGACCCCTAGCTCAGGAACGTCCATATGCCTCAGGGGTGGCCATAAAAAAACAAAACAAAACCGAACCAAAAAACCCCATCATATTAATGTTTTCATCCATTCAAGTTGTCATAAGGTCACCTGTGAGGCAGCACCATCATCTGGTCCATTCATAGAAACATGATCAATTTTCATTAATAAAGGTCACTGACATTTACGGAGTTATAGCCCTGTGCTGCACTGGGTAAGCTTTTTTTTTTTTTTTTTGCTTCTTAGGGCTGTGCCACCCACGGCACATGGAAGTTCCCAGGCTAGGGGCTGAATCAGAACTGTAGCTGTTGGCCTACGCCACAGCCACAGAAACCCAGATCTGAGCCACATCTGTGACGTACACCACAGCTCACAGCAGAGCTGGATCCTTAAGGCACTGAGCGAGGCCAGGGATTGAACCCGCATCCTCTCAGAGATGTTGGGCCCTTAACTGCTGAGCCACAGGGGGAACTCCCGGGTTAAGCATTCTTGATGGTTTTTCTAAGGTGTGGCTGAGAGCCCAGCCTCCAGGAAATGGAAGCTCTCATCCCAGTCCTAGGCTACTTTGCTCTCTAGTCTACTTCTGATAACCCTATTGCTCATCTGATAAATGGCCTTAATATTCCCTGCCTCACACATTGTTGAAAGGATTAAATGAATGAATTCCCGAATGTGCTCAGCAGAGGCTAACAGTGTATCTTACTTTGTGTCCATCCAGAAGCCCCCTGAGACATGGCGCTCAGTTTAAGTGGTTTGTTTAGCGCAGGGTCGCATAGTCTTGTTTTCATCATCTCCCTTTTGAGAAGTCTTTTTGGACATGTTGTTCCCTGATGGCCCCCATCCGTGACGTTGTCATGCCACAGATACACTGTACACCTCTCTGTGTACTGTATGTATGTCCGGCTTGATATATAAAGAGAGTCAGCTTTTCCCCTCCAACCACACCCTCCCAGAACCAATTTTACCCCCTTGGAGGCAAGACCATCTCTGTTGAGAATGCATGATTGAGGAGGTGATTCCGAGAAAAATTGCTAAGATGAGTAAACTTGGAGAAAGTGGGGAAATGATACAGAGACGAGAAAGCAAACTGTATGCAGAAGGCTACCATGGGGGTAAATTAAAGCTGGTCCTCCTGGGGGCCCCTGGAAGGCAGTGGAGAAAAACGCAGAATTATCCTCAGACTCCATCCATCATTGGCTCGGGGCTGATCCCAGGGGTATTACCTGTCAGAGAAATCCCTGAGATAAAAATGGGGGTGTCTGCCAAAGGTATTTGTTTGCAGAAGGCCACCTTCGGCAGGTGCTGGGAGCGGTACCCAGAGCGGGTGGGAGCAGCACTGACGGTAACTGCTGTACATCGTCTCATTAAGTGAAGAAGATACTAGAATTTGAAGTTCACATATCTCTCTGTGCGCCCCCTCAGTGGTTCTCAAGGAAGGGAAGCTTTGTGGCCTAAGGGTCATGGCAATTCTGTTGGTGTGTTTTCCCTTCATCAATTTTTCATTTAGGAAAGTCATTCAGGAAAAAAAAAAAAAAAAAAAAGAAGGGAATTTAAAGCATTTGTAAATACATTGATTCTGGGCCTGGTAGCTAAGGATAGCCAAGCTTTTCAACCTTGTAGGATTTTGTGTGTAGGGTTGTAGAGTCCTCCAGAGCACCCCGAAACCAGGCATTGTCCGCCTCATCCTTTGCGAGAAGGAGCCGTATCCTTGTTGAAAACACCGTGTGTTCAACTATCAGATCTCACCGAATAAAACGAGAGGATGATTTTCTTGTATTTCGTTTCATGTATTATTTGATTTGATTTCATTGATTATTTTAGTTTTGCATGTTTAAAAGTTTGAACGTCCTGCTGGACGGTCGTGGTTCTGTTGTTCGTGTACACACCCCCCTTCTCTTTCAGAGTCTTTTCCCACCTAGAATATGGGGTATTCTGCCCACCGCAGAATGTTTGGCAGAGTTTCCTGCGCTCTCCAGGCGGGCTCCCTTGGCCAGTCACTCCATATACCTCAGTGGGCATGTGCCCATCCCAAACCCCCAGGCCTCCCCCCACCCCAGGACAGTTCTTTTCATACACATGGGGAACTTTAGTCCTGACAGGCTAATGCTGAGTGGTTTCTGTGATACTTTCAGGGAATGGAGCGTCTGATGAATGCGTAACACGAGAAACAGCGTTTTCAAAACAAGATTCAAATAGAGATTCCGGGTGCTCTCATGGACACGGCTTTCGGGGAGGGGAGGGCAGGAGCTTGGTTGTGAAGGGTGGTGCTGTCACATCTGCCACTTGCCTCCCTTCTGGTTTCCTGGGACGGTCATTACCGGCCACCTTCAGAATTCCGGAATGTTAACAGGACCGTGGACGTGTCGTGTTGATTCCTCTTCTGTGCCATGATTTCCACGGGGGGAGAAATCTCAGAGGAAAATCATCATCCTTCCTGTTTAACGTACTTGTCTCCCAATATCTACTTGTTTATCAGTCTCAAGGTATTCTGACGCATCATTCAGCAGACGTTGGTTTCAAGGCCTGGAAGATGCCAGGCCTCGGACTAGGAAGGAATAGAGGATACAGTGATGAATAAATTAGTTTCCGCCCTTTCTGGCCAAGGTCAAGTAGGTAAGTAAGTGATTACGTAGTAGTGCGATCCTTTTTTTTTTCTTTTCTTTTTAGGGCCATGCACACAGCACATGGAGGTTCCCAGGCTAGGGGTCTAATCAGAGCTGTAGCTGCTGGCCTAGGCCACAGCCACAGCCACATCAGATCCGAACCGAGTCTGCAACCTATGCCATAGCTCACAGCAATGCCAGATCCTTATCCCACTGAGTGAGGCCAGGGATCGAACCTGCACCCTCATGGATGCTAGTCAGATTCCTTTCTGCTGAGCCACACTGGGAACTCCGGTGTGACCCTTTTATATATGCATATGCTGTGTCTACATGACTCTCAGGAAAATTGCCAACATTGTTTAAATGAGCCAGGGCAGATTTCTGTCAATAAGAAGGAGGTTTCCATGTACATACAGGGTTAAAGACTATTTCTGTTTTCACTTTCTTTTTTAAAAATTGTTTTTAAAATTTTTTCTTTATTTTTAAAAATTGAAGTATAGTTGATTCACAATCAACTTTCCTTCATTTTTGTCCTTCATTTTCTCCTGTACAACCCTGACCGGAACTCTCACACATTTAGAAATCTGAGGTCTGGTTTATTCTCATGCCAAAGGATAGGTGTTGAACTCAATGCAAGACAAAGTGGGGTCGTACAGCCCAGCTAGCACTGAATGTTGGGTGAACCTGGAGTTGAGCTGTTTACAGAGGCAAGGACTTATTTTCTGGCTGTACTTGTTGCATGTGGGCACATATTCCCTCTTTGCAATCCAGGGCCTCATGCAACACCTGGCCCTCCAGATACTCAGTCTTGGGTAAATGCACGCAGTACCAGCCCCAAGAGACACAGTCGAGGTAAGAGAAGCAGAAATGGATGCGGATAAAACCTGGCTTTGAATCCCATACGGGCTGTGGTGTAGCCAAGTGACCTGGAGTGAGCCACTTAGCCAGCCTAAACCTGTTTCCTCACGTGTTACATAGGACTTGCTTATTCATATGGTCGTTATAAAGATTCAGTGAAACATCTGTCATACAGTTCAAAGCCTACCTAAGGCTCATGGTCAGTATCTGATCAATGGCTGGTCCCTCTCTCTTCTTTCAAAATTCTGCCAAGAGAAAAATGAGGTCAACTCAAGAAAGTCATCTTGAAGGTAGTATCCTAATTTCTAGCTTAAAGGTAGGTTCCGGACATGATGCAGTTCTGTTGGGATGTGTTGAGGTCTGACTGTACTCATGGCGAAAGAAAGGAATGTACCCCAAAAAGGGAAAAGAGGTGTATGAAGAAAACAATAACCCTGCCCAACTCAGGTTTCCTGAGGAAGCAAAGGTGCTGAGAAAAACACTTTCCTAGCTACAAAACACCTGACTAGCAGGTCTCGAAACTGTCAAGGGCATCTAAAACAGGGAAAGACCAAGGAACTATCACAACCGAGAGGAGCTTAGGGAAACGTGACAGCTGAATGAGGTGAGCCTGGACCAGTAAAAGGACAGCGGGGAGAGCTAAGCGAGTCTAAATACAGAGTGGACTTCAGTAAATAATAATGTATCAGGATCAGTTCATTAATTACAACAACCGTACCGTGCTAGTCTAAGATATTAGTAATAAGAAGTGAAGCCGAGGGCAGGTTATATGGGAACTGACCATTCTATACTCTCGGTTTTTCTGTAAATTGAAAACCATTCTAAAAAGTAAAGTCTATTTAAAAAAAAAATTAATAGTGGAACTCTATAAGCTGAGTCATTGCATTTATAGATGTCTTCGAAACTCTTCAGTAGACATGGAGACTCAGCCCCAGGCAGGTGAGATCGTGTGCCCTGGGTCTCACAAGGAAGAGCTGAGATCTGGACCCACGTCATCTATTTTCAAGTCTAGTCTAGTTCTCTCTCTGTTACACCTTCATCGGCCCTTGTTTTATTAAGTGATGAGCATGAAATGTGATGCCCCCAACAGACGGTGTTCAGATCACATCACGTGTTCAGCACCATCATCTGGGTGGGGCCGGTGGAGCCAAGCCTCTTCTTCTTCTTTTTTTTTTTTTGTCTTTTTGCTATTTCTTTGGGCTGCTCCCGCAGCACATGGAGGTTCCCAGGCTAGGGGTCGAATCGGAGCTGTAGCCGCCAGCCTACGCCAAAGCCACAGCAATGCGGGATCTGAGCCGCTTCTGCAACCTACACCACAGCTCACGGCAATGCCGGATCGTTAACCCACTGAGCAAGGGCAGGGATCGAACCCGCAACCTCATGGTTCCTAGTCGGATTCGTTAACCACTGCGCCACGACGGGAACTCCTCAAGCCTCTTCTGACCACTTCCTGGGTACACATGAGGGGACAGGACCATATTCCCTTCTGTATCATTGAGCAGAACTGGCTCATCTGCTCCCCCATTTGGGTCAGTGGAATGAAGTTCAAGGGGACTGCTGTGATGGACGTTGACCCCTCCTGATCCACGTCCTGGGGTTTGGCACATTGCTGGCCAAAGTGAGGTTCTCTTAGGAGGAGAAAGATGGGGGAAGGCTTCCGAGTAGACACCCAACCCGTCTGCCATGCCATGGTCACTAGGAGCCCGTATCAGAGGCTTTGACTGTCACCATGGATGGTGCTGTCTCCTTGGGCAGGAAGGTCACACATTTGAGGGATTTTCAGCATTCTGGCCTCTGCCTACAAGATGTTATTGGAGCGCCTTGAGTTGGAATAACCCTAGCCACTCCCTGGCTTTTCCAGAAATTCCAGTGGAGGTGTTAGCATCCTCAGTTTGAGGACCACTAACCTCCAAATCCCATGACTCTGTGGCTGATATTTTGGTCTCAGATTCCCAGTTTTCATACTGTCAGTGATGGGTGGAAGCAAAAACACAGATGTAGGAGGCTGGAGGATTTAATACACCTGTGGGGTTTGTACAGTGCTTTTATGACTTCAAAAAAGCCTAAATTACTTTGGGGGCTAAAACAGGTTGGCTTAGGTAAAATACCCACGAACGTCATTTCAGAAGTTGGGGAAAAATGAAAGTTACATAAATCACGTAGATGCACAGGCACACACATCCCTCAGTCCCTGGGCTCCAGAGTTTGGAACATTAATTAGTGACACCGCATGGAACAAATTAAGCTGGGGACCTTGTTGCTTCCATCTGGAAGAAAAATAGCCCTGGGAAATGCTAATGCTGAAAGGGCAGAGCAGGGCACACATTCCTGGGGTACCACCAGGAGACAGACCCCCTCCAACCATGGAGCTCCCTGTTCCAGGAGCCTGGGGGCCTTGGCTGGGTGGGGAGGTCATGTGTAGATGAGAGCCTGCTTTGTGTTTCCGGTGGGGAAGGCGTGTTCGAGCAGGGGGTCTGAACCCCCACTGTGCGCCTTCGGGCTGATGGCACCTGACCTCTCTGGACCTCAGTTTTCTCATCTGTAAACTGGGGATATTAATAGTACCAACCTCAGAGTGTGGTAGTGAGAGTTAAATGAGTCAATGAGTAAAACATGTAGAAGAGCACAGGGCACGGAGTGAGAGCTGTGTGTGTCGGCAGTTATGGGGACAACCATCAGGGGACTCCAGGATTCACGCTGGAAACACAATGGGCTCTCAGAATCTGCCAGCCCAACAAACGGATCAGTCCAAGGAAGGACCAGGGAGTCTTAAGTGGGAAAAGGCAACCCTATTACTTTTTTAACTATAGTAAAATATAAAGCATAAAATGTATAGCATTTTAACCACAAGGATACAGTTCCGTGGTTTAATGGGCAACCATCACTGCCGTTTATCCATAGAGCCTCTTCGTCTTATAAAACTGAAACTTTGCATCTATTTGTCTGAACCCATGAGGGCTTCTAGAATAGAAATGCCATAGTCTGGATGGTTTAAGTAATAGACATTTGTTTCGCACAGCAATAGAGGCTCGGAAGTCCAGGATCGAGGCACTGGCAGACTTGGTGTCTGGGGAGGGCCCACTTGCTGGTTCTTGACGGCTTCTGGCTGTGTCCTCACACCATGGAAAGGGTGAAGCGGTTCTCCGGGGTCTTTTTTAGGGGCACGAATCCCTTCGGTGAGGGCTGCACCCTCATGACCTAATCACCTCCCTCACAGTGGTGGTTAGGATTTCAACACGAGGATTTAGGAGGACAGAGTTAAGAGTTGAATGGTGCTGCAGGAATCTGGTCTGTAGCGTGATCAGCACAAATGCCCCCTTCCTCCCTCCCGCCAGCCCCCAGCAGTTACCGTTGTACTTTCTGCCTCTGTGCATTTGACTCCTCTACCTTATATAAGTGAAATCTTGGACTATTTTTCTTCTGTAACTGGCTTGTTTCACTTAATATCATGTCCTCAAGCGTCATCCTGTTGTAGCAGGTGTCACATTTCCCCCCTTTCTTAAGGCTGAGCCATGTGCCATCATGTGTGTATTCCACATACTGGTTATTCACTCACCCCTCGGTGGGCACTTGGGTTCCGTCCATCTTCTGGCTGTTGTGAATGATGCTGCTGTGAACACGGGTGTGCAAAGCCACGTTCATGCCTTTCACCAGCACCCAGCTTCTCTCTGAGTGTCGCTGGCACGTTAAGCCAGTTTCACCCACTGCTCCTTGGCAAGGAGAGGAGAGGGAGGACTGTGCGAGGACTGGGCAATAAGATGGCCACTTGCTGGCTGAATAACATTGGGCAAGTCCTCCATCCCTCTGGGCCTCCATTTCTCCCTCTGCAAAATGGGGATGCTGTTTCCTTCCCTATAGTGTTGAGAGGATAAAATGAGTTATGACAGACACTTGGGACAGCGCTGACACGTAGTAAACCCTGTAAAACTGGAAGCTTCCTGTTATTTGTATAACATTCCGGCCACATCTCATGATTTTAATTTCATTATGACCTGACGTGGATGTTAGGAAGTGGAGGCTCAGAGAGGTTAGGTGACTTGCCTAGCGGCACACAGCAAGCAGGCTGTGGAGCTGCATGGCAGCCTGCCTGAACCTGAATACAAGCCATGTTCCCGTCCCAGTTTTTCCCTGGGCCTTTCTCCTTGAGCTGCAAAGGATGTGGCACCCTCATTCATCCTGCGTTAAGCCCCGCCTCAGCTGGTTTTCCATGAGTATCCTAACCAGATCAGGGCTCCAGTGCAGGCAGCAGCCACACCTGGTATGTGTTCTTCTCATTGGCAGTGCCAGGCATGACGCTGGGCATGAGGTCCGTGTTTCACAAACAATGTTGACTAATCCCCTTGGCCTTACAGCATCCAAGCTGAGTTCCAAACAAAATCCAGATCTGAACACGAGCATGCAAAGTGGCTGTTGGAAAGCTGAACGCGGCTGACTTCCGTGGGGACTCCACGGGCATGCCAGGAACTTGGCCGGCGGTGCAGGTTCTGTGCTCTTGTTGGGCCAGGTCAGCTCGACTGCCATTTCCTTACAGCTCTCGCGGCCCATTAGCAGAATTTAGCCAGAGTCTTTTGCGTGCAGATTTCTACTCCAGGTTTTTTTTTTAAGTCAGTGGCTGTCTGTGCTTGGAGATGCAATAAACAGATCAATAAGAATTGACCCGTTTCGGTCCATCCCTGTGGAAGGGTTGAAGTCCATCCCTCTCTGAAAGAATGTCCATCCTTTGTGCTCCTGGCAACTCTGCTTTTCCCTCCCACCCCCTTGCCTGTGCCAGTTGCCCGTGGAGGGGCGGAGACAAGAGGAAGGTGGCTACGAGTAGAGGCGATGGCTCTTGAAGGACAGAGACCACACTGGCTCCATCTTCCTCTTCAGCTTTCAACCTGCCTTGCACCTGCCTTGTGGGTCTCTGCCTGGGGAAGGGTGTGTGACGTTAGCCCCTCTGAGCCCAGTGGTCCTCAGGCATCCTGTTCATCAACGATTCCTCGAATCTTCTGTTGTGAGGTCTGTGGCTGGACCTGCTGCGTGTGCAGCAGGTTGGGTAATAACGCCTCCCCTTTTCCTGGCAGGCAGGGGAGCATCCTCATAATTCAGTGGGCAGAGCATTGGGGTTGGGGTTTGGGCACGGGGCAATGAACTTGGGTGAGTCTTGGGCCTGCGTTGAGCCTTCATTTTCCTATTTATGAAACTTTAAGGCCTTCGCTGGCTCTGACCTTCCATGATTCCAGCTTTGCCCCTTTGCTTATTTAACCCGTGGGAATTGGTGTTGCCCATTGATCAGTTGCCTCCCATACGTAGCTCCTGTTTCTCGCACCATTTCCTAATTTCCCTTTGGGGGCTTTATCCCACCCTGTTCTTAACCAGGGTGTCTGGTTCAGAGTAACGCCATGCCCAACTTTAGAGGTGGGCTGTCTTGGGAATCATCCAGTCAGCCTGCCTCCTCCAGCCCCAGTGGTGGGCACAGGGCCACCCAGGCAGAGCCAGTGGGAGAAGAGGGTGGATCTGCAGACTTGGGAGCGCATACCCCAAGTGTCTTCTCTTGTGAGTGGTGTGGTGTGAAGGTGTGAAATCTGGAGCATCTGCAGTCATTTTGCTAACATGAGTCAGGGAGCTGGAGAAGTGGTGGAAAGAAGTGGGAGAGGAAGTGACCACTTCGCAGGTCCTGCAGTCGAAGGCTAAGCCCCGTGAGGTGGCGTGGGAAGACCTGACTGCAGGCTGAAAGGCAGGTGGTTGGGAAGGCTGGCATGGTGGGGAATGAGGAAATGGACATGGCTGTGTAGACCACAGTAAACACATTAGTTTGTCCCTAAGGCCCCAGGTTTCCCTGCAGGGCATGGCGTGCTCATATTTGTGTTTTGTAAGGATGACTTTACTGATGGGTGAAGAAGGGATGGGGCTTAGGGATACATGGTCCTTAGTTATTCCGAGACGGCAGCTGCAATTTGGAATGGGGCCGTTTGAAAGCCTCAGCCTTGGAGGAGCACATAGCATTCTAACCCACTGAATCTGCGGCATCTCTGCTAAACTCAACTACAGTGTCCCCACGGTGTAGTTTAAAACAACAGCAACAACAAAATGCTCTCAGAGAAGTCCAGTATCTTGCTCGGTGTCACACAGCCAGATGCCAAGTCCAAAGCCTGCACTCTGCCCTGTACCAGTGACAGCTCACTTCATTCTCCACGGGGGGTGGTGGGGGGAGGCTCTTCTTTCTCTCACCTTCTCTCTGAAGCCGTCAGCATCCTTCAGGGCCAGGGTTGACATTTGTGTTCAAGATGAGTTCCTTCCTGCTTATCATAAATGTCAAAGTGAATGATGGAAGTGATTCAGCAAGAAGTAGAATTTGAGGGGGGTTAGAAAAAGAGCTGTGTAAAAACATTTGCAAATGGATTAAAGAGTCGCGTCCACCAGCTCATGCCAACATACTTGGAAGTTGGGGAGATATTTTTAGACCATGAAATCCAAATGGCACAGATCGTGGGTTGGAAAGATAGAAATGCAAAAAGTATAGTTTGCTAGCTGTGACCAGAGATTGCTTTGCTCAGTTTCTCTGGAGCTGTAAAATAGCAGGATGCCCTGAATGCAGTCTTACTCTTTTTTTTTTTTTTTTGATATCTTTCTCTTTCTACATCAGGGGCCCCAAGGGCACAGCAACCTGTTCTTGCAGGCTCCTGGAGACACCTGCCCATTGCTGGCTTTTGAATCGCAGTCACGCTGAGGGAAGCCAGTGAAGGCAGCCCTCTTTGAACCATCGGAGGAGTCCCCGGGGCTTGTTGGCTCATGGACCCCAAGGGGGATCAAGAGCAGGATCAGGCGAGAAGGAGGGCATCCCCTGGGGCACGGGCGCCTGGATTCTGGGGCGGGATCCCTGCCCAGACACAGGCTGTCATGCATCCTTCTGGCTGCAGACTCTGCCTGCGTCGTGGGAGCCTTGGTCACCTACAGCATCTGCATGTTCCATCTCTCTGTCCATGGGAAGGGGCTGCCCTTGCTTCTTCGGTTCTCACGTTAGGAACACGGGTGCCCACGGCTGGATCCCCCTTCCCGTCCTTTCTCCGGGGGGGGGGGGGTCTGGAACACGAGAGGGCGTGACAGCTGCTGCAAAAACAGGAAACCAGGAGTTCCCAAGAAAAGGGAGGCGGGCTTGTCAATACCTCTGACAGTAGATTTCACCAGATGTCATTTATGGTTCAGCAGGCACTTTTCCAGCTGCTTTCCCTATGTTATCTCTTTTAATCCTCACAAGCATTGCCTGGCGTAGGTGCAGTTAAGTGGAAAAGAAAAGGGAGATCTGATTGCCCTGCAGGGTTCCTGGGATGATGGATGAGGGAGGATTTTAAGTCACTGAGGGCAGTGTCTGGCATGTACTTCCTTTCCCATCCCTTAAAAAGGTTTTCCATTATTCTTATTTTGATCAGAGGAATGCATGCATGTCATTCAAACCCCAAATGGTGCCCGCAGGTTTCAGATGGCAAAAGCCACAGCGCTGCACGGTCCCGGGCCTTCGCTGCCCTGCTTTCCGGAGGCAAAGCCTTCCCTTCCTGCCTGTTCTCAGACCCCCTCGTGGCTCTGACCACATCTCTAACTCATGGGCTTGTGCTGCTGTCTTTTGATGAATCAACTTTAGGCATTTCTATTGATTTCCTGTCCTAGCTCAGATCCCTTTTGGTTTATGTTTGCTTTTGTTCTTCTCTCTTCTCCCACTGTCTGCTCCCTCTGTTTCTAGTCTCAGTTACTCCTCTTGCCTCCTGTTCTCTGGCATTTTCTCCTGCCCTCCCACCCCTGGTAGTCCTTCCTCTGCCCCCACCTTCTCTCAACTCACTTCCTTTCCTGTTTTCTCGCAATGTCTTCTCCATTATCTCTCTCCTAGAAACTTTGAGCATCTTTTTAAAAATAGATTTCTATTATTGAGTTCCCATTGCGGCTGATCAGGTTAAGAACCCGACAGAGTGTCCATGAGGATGTGGGTTCAATCCCCGGCCTCACTCAGAGGGTTAAGGATCTGGCTTTGCCATGAGCTGTGGTGTAGGCCACGAATGCGGCTTGGATCCGGTGTTGCGGTGGCTGTGGTGTAGGCTGACACCTGGCAGCTGGAGCTCCAATTAGACCCCTAGCCTGGGAACTTCCATAGGCTGCAGGTGCAGCCCTAAAAAGAAAAATAAATATTTCTCTTCTGAGCCTTCCTGCCCATTCTGCCCTGTATTGGAGTTATTTATCGTGATGTTTTCCTTTTTTAAAAAATTTCATTGAAGGGGAGTTGATTTACAGCGTTGCGTTAATGTCTGCTGTACAGCAAAGTTTTGTAGTTATGCATAGACACATTCTTTTTCATATTATTTTCCATGATGATTTATCAAGGCTACTGCATATAGTTCCCCGGGCTCTACAGCAGGACCTTGGCGTTTATCCGTCTTTTGGGTACCGGTTTGCACCTGCCAATCCCAAACTCCCACTCTTCCCCTCCCCACCCCCCTTGGCAACCCAAGTCTGTGCTCCACGTCTGTGAGTCTGTCTATAGTCACGTTTTCACTAAATTTAAAACATTTTTTCGTGCGGACTTTAGCTGATGGAGCCTCGAGGCCAGCCCGTGACGTAGGTGTGGGCTCTTGTTTTGCCGAGGAGGGCGTGAGCATCCACGGGACTCCGCAGCGCACTCAGCCAGTGTCACACAGGAGGCTGTGAGAGTCCCCTGCAGAAGCTCGTTCTGGGCCAGGTTGCTTCCGACCCGGCTTATTTTCTCTCCAGCGGGGAGCCTGGTTCTGGGACGGGCTCAGGAAATGTGTGTTGCTGAGGGTTTGACAGAAAGTCACATTCCTTGTGAAAAGAGAGCTTGGATATCCGCCCCCTGCACTGTCCTATTTTGATTCCTTGAGGCCATGTGTGTCCACACAGCCTCCTACACGTACCACTCCGACGCTCTGGCTTTAAATTCGGTTCCTACGCGTTTTTCATAGCTTTCTATAAATCCTAAGTCCTGATCGGGAGGCAGCCCGCTTGTAGCAGGTCGTTGGTGGTTTTTGTCCTCCTGATGCCCTGAATGATTAATGGGCTTGGAGACAGAGAACTCGCCTCTCACACCGTCCGTATTGAGTATACATTGCTTCTTCGAAAAATCACTTTCAGAGTTGCAATAAATCCTCCGGAAATTACCTGGAGTTAACTATGGGCTGGTTAAGTGCCAGCAAATTCGCGTTCCCTGGGAGTTTCTGCTGACACGTGGACACCTGGCTTTAATGGTGCCCCGGGACCATAGAATTTGGGGGCTGGAAGAGGCCTTTGGGATGAAAAATCTGAGCCCAGAGAGGGAAGAGGCTGTGCCTGAGGACACACAGCTTCCTAGTGGCGGAGGATACCTGGGTCTCCTTTTAGCCCCTCTGCCCATTTCCAGGCAGGGTGCCCTCAGGTCAAGCCAGTGTGCTGCCTGATGCAGTTTGCCAAGCTGTTTCATAGAGCACTTCCCAATTTCGTTATCACTTGGGCACTCATCTCATTGGCCACTATGAAAGCATTGCC
Organism: Phacochoerus africanus; assembly: GCF_016906955.1. Classification (NCBI taxonomy): domain Eukaryota; kingdom Metazoa; phylum Chordata; class Mammalia; order Artiodactyla; family Suidae; genus Phacochoerus; species Phacochoerus africanus. The sequence continues at coordinate 8,708,103 of NC_062549.1, forward strand.
TTGATGGGAGCTTAAGATTGGCGGCTTGATGCCAAGATGGCGATTGCAGAGGCCACTTCTGAGCCTTTCAGAATAAACAGGTACCAGAAGGTCATCTGGTGCTTTTCTTGCTTTGAGAGTCAAACAGTCACCTGGTTTGTCCCCTTCAGGCCCTTGTCCTAGACAGAGCTCAGCATTTGGACAGACAGGTGATTAAGGATGGTTCAACTCTGTAAATGCCCATGGAGGGGGCTCTGCCCTGTGCCTGGCACAGTCAGAAAACATGAGCCACGGGCACAGGGAAGATGGACTTCTTACCTGGAAAACCATGAACCGTTTTCCAGGCAAAGGGAGAGGGAATATAGAAACACAGCCAAGTTCTGATCTCTGAAAAAGAGTCCCGAGATTAACTCAAGCTTTTGCTGACTGTCTGACTTTGGACCATGACATTGGTCAAACCAATGAATCTCTAGTTTCTCATCTGTAAAATGGGGTCCTTGTAAGGTTTCCGTAGGATTCTGTGTGTAAAATGCCTGGCATTAATTCCTTTGATTTGGAAGACTGGAGAAAGTGTCTCTGCAACCTTACTGCTTATTGGAGCCTTTTTCTTCATTCTTTTTGATGTGGTCCCCGCGCTCTAGCTAACTCATCCCATTTAGTCATTTTCACTCAGAAATATTTGTCGCGGGGCTAGGCGTGGAACAGAGAAACGGAAGGAAATATGTTTTCACTGCCTCTTGTCCTCTAGACTTGTGGCCTTATGCTTCTGTCCCCTTTCTGAAAAGCCAACTCTTTGCTTCTCCATGAGGTGACAGTGACACACGATGTGACATGGTAATGCCCCAATTAAGAGAATTCGGGACTGGGGTCTAAATCTCTGCTCCACTGCGTCCCCTGACACCTGTCCACCCTTTCGCCTTTCTAATCCTTGATTTCCCAGTCTGTAAAATGGGCTCAGAGCCGTGGGAATTACAGGAGAATGATGGAACACTTGAGCGTGGTATCCGAACCATTCTGAAGGGTTGAGGCCACATGGTTACTCAGAAGCCAGGGCCCTTCTCGTTTCTCACCCATTAACTTGTTTGGGGAGTCAAGCTCCCTGTCTTTTTTTGGGTTATTTTGTCGTCTCCAAATGACTCTCCCTCACAGCGTTTCATTGAATCCTCACCACCAGATGAAATGGGCAGGAATGGTTATTTTCTCCATTTCCGTCAAAGAAACAGACTTGGAGATGCGGAGGGATGTGACCAAGGTGCCAGCGTCTGACTGGATCCGCATCCGATGCCCCCAGATCCCGCGCCCTTTGGGTCAGCCAACCTAAAGCCCTGTCAGCTGTGTTTCCCCAACAGTAATGATGCTGAGAATACTTGGCCTTTAGCTGACACTCACCGTGGGGGCCCGGACCAGTCTGTAGAGTCTTGTTTCTTTTCACTCCCAATTTGCATGATGCTCTGATGCAGGTTTTATGCTCTTATTTGTTGCTTCTCACAAATACGGACACGGAGGGCCAGAATAGTGACATGACTTGCCCGAGTTCAAACTCTGTTGGGCTGCAGAGTTCTTGTTCTAGTCCTGGATACAGGGCTGGTTGGTTTTTTGGTTTGTTTGGTTTTGGTTTGTTTTCAGTGATACTAATAGTGCTATTCCATTTGGCATGGAGGCTCGCCACCGGGGGCAGTACACGTGACCCCCAGTTGTCGCATGAAGACGCGTCCTCAGAACTCCCGGAGTTCGTGTTCAGGGGGCAGAAACCAAGGAGTGTAGGCATAACGTAGGGATGGGGGAATGAGTCATGATGAGAAAGCACTGGCGGGGTTGGGGGGGGAAGCTAAACTAACGGAGAAAGACTGTGTCCTGTCCATGTTAGAATTGGAGGGTGCACTCCAGAACCAGCCTGCCCGGGTTCGAATCCCAGCTCTGAAACTCGCCAGCTGTGTCACTTTGGACGAGTTTCTAAACCTCTCTGTGCCTCTCAGGTTTCCGACCTGAAGAAAGGGGTCACAGACGGGGCTCGTCTCACAAGCTTGCTCTGAGGATTAAATTACGTGCTATTGGTAAGTGTTCAATTGAGAACACTGTCTGGCACTTAGCTATGAGTGTAGTTGTCAAATAAACAAAGAGAACGCGTAGTTGAGGAGAAGAGTCTCAAGGGGCTTGGGGACCTCCCTAGGTAGGTCCCTAGGGGACCTCCCTAACGCCAACAGGAGCAGCACTTGAACCCGGGACTCCTGGAGCCGTCCCAGGTAAATCAGTACCGTGTCCCTCATAGGCCATTACTTGCTGCAGGACTCAGAAAACAGAACAGGATACCTGCCTTTCTCAGCGGTTCTCTGGGGTCTGAGATGATCATTTCAATCAGGGCTTGTGTGTCTGTATTGGTGGGGGGCAGGGGGGTGCTTAGGGTGCTGGGGAAATGGAGATCGTGGGGGGCAGGCAATTGTGATGGGTTTTAGCCCCCTTTCCACGCGCCTTCCGAGAGAACCCAAGCTTTCACTCATCTCCGACATCTGGGCATCTCTGTCCCGGCCCCTTTTCAAATCCCTCTGATTCTCATTAATGCTGTTTTTCAATTAAGTCACTCTTAGCTCTGGAACCTACCCAATTAAAGAAGCAATTTTCTGCACTTTCCCTGGAAGTGATTGCTTACCTGGTTCGGTGGTGCCTTTAGCAGTGAACAAAGCAGAGTGAATACTCCAGGGCCCCCTGCTCTAATTGGTGCTGCTGGAGCTGGGGTGGGGTGGGGTGGGGCGGGGTGGGTGGGGGGATTTCCATTGGGCCGTGGGTGTCTATAAAAGCTAACCTGACAATGAAACTGGCTAGTCAAATGCCAGTCTTCCCCCGCCCCCTCCCCCCTTTATTTTCAAAGGTTATGCTCAAGTGGGCCTCAGCGATAGCTCCAATTTGTAATTCTAATTTCCTTGGAAATAGGGCTAAATAGAACATTTGTCATTCCTCTCCATGTGGATTACCAGCCACAGATGAGGATTTATGGCCTGAGCCTCTCCTGCCTCCAGAAACCTGTCTCTTGGGCAGAGATACTACCCATGAGCAGATTAGGGAGAGGGTGTGGGGAGTGGGGGTAGGGACTGGGTGTTCCCAGTTAAAAATACCTCAAATATATTTTTCTTCTAAATCTGGAGAAGAGAAAAACATACGCTGCTAAAGCTTCAGGTTGCCTGGTTATGAATAAAATTCAAAGCAGGATGTTGAAAGGAGTGAAATGCTTTCAACACCGGGGGAGGGGTCTTCTGCCCTGGATATTTTTTTTTTTGGAGGAAGGAAAATGCTTTGTCTTAATGGGGTCAGTTGAAGACTAGCAAGCCCAGGTAGGCTCCCCAGGCTGAAAGAGCAGGCTTTCCAGGTAGCTTGTGGGATTGAATAAAAAGAGGATGTGGCCCCTCTTGGTTGAATCGAGCCTTTGAGAAGTTCAGTGTTGGAGGTCAGAGCCTGGTCCTGTGGCCATTTATTCATTGTACAAATATATTTAGCACCTACTGTGTGCTAGGCTCTGTGCTGGCACCAGGGGAGCTGACAGAGAATCTAAACCCGACAAAAGGTCTCTGGCTCCATGAGGCTTATAGCTAGACAGACGTTACCCAGGGAATCACAAAAGTTAATGGAAAATGACCATCATGAGTGCCCCAGAGGAGAGGTGCCTGGGCTCTAAAGCTCTTTGGAGAACTCAGTGGACACCACAGACATTGGCCCCTGGATGGGGAGAAAAAAAAGTCTGTTTCACCTTTTGAGATCTTTAGGTGTCAGAAGTGGGAAAGAGGGTACCAGGCAAAGACCTCACTGCCAGGCTTAGCTGCGGCATGTGGAGCCAAGACTTTTGGCAAGTCATTTCCACTCTCACAGCGGCAGCTGTCTCATTTGGAAAACGAGGCTCATCAGACCTGCTCCATGGTCGCAGTGGTGAGGATGTGGACGGAAGAGCCGGTGGGGATCTGGCAGGATAGAATCCTTGAACAGATGAGAGGCAGCGTTCTGCTCTCTGTCCAGCAGTGTGGTGTCACTCTGAGCAGAATGTCGTTCACGGTTCCTGATAAATACATAGTCGCCCTTGACTGAAGGCTGGGTAGAGCTGGGCCCTGTGGTTTACAGACTTCCGTAGATGTTCACAGGTTCTGGGCCTTAGGACGCGAGCATCCTTGGCCTTCATGGAGGCATCGTCTCAGAAAGAACTCCACGGGGACTTTGGCCCATCACTCTATCTCCCTGAGTCTCAGTTATCCATCTTTAAAATGGGTAGAGAAATACGCATTGTGGATCTTCAGATCACACTCTGCTGTAGCACGTCAAGGGATCAGATCTATTCTTGGTAACCATTAGCAGTAAGGGGAGGCTGGGGAACTTTCAGATCTTTGTCAGATCTTGACGTGGGAACCCGGAGAGCACGAAAATTTACAAAGCCATATTCGGTCGAAAATGAAATTAATTTTAAATGTGTGCTAAGTAGTTATTTAGTATGAACTTTCAGTTTCTATTAATCTTAATAAAAGCTTGATTAAAAAAAATCTGGGAGTTCCCATTGGACCGAGCACGTTAAGAGTCCACCATAGGAGTTCCCGTCGTGGTGCAGTGGTTAACGAATCCGACTAGGAACCATGAGGTTGCGGGTTCGGTCCCTGCCCTTGCTCAGTGGGTTAACGATCCGGCGTTGCCGTGAGCTGGGGTGTAGGTTGCAGACGCGGCTTGGATCCCGCGTTGCTGTGGCTCTGGCGTAGGCCGGTGGCTACAGCTCCGATTCAACCCCTAGCCTGGGAACCTCCATGTGCCGCGGGAGCGGCCCAAGAAATAGCAACAACAACAACAAAAAAGACAAAAGACAAAAAAAAAAAAAAAGAGTCCACCATAGTCTCTGTGAGGATGCAGATTCCATCCCTTGCCTCGCTCAATGCGTTAAGGATCCAGCATTGCCACAAGCTGTGCTGTAGGCCTGCAGCTGTAGCTCCAGTTCAGCCCCTAGCCTGGGAACTTCCATATGCTGGAGATAAAGCTGTAGAGGAGAAAAAAAAAAAAAAAAGAAATTATAAAAAATTATGAGTTTGCCTATTTTATTTTTATTTAAAAAAATTTTATAGTGGCTGCACCCGTGGCTTATTGGGCCAGGGATTGGATCTGAGCTGCAGCTGTGACCTACACCACAGCTGCAACAAGGCTGGATCCTTAACCCACTGCACCAGGCCAAGGATTAAACTGGCACCTCCGCAGTGACCTGAGGCACTGTAGTCAGGTTCTTAACTTTCTGTGCCACAGTGGGAACTCTGGCTATTTTATTTTTAAAAGAATGAGAAAAATTTTTTTGGTCATCCCCATGGCATGCAGAAGTTCTCTGGCCAGGGGTCAAACCCGTGCCACAGCAGTGACCTGAGCCACAGCATTGACAAGGCTGGATTCGTAACTGCTAGGCCACCAGGGAACTCCAGAAATTTGTTTTAAAACATAGAGAAACAAAATCAAAACCGCATATGAGATACATGACAGAAGTGACTTTCCAACAAAATGAAATATGAGGAACCTGAACCAAGGAAACAAAAATATTTTCCTGGCTCAAAGAAGAGTCACATATAAATAATCATCGAACTAATCTCTCTAAAGGCCGTATTTCTGTTCATTGTAAATTAAGGTGTAGTATTGTTTGAAGAGAGATTTGAGCAAAGTTGAATGACATTCTGCTATTTTCAGTTTTCTTCATAACATACCAGAGTTAAGATTTGAAAGAAGGAGTTTCTGTCATGGCGCAGAAGAAACGAGTCCAACTGGGAACCATGAGGTTGCGGGTTCGATCCCTGGCCTTGCTCAGTGGGTTGAGGATCTGGCATTTGCATGAGCTGTGGTGTAGGTCGCAGACACAGCTCAGATCTCACGTTGCTGTGGCTGTGGTGTAGACCAGCAGCTGTAGCTCCGATTCCACTCCTAGCCTGGGAACCTCCATATGCTGAGGATGTGGCCCTAAAAAGCAAAAAACGAACAAACAAAAAAAAACAAAAAAAAAATAGATTTGAAAGAAGAACTTTAGAAATTCTGCATAGATCCAGACACTGTTTAAGAAATGCTGAAAACGACTATTAGTGATGGTGGTTTATATGATCGGGAGAAATTATTCTGTGTTATGACCTGTAGTTACCATTTATCATTTGTAGCCTCTTACAGTGGTTGAATGTGATAAGGTGAAAATCAAGATTCATTTCCAAATCTAGGTCTCACTGTAAGAATTTTGTTGATAATCCCCCTGATAATCACCTCTGAAGCCTCTTGAAATTAAAGTTAATGAAAAACTATCCAAGAACTACACTGACGCAGGAAGGTTTGTCTTACTTGGCTTTTTGTCAATAGAGTGTATGTTATAGGAAAACCTTAATTATAGCATGAAATGCATTTGCTGGAGTGAAGGCAAAGAAATTTTGTGGCATAAATAGTAATAACTATGATTTTTTTAAAAAAGCCTTTTAATAAGTTTTGACTTGTCCCCTCCTTCAGGGGCCAACTCCTGCAGAGGCGGGGCAGGGGCGTGGAGGCTGGTGGGGAAGACGGAGATTGACTCTTAATGCAGAGTGATGAGAATAGGCTTGAGGGGAGCTCCCGTTGTGGTTCAGTGGAAAGGAATCCAACTAGGATCTATGAGGATGCAGGTTCGATCCCTGGCATCGCTCAGTGGGTTAAGGAGCCGGTGTAGCCGTGAGCTGTGGTGTAGGTCGCAGACGCGGCTCGGATCCCGAGTTGCTGTGGCTGTGGTGTAGGCTGATTCGACCCCTAGCCTGGGAACTTACATATGCCTCGGGTGTGGCCCTAAAAAGACAAAAACCAAACAAACAAAAAGAACAGGCTTGCAGAGGTAGACCCATTTCAAGGAGTCTTCCTTTTTCCTTCAGCACTGAGGTTCTTGAAAAATATACCCTTCTTTTTCTCTCTGTCCTTGGGCTCCTGTTATTCAATCTGGGTTTAGATCCAGTTTGACTTGGAGCAGATTGCTGTTTCTTTATGAACAAAGCAGGGCTAACAAAGGCATGTCCCCAAGATGCCCTGAAGATGGAACGCACTGGAGATAGCTCGCAGTGGCTAAGATCCTGTGGATATGGGGCAACCTCCTGGTTCCTGTGCTTGCTCGTGGTTGCTTATGTTCTCTGAGCTTTAGCTCCTCATCTGTCAGGAGAGTCGGCCCCATCTGCGTCTTACCTGTGAGGCTCAAAGTCAACTGCCATGGCAGCTCTGAACTTCCATTGTTCCCTGGTCCAGAGAACCCCACCCCTGCTCACACATGCATCTGTCCACTCTCTGTTTTATCCCGCAGAATATTTGTGCATCTAATATGTGCTGAAAGTATTAACATGCTAACAAATTAATGAGCCAAAACTAAGTCAAATCAAATAAACAAAGTAGTATTTGCAGCAGAAGCACTTACATTGCTCTTGAGCTTCTCACATCCTTTCTTTTTTCCTTTTTTTTTTTCTTTAGTCTTTTTGCCATTTCTTGGGCCGCTCCCGCAGCATATGGAGGTTCCCAGGCTAGGGGTCGAATCGGAGCTGTAGCCACCGGCCTACGCCAGAGCCACAGCAACGCGGGATCCGAGCCGCATCTGCAACCTACACCACAGCTCACGGCAACCCCAGATCCTTAACCCGCTGAGCAAGGGCAGGGATCGAACCTGCAACCTCATGGTTCCTAGTCGGATTCGTTCACCACTGCGCCACGACGGGAACTCCGTCATCCTTTCTTAATAGTCTGTGGCCCCTGCTGGCGTACCCTTGTACACTCAGCGCTGAGACCGTGCCCTTGGCACTTGGTGGGGTGATCACTCCATATTGATGGATCCCACCCGTGTGAGGCTGTAGGCCCAGGGAACTGAACTTTGGGGCCAAAAACTTTCAGACTTAGAAAAACTTAATAGAGATGCCTATCGATTCTGTTTAATAGTGACCTCTACCCAATCTCTAGGGACCATCTGTTTTCTAGATCACCTCCATTTTATAGCCTCTCCTTGGGTTTCTGTGCTCAGTAAAATCCGTTTTTCTCTCACCTCTTTGCATTCACTGTTGTTTCTGGACCTCATTTGCTGTTGTTTGTGTACAGTTCTTTCATCTAAGGATCACCCACCAGCATCCTGGTGACCCTTTCGTCTTAGGTGAAATGTAAGTTGGCCCTAGGAGTTTCTTACATTCAAGTTATTTTGGTATAATTTTTAAAAAAAGTCTCAGTTGATTTAGAGATAATCACATTTTAGTTTGAAGGTTTCCTGCATAATCTCAAAATAAATTTAACTTCTCTCAGCCACGATTTTCTCCTTGATATGACAGAAACAGGGAGTTCTTTTGTGGCACAGTGGGTTAAGGATCCAGTTTGGGTCACTGCTATGGTGCGGGTTTGATCCCTGGCCGGGGAGCTTCCACATGCCGTGGGCATGGCCCCAAAACAGCAACAAACAAAAAACCCCACAGATGGAGTTCCCGTCGTGGCGCAGTGGTTAACGAATCCGACTCGGAACCATGAGGTTGCCTGTTTGATCCCTGCCCTTGCTCAGTGGGTTAAGGATCCGGGGTTGCCGTGAGCTGTGGTGTGGGTTGCAGACGTGGCTCGGATCCCACGTTGCTGTGGCTCTGGTGTAGGCCAGTGGCTACGGCTCCGATTTGACCCCTAGCCTGGGAACCTCCATGTGCTGCTGCGGGAGCGGCCCAAGAAATGGCAAAAAGACCAAAAAAAAAAAAAAACCCAAAAAAAACAAAAACCAAAACAAACAAACAAAACCCCCCACAGATGATATAACAGAAATAAAAATACCTGCCTTGGAAGATCGTGATGACCACATGGGCTGATTCACTCATTCAGCAAATATTTATCCAGCATCTCTTACAGACACTTGGGATATTCCATTTCGGGGAGCCAAAGGAAGGAAAAATCCTTTGCCTTAATGGAATGAGCATTCTAGGTGGGGAGGCTGACGATGAACATATCAAGTGGGTACCTGTTACAGTATTTTTTTTTTATCTTTTTGGGGCCACTCCTGCGGCATATGGAGGTTCCCAGGCTAGGGGTCCAATCAGAGTGTAGCCGCCCGCCTACACCACAGCCACAGCAACGCCAGATCCAAGCCACATCTACGACCTACAGCACAGCTTACAGCAATGCTGGATCATAACCCATTGAGCGAGGCCAGGGATTGAACCTGCAACTTCATGGTTCCTAGTCGGATTTGTTTTCCACTGCGCCACGACGGGCACTTCTACAGTATGTTAAACAGTGATAACTGTGGAGGAAAACAAAGCAGGGTAAGGGTGATGGACAAATTTGGCAACTTTAAAATATCATGGAAATTGTTTATTTTGTTAAGTATATACTGAAATAAAAAGCGACGGTCAACTCAGTGTACTCGCATCCACCTCCCTCAGCTTCCAGAAACTTCCAGGACGCAGTGTCCAGCCTTCTCACATGCATTGACCGAGTTCCCCAGCTGATTTTCGGAAAACTCGGATGCTGTGTTGGGGAGCAGAGGTGAACACGCTCCTGTTGAGTTGAGAAGAAAGCGGACCCGAAAGGAGGGGGGGGCAGCATTAGACTGTACCCAGCTCTTCTCTGTGGAGTCAGAACTCACTCCCACATCAGTGGGGAGTGGTTTTCCACACACAGATGTCTCATGGGAGCTTTTCATTGAATTGGGGACTGGCAGGGACTCAGGAGCCAGGTGAGTGGTGGCCTCGGCTTTTACACCATCCTGATTCCATGATGCTCATGGTCAAGTGTGAACTAAGCCCCTGGGGAGTTCAGGGTGCCTGCTCACTTCTACTTTGACGTGTAGGACTCTCTGACCCCATGGACTTTGGGCATTGAAAAAAGCCCGTGATCTAATAACCCCCAACAGGGATTCTTCATCTACTGTGGGGAGAAGACCATGTGCCGTTTTGTTTAACCCAGAAGTTGGGGTCTTGTTACAGCTCTGCCTGCTTGTGGGTTCTCTCTGTTCAGGTGGGGGCAGATTTTCTCAGCACCAGCTGGACCATTGGTTCACAGATGCTCCGTGAGCGCTTTACCTGGGCCAGGCACTGTGACAGCCACCGGGGATACAAGCAAAAGAGACCTGACTTCTTACCCACCTGGAGGTTTCAGTCTAATGGGAAAAACATTTAAATGAGACGGGGTCATGCTGGCTGTAGTGTTTCGTGTGGGATGGGGGGGGGGGGGCAAGTCTCCGAAGGAAGGAGACCAGTCAGGAGGGTGGCAGAAACGTGATTGAAACAATATTAGGCTGTAGGAGATTCAGCATGCTGTTGAAATACATTAAAGTGTTCGACTTGAATGTGCTACATCAGTTCTTGATTGATTTTAAACTCTGGACTTGAAAACAACCTCCAATATTTTGACAGATGGCAGTTTCCTGTTGCCTTGGGTTTTTGCCGTGTTCACTCATTTTCGGCCTCAGGCCTTCATGGCTTCGCTGGTCATATCTCTGCCACTGGGACGCTGGGTTGCCATGGATTCTTACCCTAACCCTGCTCAATTCGGTTCTGATTCACCCTCCTAATGTGGACTGACAGCCTGCCGTGTGCCCTGTCGCATGTCAGGGGCTGTGCATATAGTGATAACTGGATTGTAGTCCCTTGGGAATGTGAATTTTTGTGTTGGGTCCGTGGAGAATCAACAGGAAAACTTGGGGTGTGAGTCAAGTTCGGTTCAGTGACATCAGTGACGCCCCCCAACAACCCCATGAAGTTGATTTTATTGCAATCGCTTTAGAGGAAGCAAGGCTCGTGTCTAGAGGTGGAACGTAGCTTGTCCAGGGTTGCCCATCTAGGGTGGGAAACATACATGAGACCTGAGTTCAGGCCCCTGCACCTGAGTGAAAGGGCTCAGGATGCGCCTGGTTGGTTCTGTCAAGGAGACAGGGCCCCAGCCCTTGCGTTGCCTGTCTGGGCCCCGGCAGGAAGGATGGAAGTGTTCTCAGTAGAGCCGTGGAAATGGGGCGTCTCTGGATGAGCCCCCAAAGCATTACCTGTTCCCCTCTCCTCCCAGTCTGTGGACAGGGGGCTCCCATGCTAAGGAGGACGGCCAGCTCGCCTCAACTCATATGTCCTGTTCCCTGGGGATCTCTTCAGAGGCGAGCCAGGCTCCAGCATCCTGGGAGACTGGAAGATGGAGAGGACAGGATCCTGGGGAGAACTTCCGGTTTTGTTGGACACACCCATAGTGTCTGAGGGAGCCGGGCCAGGAGATACAAGGATGGCTGAGGACTCGCTGGAGGTCGGAGCTGGCCCCCGAGGGCAGGGTGTCCCATGACCGAGGAGGCAGAACCTGGATGGGTGTTTGGCAGGAGCATCGCAGTGAGATGGCAACCCCGGAAGTAGATGGCTGCCCCTTCCCACCCCCGGTGCCTCTGGATTCTGGGAGAAGGTGATGCTCCTGTGAGTAGCAGCAGGTGCAGGAGCCTCTCTGCTGGTCTAGTGGTGCCTGAAGATGGTCCCTGGAAGTGATGGGGACACACTCTCTTAGGGGATGAAGGAGTGAAGAATCTGGACGAGTGAGGTTTCCAGGGATGGGAGTGGCCTCTGGGAGGCCAGGCTGAGCTGGGTTTGTTGCAGTCTGGGGGCGTCAGAGGGGAGAAGATTCTAGGCCTCATGCAGTTGGGGGTGGAGCATGAGAATTATTGTCAGGTGCACAGCCGGGGCTTCCACCAGGAGGGTAACACTGCACCGTCTTCTCATGGGGCGAGCAGGGAGGGATGGGGTGAGAGAGCCCGAGGGTGGCAGCCAGGAGAGGATGTGGGCGTGTGAGGAACAGGGGGGGCTGAGCCACTCCTACGGAGCCCTTGTATTGACATTGGGGAGATGAGCAGCGCTGGGTGCTTGGCGATGAAAGGGCACAAGGAGGGGCGGGAAGCTCGGCCACTTTGCGATGTATTCTTCTATCAGCATTTGAGCGTGTAAGTGGGAAAATCTCCCCACGGCTGCCGTGTGGGGAGAGGTTCACCAAGATCAGCAGGTGCTTCCTCGGGCCAGAGTGAATCGTCTGGAAGGCAGAGGGAGTGGTCGTTTTCCCTTCTGATTCCTGGCTTCTGCAAGTGTCTGCCTCCTGGAAGGGAGTGGGTTCGAAGTGGCTCAGAGTTGCTGAGACACAGACTGTGGCAGCTGCAAAGGCTCCTGGCGGACCCCCTAGTTCATTCAGCATCTTGACTGCACCTGGGAGGAAACCAGCCAAGGCCAGGGAAGGGAGGTGATTTACCCAGAGTCACAGGGCAGGTCCATGGGCACTTCAGGTCTTTTCGCTCCATTCGGTGACCTTTCTGTGCTGAATTGTTGAGCGGATGCTGTGGAAATGCTGGGTTCAACAGTTTCTCATGGGCCTTCTCATTAGAATGTTGAGAATTTCTGAAATTCTGTATCCTGCTCCACTTTAGAGATTCTGATTTATTTGGTCCGGGAAGGAAACCGAGATAGTTTGTTTTCGACTCTCTTGGGGGTGATTCTAACATGTAGTCAAGGCTGGGAACCCTTGGCTCAGTCAAACTAATTCCAGATGATGCTTAGAAGGGAAGGTCTGAGTGGAAATCTAACCGGAGCCCACACTAAAGATGATTTCTAAGAAGGAACAACGCATGAAAGAAGCAAGAAGAAGACTCTGGTGGAGCCGGTCTCTGAATGACAGGCAGCTATGCAGGCCAAGGCAAGTCTCTTGTGTTCTGTGCCCGTTTCTTGGCCGGGGGGCATGGCCGGGGGTAGGGTTTGAGCCTCAGTAAGTACTTGTTGAATGAGTGCCTGCATGAACGGGAGCACTTGATGCTGGACAAAATCTAAAGCACTGAGCAGAGGACCTCTTTGGCCAGGGGGATGAGGAGACTCATTTTTTTTTTAATGGCCATGCCCACAGCATATGGAAGTTCCCAGGTCAGGGACTGAAGCACATCTTTGGCCGTGACCTACGCTGCAGCTGTGGCAATGCCAGGTCCTTTCACCCACTGTGCTGGGCTGGAATTGAACCCGTGGCTCCTCAACGACCTGAGCTGCTGCATTCGGATTCTTAACTTTGCGCCACAGCGGGAACTCCTAAAGTTCTCATTCTTTGGATACTTTCTGTGTCTATATCATGACATGACGCTGAGACAAACTTTGAGAGTGGTCTAGAAGTACGTATTCTTTGGAATAAGGAAAAAAAATCAGTGTTTAAGAGGATAGGGCCTGTGTTGGGCGGTTGGAGTTTCATCGTGATGATGAGTCTTCTGTTTTCACAGTTTTCCTAGTTGGCTGGCTGGCCGTGGCCAGGGGAGTGTGTTTACTCTGTTGCCTTGTCACCCATCAGATGAGGGTACAGTGCCTGCACTTCTGGCCTCACCCAGATGTTTATTCAGTTCATACCTGCTGGGACCTGGGCCTGGACTTGGTGCTGAGGTTGCAAAGACAACAGGCCAGATGCCTGCCTGCCCAGAGCTCCTCACGCCACCCACCACCCACTCCAGGCCTTGCTGATAAGCACACATCCAGGGCCCACGGTGTGCTGGGCACTGAGCTTGTGGGGATCAAAACAGATCAAAACAGATGGAGCTGGGGCGAGTACTTTCACAGAGTGTCTGCAACAATGCAAAGCACCGATCCAAGTGCCAAGGTCATTCTCCATTGAATGGCCTGAAATGGCTCACCATCCTTTAAGGCCTAAGTTTGGAGATCCCATGGCGGTCTTCCTGGCCTCCTGCGGGGTCCTTTCTCTTATCGCCTTTGTCCTGTCACGGAGGGATGTTTCCTTTGGATGTCAGTTTCTTCCCTCCCTGCGGAAGCACCTTCGGGAGAGGGATGGTCTCCTCTTTACATGTCAGCCCCCAGAACACAATGGGTGCTTAATATCTGCTTGTTTAACTGAATGGATATACTAGTTTTGCACCAATGGTTTTCTAAAATTCATTTAAGGGGGTTCCTGTAGTGGCTCAGCCATTAATGAACCTGACTAGCATCCTTGAGGATGTGGGTTTGATCCCTGGCCTCCCTCCGTGGGTTAAGGGTCTGGCGTTGCCGTGAGCTCTGGTGGAGGTCTCAGATGCAGCTTGGATCCCACGTTGCTGTGGCTGTGGCTGTGGCCGGCGGCAACAGCTCCTATTTAACCCCTAGCCTGGGAACCTCCATATGCTGCAGGTGCGGCCCTAAAAAAGACCAAAAAAAAAATGCATGTAAGTGATGTTCCTGACAAGGCATGTGCTACATATTTTTACAAAACATAGTTTATTTACAGATACAGCTTAAGATGGGTGTATTTGCTGTACCTTCCACTTTTTTTTAAGGCCGCACCCTTGGCATGTGAAGGTTCCCAGGTCAGGGAATGAAGCCAAGCCCCAGTGTAATCTATGCTGCCGCCATGGCAACTCTGGATCGATCCTTTAACCCACTTCCCTGGGCCGGGGGTCAAACCTGAGCCTCCAGAGGGACCAAGCCGCTGCAGTCAGATTCTTTCCCCACTGCACCACAGCAGGAACTCCCTGTATCTTCCACTTTTAAGGTGTGATAAAGAAGATCACAAAGTTGGTGGCATTTTAAGAGTTAAGCATTTTTTAGTGAGCCTTGAAAGCTGGTGTGTGTGTGTGTGTGTGTACACACGGGTGTTTTCTCTGGGGCGGTGGGCAAGAAGGGAATGCTGACTGATTTCTGTGTGCTCATTTCCAGGGACCAGAGGCTGTGGTTGCTATTTAAAATCGTTGGTGTTAATTGTTGGAATAATGTTTTGTAAATAAGTTGCCTTATGCGAGAGTGGCTTGGAGAGTGTGTTTCCAAGGAATTTTGCCCTGGCTGTGGCAATCATTCCAAGTTGGAGAAGACTTCTCTGGAGGCAGAAAGAACGAAGAGAGCACAAGCAGCAAAAGGAGTTCTGCTTTAGAGAAAGAGAAAGGATCTCAGACAGGGACGTGGGAGGGGAAACAGCATAAGGAGCCAGCGAGCCCGGCAGATGGAGATGAGGAAGAGGGAAGCACCCAGGGAGGTGGCCCCGGAGAGAGCTGAGATGCAGAGAGGGAGACAGAGGGAGGGAGAGGCGAGCCCCTGAGGGACAGACAAAGGTGGGGACACATGTGGGGATCAGGGACCCAGAGGCAGATACCCTGGGAGAGCCTGGAGGAGAGGGACAGGAGGAGTGGGGGGGAGAGAGAGAGGGAGAGGGGGGAGGGAGAGAGAGAGAGAGAGAGAGAGAGACAGACAGACACACCCAGGGAGCATCCGCAGGCTGAGCCATGATCACTAGATAGATCGTGGCCAGGAAGCCTTGCCTTTAATTGGCCCATGGGGACTTTTTAATAAAATCTTTAAAGTGATTAAAGGCTATTTTATTGAAAAGGGATCTGGGCCTCTTTGGTGAAGAGAGACCAACCTGGGCCACTTTCTCGCCTGTGCTCAGCTGCTGTTTCACTTGATTTTGTGTGTGTGTGAGTGTGTGTGTGTGTGTGTGTGTGTGTGTGTGTGTACTGGGGGAATTTGTGGCTGGGCTTGGGAGCTCCCCTACCCAGGTCATTTGGGAGGGGGGTGTGCACAGGGCTCCCCAAGAGTCTTGATTTTTTTGGCTTTCCTATCCAGATCCCAAGTCTTGCTGGAAGCAGGGTGTTATTTTTAGGTTTTAAAAGGCTGTTGCAGAGAGCAAAAGCAGCTTGTGGCCATTCCTTTGCATCTGAGGCTTCTTTTGGAATCAGACCTGGTGGGAATTTAAGGGTTACTCAGGAGGTAGTACAATTACCCAAGAGAGTGGTCACAGTGGCTTCTTGCTCTCCCGTCCCCTCGCCATGATGTGATTAATTAGATTAAAGGAGACAGAACAAGGAAGAGGAGGTGGGGCTTCAGAGAGGGTGTCTAGTTTGGTCCTTTCGTTTTGCAGATGAAGGGTCTGAGGCCCTGAGAGGAGGCAATTGGAAGCCCAGGGCTCTGTGTATGAGGCCAGTTTTCTTTCTCCTGTCTGGGCAGGGAGGGTGCCTGGCCATAAACCTGCTGCCTGACCCACTCCTTTTCCCATGACAGGCATCACTAGTCAATCCCAGGCATCACTAGTCAGTCTGAGGCATCACTAACCACTCCTGATCTGCTCCTGCCAGAGGCTTCTCAAGTAGCATTTGGGGGGACATCAAGCAAGATTTAGCTTCTGCCTTTGGGACAAGTCTTCTTTATCCTCCTTGCTCTTCTGCTGGCCTGTGTTTGCCTTTCTTATGTAAATAGCTCTATAGCTTTAATCTGTGGCCCTCTATCCACTGATAAATAACTCTTACAAGGTAGTTACAAAGAATTGAATCCATCTTTTCTTGGGCATCCAGGTGCTGTTTGTGTGTGAAAATGAGGGGGTAGGAAGGAATGTAGGGTCCAGACTCAGTGGTTATTGCTGTCCTTGCTTTCCTGTTTATGTCACTTGGGGCGGGGAGCCCTTCGCGTTAGATCATAGGCATTTGAGTTTGGGTCTTTTGCAAGGAAGGTTTTATCTTCCCCTAGAAGATGAAGAAACTATTATTCAGAGAGTTTGGCCAAGTTCACGCAGCGAAGGAGGGAGTCTGGACCCAGGGTTATGGGAATGGCTGGAACACACTAGGCCCACTACTGGGCAGATGAGATCAACAGCAGTTTGTTATCCGCACGCGATCCCGGCCCAGGGAAGAGGACACTGCATGCCACAGAGGGCTCCAGAGGGGCTGCGCTTGGGAACAAAGCAAGGGCTGCAGAGGCAGGCTTTGTCGTGCCAAGAGGGTGGGATGGCCCCCATTCCTGCAAGAGGGAGGATGGGCTTGCTTAAGCATCTCTGTGGGTTGGCAGGGAACTGAAACCCACAATTCAGGGATGAGCAGGCGTGGTACCCAGTCCCGCTGATGAGTAGGGATGTCTGTGCAGGGGACCTTGTTCCCAGGAGCAGAATCGGGAAGGGAGCTTGTCATTAGACCATGCAAGGCCCTTCTGATTTCACGCGCTGTCCAGGCAGCGCACAATCCCGAGCTTTCATTTCAGGCCTTGCACCACAGCTGGGACAGGCAGAGCTGGCCTTTGAAGCCAGGGCGGGTGACTCCTAAGCCCGTCATCCTTTCCATCCCACCATGCGGGGCTCCTGCCCGAAGCTCGCATGGAATCTGATTTTGAATAAATGCTTCTTCTCTGTTCTAATCTTGTCCGTCCCTCTGAGGGCCGCTTCTGTGTTTGTCTTTGCTCACACCTGGGCATTGTTGAATGCTAGAACGCATTTCCTTCTCAGTTTCCCTTTGCATTCGTCCCATTGCGGTGGCGGGAGAGCCACAATATTCCACTGGAATTCAGGCCTTGTGTCAGCGTCGGAGAATGAGGTAAGCTCAGTGGGGTGGGCGCAGCCGCGGTGAAAACACAGATCCATTGAGCTGACAGGAGTTGTGCCCGATTTAAATCACAGGGACGTGACTGTGCATACAAATGCCCACAACAGACACCTTAGCACATGAACATTCGTGCAACTGTAGGATGCTCTGCCATTACAGAGGAGTCCCCCAGAGCGTCCTCCAAAGAGCACGCTTCCTCCTGCATTTAAAGTCACACTCCAGGAGTTCCCGTCGTGGCCCAGTGGTTAACGAATCTGACTAGGAACCGTGAGGTTGCAGGTTCGATCCCTGGCCTTGCTCAGTGGGTTGAGGATCCGGCGTTGCCATGAGCTGTGATGTAGGTTGCAGATGTGGCTCGGATCTCGTGTGGCTGTGGCTCTGGCGTAGGCCTTTGGCTACAGCTCTGATTGGACCCCTAGCCTGGGAGCCTCCATATGCCACGGGAGCGGCCTTAGAAAAGGCAGAAAAAGTCACACTCCAAGTACATAACTAGTGTTGATACCCTGTTGCGGTCATGACTGTTAGGAAGGGAGATATAGCACTGATATATATATATTTTTTAATTATATGTAGCTGTTGAAGAAAGAAGTGGATAATGTACAGATAGGATAATAACAGCTTCTGTTGTGTATGTGCCTCTGTGCCAGGCATTTCCCATCCATTTCCTCCTTTGCTTTTCCCTAGGCCCTCTCAAGGCAGGTATTACTATCTTTTTTTTTCTTTTTAGGGCTGCACCTGTAGCACATGAAAGTTCCCTGGCTAGGGATTGACTCGGAACTGCAGCTGCTGGCCTGTACCACAGCCATTGGCAATGCCAGCTCTGAACCACATCTGCGACCTATGCCACAGTTTCTGGCAACCCTGGATCCTTAACCCATTGAGTAAGGCCAGGGATCGAACCACTATCCTCATGGATACTAGTCGAGTTCTTAACTTGCTGAGCCATAATGGGAACTCATAAATCCTGTTATCATTTTGAAGGTGAGGAAGTTGAGGCCCGGAGAATTTAATGGCAGGAAGTCACCACCCAGCTAAGAGGTGATGGAGTTCACGTCTCACGTCTCTCCTGGGGCGGTTATGGAATGAAGGATGTGCAGGATGCGGATAATGACTTAGTGCGGTGCCCGGCGTACAGTGAGCCTTCTGCGTAGTTGGCTGCTCTCTTTACCTTGAGATGCTTTATTCTGTCTCTTTCGTGACTAGATGGCAGATGTGCTAGTTTCCAGCGGAGGGGAGGTCCTGCTGCTCTGCTTTTTGGGCAGATGTAACTTGGTCGGAGGGTCTTTTTTTCCCTCACGGCTGTGCTCACAATTCCTGCTTTCCAAAGGTGTCTGGAATCCTCAGGTAGAAGTTTATTGTGGCGGGTTGAATGGTGGTTCCCAGAAGCTGCGTTCTAACCTCTGGAGCCTGTGCATGTGACTTAATTTGGGAAAAGGTCTTGGCAGAGGTAATTAAGTTAAGAAGCTGGCGATGAGATCATTCTGGAATACCTGGGTGGGCTCTAAATCCAATGGCAGGTGTCCCTAAATGAAACACTCAGAGGAGAGACACATGGAGAGAAGAGGAAAAGGCCATGTGGGAATCAAGGCAGAGGTTGGGGTGATGCAGCCGCAAGCTGCAGAACACCGGGAGTCCCCAGGAGCTGGAAGGGTCAAGGAAGTCTCTTTCTCCTAAAGCCTTCAGAGAGAGGTGGCCCAGCTGACACCTTGACTTTGGACTTCTGACCTCCACGACTGTGAGGATACATTTCTGTGGCTTCGAGCCCCCATGTTTGTGACACCGTGTTACAGCAGCTCCAGGAAGCGAATATACCCCTTATGCTGTAAGAACCCTTCTGCCTGTGGGGCAGAAATGACCAGCCTGAGTGCCAGGAGCCTTGGCCCGTGGCTTTGGGATAATCTGTTTTGTTTTCTGGGACACAGTTTCCTTGTCTTTAAAATGAGAAGTCGTGGAGAGGATGATGAAATAATGGAGCAGGGTGACCTGAGATTGAGGTCAGAATGGAGATGCTGGGACTGAGGCGTCAAGGATTGCAGCCTCTGGAAGGGGATGGAGGCCAAGGAGCGGCACGGGGCCAGGGGCATGTCTGCTCTTCTAAATGTGCCATTTGGGCAGGACCACTGGGGAATCTGCACCTACCTGAGTCAGCCTCAAATCCTGTCTTCTCCCACTGAGCTGGACCTGGAGCCTGGGCAACGATGGGGGCGGGTGTGTGTGTATGTGTGTGTGTGTGTGTATGTGTGTGCTGGGAGTTGCTGACTGGACCCGGTTCATTCCAGTTGGAAACAGGGATTTGACATGATGGAAAAGAAAATAATAATAAGCTCTCCATTTGAGATCACTTGGCTACAAATGATGGGAGACACATTTAGGATGTTCCTGCTGTGTTTTTTTTGTTTTTTGTCCTTTTTTTGAAATCCCAGAAATAATTCATTTGACCTAGTTCTGGTCGAACTCAAGATGTCGTTATAATCAACTGTGCTGAAGCATAACACTTGTTTTTTAGTGTCCCCAAGTCGCTTTCAGGGCTGCTTGTCTGCTTGGGGCTCGGTGTTGGTTGGATGGGGTGTGGGGGCCAGGACTTTGCTCTTCCTTAAACCTGAGAGGTCAGCAGGGCTCAGAGGTCAGGGACGTGGGCTCTGGAGGGAGACTGCAGCTCTGCCACTTGTGGCTGTGTGGCTTTGGGTAAGTGGCTCACCTCTCTGAGCCCCCAGTGAACTCAGCTGCAAAGTGGGGAGAACTTTGCCCTCCTTGAAGGGATTCTCTCATTTGATCGTCCCCCCAGCCCTGTGAGGTCGGAGCCATCAATGACCTCGTGTTACAGAGGGCACCCAGGAAAGGTTAGGTGACCATCTCGAGGTCATATCTCCTGGCCACGAGAGTTTCCAAGCTGAGAGCCTGGCCCAAGTCCATGCTCTCTCTCTGCCTCTTCCTGCCTTTCCTGGTGGGTGTTTGGGAGTGAGTATTGCCTTTGGTGGAAGAAGCTAAACTTTGCACGCTGTGGGGGTCCAGGTTGCTGAAAAGTGGCCCCCACTCAGCAGAACTGGGGTAAAGTCCTGGAACACTGATGCATGTGGAGCGGACGGCTTTACCATCCTTTCCCAGGAATGCTTCCTTTTGGTTCCTACCAGCCATGGTGGCCTATCCCGTGTCATCCAGAGGGTGTGTCCGCTATGTCCTCCTCTTCCGCATAGGCAGCAGAGACAGGGGCACCTGATAAAACCCCCATTTTGTCAGATCACATCAAAAAGGGTTCTGGCTTCTCCCTGCCCCTAGAGAAGGGACTGGCGTCTTAACAGTGGGGTAACTAGAGTGTCTGAGTCCTGGGAGGGGGCTCCCGGTTTGACCAGGTGAGATCTCCTGGCCCCCTGTTTACAGATCCAGTCCCATCTCCTTCCTCCCCTCCTCCGGGACCCCTTCCTCCCAGTGTGTGCTGCTTCATGACTGTGCTTTTGCTCATGCTGTTCCTTCTGCCTGAAATGCTGTTCCCTCTCTTTCTCCACCACCTACCCCAAGAGTTCCTTTGCTTCCTCATACCTGGGCTTAAAGATCTATCCCTTCTCCCAGGTAGCTGAGATTCTAGTGGCAGAGACAAACAGACAAATGAGGAAATGGACAAATACTTAGGCATTATGACTTGGAGACAAAGATATGGGTGAAATGGAGGGCGAAAGGCAGACATCCTTGAGATGCAGCTGCTGGGTGCGTCATGCCCAGAGGTGATGTGCGGGCAGAGTGGCTGGTGGAAGAGACCCGTGTTCCGAGGTCCCCAGGTGGGAAGGCTGGCATGTTCCAGGAATTAAGAAAGGCCGGAGGAGCAGGCATGTCCTGCGGGACGGGGAGAGCAGCAGGAGATGAGTTAGCGGAGGGACACCTGCAGGGCTGGGTGTTAGATTTAAATGTCCATGAGGAATAAGTGCTATGGGGTGGTCGCTTTGGTTGTTGTGTTTATTCTGGAAGGAGAGGTGAAGACAGAGGAAAGGCAAGGGTCATGGCTGCCTTGTGGGTCTGTGGTTGGAGCACTGGGTTCAATGGTGGTGCCATTTCCAGCAGGTAGTGGGTCATTTCCAGGAGATGGTGGTGGCGTCATTTCCTGCAGATAATGGTACCACTGCCAGAGAAGAGCCCATTTTGGAGGTGAAATCTGGGGGTTTTGGACGTGGTAGGCATTGACTGTGGGGTGTCAGCTGGCGGAGGGACTGTTGGTGGTGCAGTCCCAGAGATACGGGGTTTAGGATTCTCCTGGAAGATGGGGAGAAGCAGCGCTGGGACGGGGCCCTTGTATGACGGTTTGAACCTGGGCCCATCCTGGGAAACAGGGTCAGATTGCCCATCTTCAGGATCCAGGAATCCCCCCGATGCCCTGTTTTAAAAAGCAAATGTCATTGGTGATTCTGCCCCCAGATCTAGTGGGAGGGTCTTTCTAGGCCAGTGACTCACATCGCAGGATTATCTTTCCTCTCCTGCCATTTGGTCCTGCTTCCTCCGTTTTATTCCTCATTTTCTGGTGTGGAAAACATTTTCTTTTTGCGGAAGACAGACTCACCCACTGAGGTGAGAAAGACCCCTTTTTGCCTTTCATCTGTTGCCAGTCTGCCGTCTGCCCCAAGTGAAGCCCCGTTTTGTTTTTTCTTCCTCCTCCGCAAGGTGATGCAACACAATTCGGGTCGTTCTTGGTGTCTTTCTTGTGCTCCTTCTGGGCTTGCTTTTTTTTTTTTCTTTTTTAAGAGAATAAAAATTTAATTATTACTGTTATATGTGGATGCTTTGGTGATCGTCTGGGTTTGCTTTTTCCTCATGCTCTTGCTACAGACGTGACTTCTTTATTATTATTATTTTTATTAAAGTGTCATTGATTTACAAGGCTGTGTCACTCTCAGCAAAGTGACCCAGTCATGCGTATGTTTTCCTACCCTTTGGAAACACGTGACACATGTCTCCTGCGTCTCATCTCCTGCTTCTTTTGCTCACCTGCCCTTTCATGACTTGAGACCATTTCCTGATTCCCAGCAATGGTTTCTTGAGACTTCTTAGTGAACAATTTGCGATGAACTTGTTGGATTTCACTGTCTTAGAGCTTTTCTTGGACCAGGGTAAGCTCCCGTTTTGCTGAAGGCGTCCGTGTGCCAATCGCATGCCTGAACTTTTTTAGTCATCAAATATCTTAAAATACATTACTATTCATAGCCACAGATGCTATATATTATATCCACATATATACATCTATCTCATCAGGAAACTTCAAAGACGACACAGCAAAGCATTTCTTTTTTTTTTTTTTTGTCTTTTTGTCTTTTTGTCTTTTTGTTGTTGTTGTTGTTGCTATTTCTTGGGCCGCTCCCGCGGCATAATGGAGGTTCCCAGGCTAGGGGTTGAATCGGAGCTGTAGCCACGGCCTACGCCAGAGCCACAGCAACTCGGGATCCGAGCCGCGTCTGCAACCCACACCACAGCTCACGGCAACGCCGGATCGTTAACCCACTGAGCAAGGGCAGGGGCCGAACCCGCAACCTCATGGTTCCCAGTCGGTTCGTTAACCACTGCGCCACGACGGGAACTCCCAAAGCATTTCTCATTAGGCACATTGACTGTATAAACCTTTGAAACCCCTTTGTCACCTTCTGCTGAAACCTCCCATGGGAAAATACCAGTCCTGCCTTCTCATTTGCCTTTCAATCATTGTATAACCCCTTGAATTAACATGCGCATATATTTCGTGTTAACTCCGGCACATCTTTTGGGAACACCTACTATGTGCTGGTCTGGGGTGCAGAGTTACAGAGGGGAATGAGGCCCAGTTCTTGCCCTGGAGAAATGAAGGGCCTGCTAGGCTGTGTTTGCAGGTGTGAGAAGCAAAAGTGCTCTGTAGCCTCAAGGAATACAAAACACATTAAAAGCCCAGAAAGCTGACGATGCTTCTGCGGCATCGTTTATCACCCATCGCGAGTGCACTGTGGTTTGGCACAAATTAGTTATTCATCGAGGCATAAAGCAGTTAAATAAACACTTGTGCTTGCCCGGAGCATTCTTCCCTCCGTGAGTCTCTTCTGACCACAGTGACCTCTTGGATGTGCTGTCTGGGATCTGGTTAATCTCTGTCTTCTTTTGAGTCAAAAGCACAGCCCACACACTTCCGGGTGTCAGCCCAGGAGACATCCAGTCCTGGTGCCAGATGCTTCCCGCGCAAGGGAAAGGGACAAGCTGCAGATGTCACCAGGTTGGGCTCCTGCCTATGACAGCCCAGAGGCTGACGGGTGGCCATCCTCTGTGCCTGTCACCACGGTGATGGGAGTAGTGCTTTCTTAGACGTTTCAGAGTTTACAGTCCCCTTGGGTGGGTGCCTGGGTCTTCCAGCAGGCAGCTCTCTTTGTCTTTTTCCTCTGAAGAGAGGGTGGTGTGTTTGGAAGAACACAGGCTCTGTGGTCAGACATACCTGAGCTCAGATGCAGCCCTCATCAGTTGTTGCGACTGATGCTGTATTGCTGTGTTGCCTTGGGCGAGCCACATAAGGGGTTTGGGTTACAGTCGGTGAAATGGGCTCATAATCCTGACCATTATATCATAGACTTGTTGGGAGGATTAGAATGAAAGCTGGTACAACACCAACAAGAGTCCCCTGCACGTATAGCCACTTGGAAAACAGCGCTCCTCTCTCTCAGCAACAGAGAGCTGTCTCTGAGGGCCCAGGTGGCTTGTGACCATCTTTTCTCTGGTCTTCTTGACGGTTTACTTGGCAGATACTTCGAGAAGGGCCTTCTGTGTAAACAACTGGTACAACATTGGAAATCAACTAGGCTTTAATAATTTTTTTTTTTTTTTTAAGAGGACCTTCTGCCTGGTCCTGTCTGTCTTGGGTCAGGAACTCAAGGTGCTTATTGAATTCTGCCAGGTAGCTCTAGTGTCTGTAACGGCGACCAGTAAGTTCAGAAATCAAGACAAAAGCTCTAATAATTTTAGGGTGTTTTTATAGCTGAAAATGGAGGTGGAGACTGCTTTCCAGAGTCACTGAGCAGGGAGTTTGGGAGGGCAGCGCAGAAGTGTCCTCCTTGTTCAAAAAGTGCCACCGTGCCTGGGCTGCCAGAGCTTTTGGATTGTGGACTAGAGAGCATCTAATAGACCTTTCTAGACCAATCCCTTCTCAGTCATGCTGACTCCCCTTCTCGTGTTTCTGCTGTGTGCTGGGCTTTATTCAACTAACTTACTTTCCTTCCTTCCTTCCTTCCTTCCTTCCTTCCTTCCTTCCTTCCTTCCTTTTTCTTTTTTTTTTTTAGGGCTGCTCTGGCGGCATATGGAGGTTCCCAGGCTAAGGGTCTAATCGGAGCTGTAGCCACCAGTCTGTGCCACAGCCACAGCAATGCAGGGTCCGAGCTGCGTCTGCGACCTGCACCACAGCTCACAGATCCTGAACCCACTGAGCAAGGCCAGGGATTGAACCTGCGTCCTCATGGATGCTAGTCAGATTCATTTCCGCTGCGCCACGACAGGAACTCCTCTTCAGCTTTCTTAAGGATGCCCACAAGGACGCTCTCAGGCAGGGGCTGTCACACCCATTTTATAGATGAGAATCCTGCGTCTTCAGGTCCGACTTGTTCTATGTCACATGGCTTTTAAAGGCTGAGTTTGGACTTGGACTGAGGCCTGACTCCAGAGCCCACTCTCAGCCATGGCTCTGCCTCCTCTGCCCCATTACAGCTATTTTTCATTTTCAGTTAGCAAATGAGGCTTCGGCTCAGAGGAGGGAGTAAGCATCTGGTCTTAAGCTCACAGCCCGTTAGAAGCAGAGCCAGCTTAGGACCCAGAACTGCTAGCTCCTGTGCCTGCTTTTTTTTTTCCTTTCTGCTCCCGGCCTTGCCTCCCCTGAATGCACCTCATTAAACCCACACAGAAGCCAGAGACGTCCCCTCGGCCCTGTCACAAGTCCCTTCCTTCTGGCTGCCAGCTAACACTGCTCTTCAGGAAGCCAATGATCTGAGCTTATATTTATCTTGTCCCGGGGCATCAAAGTAATTGTTTCCTCCTATCTTCCTGCGGGACCGTCGGCATGGGGAATGATGCTCTTGCCCATAGAGAACCCACAGCAGCTTTGTGATGCCAGCCCCCCAGAGACACGCCGTGCCTGTCTTGTTCATGAAACTCCTTACCCAGCAGGATTCCTGTCCCTCGTCCTCGGTGGCTGCGGGACATCTCCCCTGGAAGATGAGGCAGGATGGCTCAGGGGAGAAATAAATATTGCCCTAGACCTTGACCTGGGAATGCTTTTACATCACTGACCTGGGCGGGTCAGGGCCCTTCCCTGGGCCTCCAGGTCCCCGCTCTGCTTCCCTCCCACGGCGCCTGTGGCTCCCCAGACCTCCATCCATCCTCTTAACTCCAAAGTGACAGAACAGGGATGTCCGTTGCCCACTGGGGTCCACAGAGGTCCCAGAGCTGCGTTTCTGAGTGGCCTGCTTGGGTTGCCCGCCAGCGGAGCTCCTGTTGCTTAGATTCCACCAGGAAGCAGGTCGGTTTTTGTTTACAGATGTATCCTTCCTCCTTAGCATGGAATGAGTGAATGAATAGGCGCCTGGAATGAATGAATGAACTGCGCCCCAGTCTGAGTCACGTGACCATCACTAAGGGGGGAACTTCCCCTTCGCCAAGCACACGGAGTTTTGCATCTGTCACCGGCACAGGGATGCTGTGCAGGCCAGTCAGAAGGATGTCTGTCTCTGTGCTGAGTACTTTGTCTCCCAAATCCATTCTCCACGGGCTCTGCACCCACAAGAAACTGACTAATCTTGCGTTTTTTTTTTTTTTTTCTTTTTTGTGTGTGTGTTTTTAGGGCTGCACCTGCGGCATGTGGAAGTTCCCAGGCTAGGGGTCGAATCAGAGCTACAACTGCCACAGCCACAGCAACGTGGGATCTGAGCCCTGTCTGCAACCTCCACCACAGCTCACTGAGTGAGGCCAGGGATCGAACCCGGGTCCTCATGGATCCTAGTCAGGTTCATTACCACTGAACCACGACAGGAGCTCCTAATCCTGTGAATTTCATTACTGGCTCCCTTGCTTGGACTTCTGCTTGGGTGCTGACGGTGGAGGCCCTGGAGGAAGACCAGAGGGTGAAACCTGGGGAGAGAGGACCTGGTGCCCACCTGCTGGGCTGTTGTGGCCGCAGCTCCTGCTGGGAACCCTCTCCCAGTTGTAGCTTCCCTGGTTTCCTTCCTTTGCCGTTTAGGCCCAGGGGTGACAGTTCTCTGCTACGGCCAGTTCCAGGAAGCTTTTCTGTCCCTTGCAGATTTCCTTGAGCCCTGCCTTTGTAAAGAGTTCCTTGACTGGTCTGTGCAGCCACCAGGGTCCCCGTGCCCTGTCCTGCTGGACAGGAGGCTGGAGGCTGCTGATGTTTGATTCAGCAGCTAGGAATCGGGTCCCAGCAATCCGGAGGTGGGGAAGGCTCAGTCCCTGCAGGAAGGGAGCTCTCAGACTCATGGGGGGTGGGGGTGCGGGCAGAGGGGCCAGTCTTGCAGGGGCCATGTTAGAGGGGTGCCCATTTGGGGATGACGCCTGGTGGCAGACCTCATGCTCTCTGCGCTGGGCCAGGCTGCCTTCCGAGAAATCCCACAAGGTGCGGGGATAAGGGTGTGTGTGGAAATGAAGGGTCAAATGGGAAGCCGCCTGGAGTCATGGTCCAGGCTGAGAGCTCATCCAGGGGGCTTCCAGCCATGGACTTCTGCAGCTGCTCCAGCTTTGGAGGCCTTGAAGGAAGCCCACTTGGCCTGGAGAGGTGACACAGTTCGCCACAGCCACCAGCAGCACCGTGGCTCTGCTAAGTGTCTTCTTTTTTTTCTTTTTCTTTTGGCTGAACCCAGGGCATGCAGAAGTTGCGGGGCCAGGGATCGAACCTGTGCCACAGCAGGGAACCGAACCACAGCAGATCCTTAACCTCTAGGCGACCAGGGAACTCCTGCCACGTGTCTAACAGAACAGGCCCTGGCCTCTCTCAGGCAGGGGTTTGGGGCTTGGAGCCCCGAGGTAGCTCAGTCTCCATCCTGCCTCCCCCCGACTCCTGTGCATGGGTCACTGTTTCTCCTTCCTTCCATTTCTTATTTGCCTACTTCAGTTTTGCTGTGATGAATGGAATCCCTCCAATTCCTCCGTGAAACAAGGAGGGTCGTAAATTCCTAACCTGCAGAATATCTGTTTGTTCCCTCCGCGTCTGTCTTCGTTTCACACTCGCTCCGGTTTTTATCCTGCTCCTCAAAGGATCCATCCTGTTGTCCCTCCTCCTTTCTCAGGAGCGGTCCCCAGGGGCAGGACCTGAGTACCTGGGTCCAGGAGTTGAGTTCCTGGGGAGTCCCCTCCCCGCCCCGCCCCATCTAAATGCATCCTCCAGATCATCAGTGCAGCCATATCAAATGCGACAGGCTTCTCTGGCATCGAAGCGCTGGAAATAGCAGCTGCGTTTGACAGGCCGGGGCTGCTGAGGGCTCAGCCATCCCGCCCGCCCGCCTCTGCGGCCAGATTGTTAAATTCAGAGGGGGAGGGGGGCCCAGGCATTTCCCAGCCCAGCCCGGGGACATCCCTCCTCCCCCACCCAGGCTTTCCGGCTTCCCCCACTTTCTTTGGAAGCTCCTCCCTCTTGCAGTGGGAAGCCTACTGTCTGGACACCTGGGAACCCGAAGACCCAGGCTGGTCACCTTACCCCCCGCAGTGCCGATCCCCTGTCTGTCAGTGGGGGTGGTACTCTCTCAGCCCCCGCCCCCCCCCCGAGGATGTTGGGAAAATTAAATAATACAGGTTAAGCTCCCACCACGGCACGTTGTGGGAACGCTGTACGAGGCAGATGCTGCTGTTCTTATTCGTTAGTATTATTTTGGGTAGTGGGTCCCGAGCCTTTGGTTGCAGGCGCCCTTTCCAGGCAGTCCCTGGGAGGCTGGGGCGAGCAGCATCTCCGGATGAATAATTCATCACCAGTCTCCTTTGCTCCCGAAGCAGCAGCTCCTGGCAAAGGCTGCAGACGAATTCATTTGTCGCGGGTGGGTGTGCGCTGGAGAACAGATGGGATTCCCCAGTCACGTGGCCCGGCAGACAGCGTGACACACCGTCCTGCCGAGGAAGCCCGGCTTCTTGGAGGAGGAACTTCTCCAGCTTCTGAAAATGGATGCGGCGGGTCTGCTGCCTGTGCCATATGTGGCGATTGCTTTGTTCTGTTCTGGAAGAAATCGGGTGTTTCCCATCCTCCCGCGTCCTTGACAACGTCTGACAATGTTTGTTCACCATCGGGACACACATGTCTCCTGGAAACGATAAGACTGATTTTGGGACTTCCCTGGTGGCTCAGCGGGTTAAGGATCCCATGGTGTCGCTGAGGCGGCTCGGGTCTCTGGCCTGGGAACTTCCACACGCTGTGTGCACTGCCAAAAAAAAAAAAAACCAAAAAAAAAGAGAGAGAGATGGATCTTATAATTATTCATTTTACTCCTACTGGGTTCCAGCCCTGCATTAGGCATGGAAGAACAGATGAATGGGGATCTGTACAGAATGTTATAGAAACTCAGAGAAGGGGTGGCTGACATCGTCTCCTGAGTAAGTAACAGCTGCCTGTCAACTACTTTAACCCAGCCTATGGCAGTCAGGGAAGGCGTCCTGGAGGAGGTGATGATTCAGTTGAACTTTGGACGATGAGCTGGATGGAGGTTCTAGATGAAGGAGGAATTTGAGGAACATCTGACAAATCATAGTGTTTCCAGAAAACCCTAAATGGGTGAATGTCTGAGGATAAGCATGAATCAGGTGGAGGTCCTGGTACACTTGCCTAGGTTGACACATGATTCATCCAGTGGGAGCCACTGGTGGGCATGTGGTAGGAGAGGAGCTTGGTATCTGTAGGACGGCAGGAGTGCCCTGATGGCATGGGCAGAATGGCTTGAGGGAAGAAGATCAGTCTGTGCCTTGGTTCATTCACTCACTTATTCACGAAGTTACCCACTCCTCCTTTTACTTGCACAGCAGATATTTCTTGAGTTGCCCAGTGTGTGCCACATTGAGAGGTGTCGGCGGCGGGAGGAGAGGAAGGCAGCTTGAGGGCCAGAGAGGGCGCTGCCTGTTGGGTCAGATCAGGTAGATTAGTGGCTATAAATAAACGAGGTCAGAGTTCCCCCCGCGGCTCGATGGAAACTCGAATCTGACTAGCATCCATGAGGACACAGGTTCAATCCCCGGCCTCAGTCAATGGGTTAAGGATGCAGCATTGCTGTGAGCTGTGGGGTAGGTGGCAGACATGGCTCGGATCTGGCATTGCTCTGGCTGTGGTGTAGGCCAGCGGCTACAGCTCCGATTGGACCCCTAGCCTGGGAACCTCCATATGACCTGGGTGTGGCCCTAAAAAGACAAAGACAAATAAATAAATAAATAATTGAGGTCAACAGGACTAAGCTCCTGGTCCAACCAGAACCTGCAGTAGGCTCTCGTTTCACAGTTGGAGCCCATCCACAGACGTTGCGTGCAGCCCCAGCCGTGCTGCTGGACACAGCCTGGTGGTCCTGAAGCAGGCGAGGGGCTGCGAGGTCCTCTCTTGGCTCCTGGAATCCCCCAGAGCATCTTGCATCTGTTCTGTGCGCTGGCCGGGGGTTTCTTCTCGTGGCACTGCTATCAGAGATGCACGAACACATATATGTACACAGCTTTTACCTTCAGAGAGCTCAGGCGGCCAGGGACATTTGCAAAAGGGTTTCTATCCCACACCTCGACCATTTTCAGAACCCACAGATTCCGGAGATGCCTTGGTACTTCCTTGGGGCAGGAGGAGGCAGTCCGCTTCCTTGCCTTCTCACATCCTGCAGGAGCATCTTTCCCACAAAGGGGCGTGCGTTGTGGGTCACCTGAGTCAGGGATGAGGGTCGAAAGGTGATTCCAGAGCCCCAGGCAGACTGAACTGAATTAGAATTTCCTGCGGCTGGGGAGCCAGGGTGCTTGCATTTTTAATCACCACCTCTGGTGATTCTGAAGCGCTTTCATGTCTGAGAAGTACCGTTTTAAAGTACAAAGCTCTTTTATTTTTTTTTTAACCCCCTGGAATCAGCCAAGGACTATTCCTGAGCGCCTGCTGCATGCCAGGTGCAGTGCCACGTGTAACGCAGTCGGCTTATTTCATTCTCACTCCTGCCCCAGAGGATGCTGGAGGGGGTCCTTTGTTTTATGCAGTTCGTAAGGGAGGAGGTTGGGGTTCAAACCTCAAGGGCCGAAGGGCAGTCGTTGCCTTCATCTCACACAGGAGCTGCATCGGCTCAGAAGCGGGTGATGAAGTGCTTTCCTGAGCAGGATGGATGCCTGGGGCACAAGTATCCTCCAGAGGGAGGCCTGTTTCCGCTCACCCTTGGGAGCCGGGCCTCCTTCCCTCCATGGACCCTCGGCAGGCCCACGCTCGTCTGTGTGCTTAGGGACCCCTGAGTCCCACAGTCACCCGGAGTCTGGGGAGTGACATCACTTTAGGAAGAAGGGGGCGAGGCCCAGGGCTGCTGAGGAGGGGAGCTGGGGAGCTGAAGGCCTCTTACGATAGTCCCGTTTATTTTTCTGTGGTCCTGGCAGCTCTGCAGAGCTCTGGCCTCCCCTGTGGGGCCTTTCACAGGTTCCCAATTGCATCCTCACCAACTCCCGCTCCCGTCATCACTCCCCACTCCCAAAGGGCCCCTCCAGGGCTGCCCCCTCACCTGCTACCCTGCAGAGCCACTTCTAGGCTCGTTCTGCTGAGGGAGCCTTTCCAGCTGGCAGGAGGCCCATCAGCATCTCTAGCTGGATGTTCCTGCCTCCCCAGTCCTGCATCGGCTGCCTTGGGAATCCAGCCCCGCTGGACCACCCTTTGCTGTTGGAATGCCGTTGCTGGGCACATGTCCGCCTCTGGCCTTGCAGCTTCAGCCAGCCCCCTCCCTAGTGCCCCTTTCGTCTTGTGTCCCCAAGTCTGGGGCCATCCCCCAGGTGATCTCTTAAAGCTCTTCTCACTAGGTCTGTGCATTTTACAGTCAGTAGTGGGCTTGGATCTCATAACCAATTTTCAGCAGCCTTGTCTATGTAGCCCTGCTTAGCTGACTAGCACCTGCCCCTGGCAATGGCCATTCCTGCAGCCTCAGCACCACCTGCAGCTTTAAAGGCACAAGGCTTCTCAGGCCCAGGCCAGAAGCTGCTGGGACAAAGACGCCTGGGTGCTTTGTAGGTACAGCACGGTTGGAGAAGGGCTGCCCCGGGCTCACTTTGAAAAGTCAGGTGGTAGCCGCTGCATGAGGACCTGGCTGAAGCCGAGGCAAAGGATCCCATTTTGCCTTCGGTCACGTTACCTGGAAAATGAGCTAAGCCATCTCCAAAAATCTCTCTCCCGAGTTCCTGTGTGTGTCCTGACCTGACCTTGGCATCTGAGAGGCTCAGTGTGTCCCCGACTGTCGTTAGAAACGTAGGACTGTGACTTTCTGCAGGGCTGCAGTTCAAGGTAGGTGTCATACACCATGTGGTTTTCTTTTTAAGGGCCGTCATGGAAAGCTGCTGATGGACAGCTTCTGGTCCTCGCGGTGTGCAGAGCCCTGGGGGGATACTGCACTGCAGGGTGTTTCCCCGCAGAATCCTCCCATGAGCCTCTCCCAGCTGAGCTCTGAGAAGAGTTTCTAACTTCAGGGGCATGGGTTTGCTTCTTCCCATCTGATGCAACAGGTGGAAAGTCCAGCATCTTTTCCTCTTCGTCCTGGGTCTCAAGAAGCGCAGGGAGCTCTTCATCCTGACTCCCGGCCTTTCTCTCC
The DNA here is from genome assembly GCF_016906955.1 of Phacochoerus africanus. Lineage (NCBI taxonomy): Eukaryota > Metazoa > Chordata > Mammalia > Artiodactyla > Suidae > Phacochoerus > Phacochoerus africanus. The sequence goes on from NC_062549.1 coordinate 8,740,119, forward strand.
CTTCCTGATCATTGAAACGCTTCCATGATGAAAATCTTCAGTTGCATGGTCAAGTGCTCTTTATTATAGCCTGCTTTACTGCTTATTAAAATTAGTAGTGGTATCAAAAAATTGTGAGGGATTCGTCCCTTTAAAGTAAGATTCATTATAGTTATCCCCACGGTAACAGCAACCCCCGTGCTTTTAAAACATGGTTTGACTTACAGAAATTCAACATACACATAATATTTTGGAAATTGACGTTCTGTGTAAGCAAAGGGGGCCTCTAATCATACCCAGAGAAAATTATTTCAAGCAATCTGGTTAATTATAGTCATCGGGCAAGACCAGTCTTGTAAGTGGGCTACATATTTGAACTGTTTCAAGGGTCCTCCCTCTAGTATTTTCCCCTCACTTCAATACGAATGGACCCCTAAAGTAGGTAGGGACGAGGGCTGGTGGTCAGGACATGCCAGGGTGATTAGATGAAGTGCTCATTTATTCAGCCAGTATTTTGTTCTTAATTTTTTTTTTTTGTCTTTTGTCCTTTTTAGGGCCACACCCACAGCATGTGGAGGTTCCCAGGCTAGGGGTCTAATCGGAGCTGTAGACGCTGGCCTGTGCCACAGCTGCAGCAATGCGGGATCCGAGCTGCGTCTGCAGCCTACACCACGGCTCACGGCAATGCCAGATCCTTAATCCACTAAGCAAGACCAGGGATCAAACCCACGACCTCATGGTTCCTAGTCATATTTGTTCCCTCTGTGCCACCACGGGAACTCCTGTTCTTAATTTTTTATTATTAAAGTATAGTTGATTGACAATATTGTGTCAGTTTCTGCTGTATAGCAAAGTGACTCAGTTATACATATATACATATGCATATATATATACATATATATATAGACACATTCATTTTTAAATATAATTTTCCATCATAGTCTATTCCAGGAGACTGGATATAGTTCCCTGTGCTGTACAGTAGGGCCTCATTGCTTATCCATTCTAAATGTAAGAGTTTGCATCTACCAACCCCAAACTCCCCATCTATCCCACTCCCTCCCTCCTGCTCCCTCACCCAGGCAACCACATGTCTGTTCTCCATGTCTGTGAGTCTGTTTCCGTTTTGTAGGTAGGTTCATTTGTGCCACGTTTTAGATTCCACATATAAGTGATATCATATGGTATTTGTCTTTCTCTTTCTGCCTTACTTCACTTAGGATGAGACTCTCTAGTTGCATCTGTGTTGCTGCAAATGGCATTATTTTATTCTTTTCTGCGGCTGCGTGCGATTCCATCGTCTGTATGCACCATGTCTTCTGTATTCATTCATATGTCGACGGACGTTTAGCCTGTTTCCATGTCTCGGCTATTGTATTTAGCCAGTGTTTTCCAAGCCCCTTCTGTACGTCAGGCACTGGGTTCTGAATAGGCACATTTCCCACCCCAAGAGCTCACCGTCCAGTGAGATGTGCACACAATCACTCAGAGACAACACACCATGCTACCAAAAAGTGGAAAGCAGCCATGAACTTGGTGTGGAAGTGCTGAGGACAGAGCTCTTTGTTTTGATGGGACACCTAGGATGTCAGATTCAGGAGGCAGCGTTTGCGCTGGGGGCCTGGTGTCCGCAGATCGTGCAAAGTTGGGGAAGGACACTTCCAGCTGGACACTAGTGGCTAGAGGATCGGGAACTGTCTCTGGGTCACGCTGGGTCCCTGGGGTCCAGCACCGTGTTGGGCACAGAATGGAGACTTAACACAAGTTCAGAGATGAAATGGGATTAGAGATAAGTGGGAACATTGTTTTCGGAAGGCACGTTGGGCTCAACTTTTTGAAAAGTAATATAGCTGGGAGTTGCTCTAGGCTTGGAAACAGCCCAGGTGGCCATTAACTGCTCGTGTTCATCACCCCTTGGTATCTGTGAGCTCCTTGTGGGGACGAGGGTCTACGAAGTTTTTTTGGGAAAACACCATAAATTGAGCAGCTGAAAACACCCACCTGTTCCCTTAGAGAAATGACAGGTCCGAGTCCTGGCGTGGCGTGGTTGTGTCCTCCGCTCAGAATCTCAAGGCAGAACTCAGGTGCCGCCAGGCCTGCATTCTAACATGAGACTAGGTTCTCTTCCAAGCTCACTCGCTCTTGGCAGAATTCAGTTCCTTGAGGTTGGAGGACTGAGGCCCTGCTCCCTTGCTGGCTGTCAACCAGGGTCCAATGTCAGTCCCTAGAGGCCATCCACTTTCCCTCCCGCCGAGCCCTGTCCATCGCACGGCACCTTGCTTCTCTCTCACGTCTTTTGTGGTGACCAGGTTAAGTCAGGCCCAACCAGGATGATTTGCGTGAGTAACTTGGCATCAGCCGGGACCCTAATTATATGTGCAGAACCCCTTCTGCCATAGAAGGACAAATAACCATAGGGGTGCCATTCCATGAAATTCACAGCCTGCAGATGCTTCAGGGGAGGGGCTTATATGTGATATACACCTGGGGCTGTCTTGGAAGTCTGCCTACGGCACGGCCCCTGTTAATTCATCCCTGAAGCTCCAGGGCTGGGCACAGGGTACAGGGCCAGGTATCTGCTTTCTGGAAGGTAAAGGAGATGCCTGGACAACCTGAGCAGGGCACAAAGACGATTCTTCCATGCCGCCAAAAAACACCCCCCCCCTCCCCTGGCACGGGAGAGGCAGAAGACTCACACCCACTGCTCCAGTATCTGGCAAATAGCCTCGAGACGTTGTTGGACTCCGTACAGGATTATGCCAACTCTTTTTCTAGGGAGAATTTTTATAGAAACTGTTCCACATGGAGCATTTGAGAAGCTGGTGGCTGAGTTTAGTCCATGATGATTAAAAAAAAATTTGAAAAGATGTTACCTGGCATTTATAGTCTACATAATACATTTATAGCCTCGCAGCCCAGAGCTTAACTAATTTACGTGGATGGCTAGATGAGCAAGTGTGTGAATAAGTCCATTATTACTACGTTAACTGATTTACACGCATTTCTTTGCCTACCCACCCCGCAACTTCCTGCAGGCAGTAGCCAGCATCTCTTTTTGCATCTCTTTATGGAAAGCCCACCCTCCCTTGTGTGATGGGCACTGGTGCTAAAAAATCATCCCTGGCTCTTACTTTGGCCCAGAGCTGCTTTGGATGTGCTGGGGGTGGGGGGCAGTGCTTGAACTTGAGTAACCTGGGGAGCATTGAAAAATACAGATTTTTGCCTTCTGCTACAGATGCATTGAACGAGACTGCCTGCTGGGCGGTGGCCCCAGGAATGTGTGTCGTTTGCAAGCCTCCCAGATAGTTGCAGGCAGGGGACCTTTGAGACCCGCTGGCCCAGTGGTGGTGGGGAGCCAACAGCAGGCAGACACTTGGGTTCTGTCTGTCAGTAGCAGCGATGGAGGAAGACAGGGGGGACAGGAGGTGGGACATTGTTCCAGGCAGAAGAACTGGCACCAGAGGAGCCAGGGGAGGGGGAATGTGAAGACAGCGGGAAACCGGAAGTCCTGTGCTGCCTGGTCTCTGGGATCAAAGAGAAGTGGGTCTGAAACACCACTCAGTTCTCCCCCCCCCCCTTTTTTTTTTTGCTTTTTAGGGCTGCACCAGTGGCGTATGGAGGTTCCCAGGCTAGGGGTCTAATCGGAGCTACAGTTGCCAGCCTACACCACAGCCACAGCAACTCAGGATCTGAGTCCCGTCTTTGACCTACACCACAGCTCACGGCTACACCAGATCCTTAACCCACTGAGCAAGGCCAGGGATCGAACCCGCAACCTCATGGTTCCTAGTCAGATTTGTTTCCACTGCGCCGTGACAGGAACTCCACCACTCAGTTCTTTAGCACAAGAAATGCTTCGCCCATTGATTAGTTCTGCCTCCAGTTTAACCTGGCCGACTCCAGGTGAATCTAGCTTTTAAACCCTCCTTTCTAGGGCAGAGAGAAAAATCAATCCGCGATCTGCCTGGGAGCCATTCTCTTTCTCCATCAGAGGTGGTACAGAGCCCAGGTTCAGGAAGGAGTGCCCGCTGCCGCTGCGAGGCCGAAAGGCTGAGGCCATGGGTCCATGTGGGAGCGCCAGTCTGCAGAGGTGCCCACAGGGCTTGTTGCTCACTGTAGGTCTTGTCACCGCCCGAGCTGAGACTGGGAAGGGTCCCTGTGCAGCCAGCCCTGTCTTTGCCCACCCCTCTCCTCCCTGGGGCGGCGGCTCCTCTGAGGCTGTCCTGGACACAGGACACAGGCCTGGGGGGAGGCATCAATGACGTGCTTATGCCTGGGGTTAGGCTGCCAAGAGGCCTGGCCTGGCTCCGTTTGTAAGAAGAGGAGGAAAAATAACCCCTCTTGTTCTTTCTCTTTCGTAAGTTATTACAACGTTCGCTTCCCACACACATTAGATCAGCACTTCCCCTTGCATCATACACACTTTTTTTTTTCCTACTGAAGTTGAGACACATTGGCCTAATTTCTGGATCCAAGTTGACTCCTAAAATCAGTCTGTATAATGGCCACCCCAACCTCCCCAGACTTCTGGCCCACTGTTAAATTCATCATGTTTCTTAGGCTTTGGGTGTCCTGAAACATACTAGTTCAGTATTAATGCGTGTGTGTAATGTGTGTGTGTGTTTGGGCACACGGGGCTCAGGCACGGAGTTGTGAAGGACATGATCCCTACGAGGAAAGGCAGGGCCAGATCGTAAACAAAATTCATGTTTGTTTCCGTTGTCCCTAGAGCAGGGGGAACCCGTTGGAACCGAGCTGATAATGAGGGGGTGATCTCAGCTGTTAAAATACTGAGGGTCTTCTTTGTGGGTTTTCGGGTAGTTGCTGCGCCAAGCCCCCCGGTCCCTAAGTCTTTCTTTCACTCATAATCCTCTGTCTCAAGTGCCGCTTGATCCAGCGAGGAAATAGTTAGCTCTTGGCCCCCAAGCTCCCCCCACCAGAGCCACCATCTGTTCTAATTAATCAGTATCCAGAGGAGACCCAGGGTTAAAGTATTTTGAAACAGCACCCTCCCTTCAATTAGAAGGTTTAATCCCCACCATAGCCTTGTGAAAATTGGAAAATTTGGCATTATTACTCCTAATTCACAAGTGATGAAACTGTCACACAGAGAATTGAAATCACCCACCCATGGCCACCCACCTGGGACATTTCTGCCTGGCTTCTTGTTCTGTGCGGCTGAATGTTTCCTCCAGCGTTGCCTTTCCTGACCTGGAGACCATTTGAGAAGAAAACTTTCAGAGGAAGTGGTTATATTTCCGGGAGGCGCTGTCCCCTGAAGACCCCTCCCCGCCTTTTCTGAAGTCCCCGCCTCCACTTCTGTTGCAATGCCGTATCCCTGTTGCATTGCAGTGTCATACCCCTGTTGCATTCGATGCCAGATGCGTGTGTTTGCTGCATAAAGAAATGTTGGCGGAATGAAGAAAGGATTGGAGCCAGCTCCAGTGCTGATGGTGCCTTGAACCAACCAGAGCTGTCTCTGAACTTGTCGGTCTCTACCCTAAATGACAGACTCCTGGAAGGCAAGACCCCTGTCTGCTCATCTTCAGACTCTGCTCTGTTGCCCCAGCACAGCCTCTGGCACTGAGCAGGTGCTTTATCAGGGTTCTCTGACAGCACAGAGTCATCCCCAATCAACCACATCTTGAAGTTCTCCTTCCAGATGGTGGGGAGATGTGCCTTCTCAGTTCTTTCACCCCCAAACCAAATGCAAGAAGGTCTCTTTCGGAATCAACCTGTAGTTTAGTGCCAGGAGGAGCCCAGAGACTAGAGGGAGAGAGCGTTGGGAGACTGCAGGCCTTGGGGAATCTCAGAGCCGTTCCTCCTCGTGGGAACGGCCATCGTGTATCTGAACAAGCTTGCCCTGTTGTGTGTGGACTGATGGCTCATGGAGGAAGGGAGGCATCCCCTTCTCGGGTCTCTTCCTGCAAATATGGAAGTAGCCAAGGTCTCGTCTCTGGCCACTTCTTGAAGATTCGCCCATTGGCAGCCCCACGGCAAACTTGGGAAGGGTGGAAAATGAGCCAAGGGCGTGTATCATCTGCTCTTCCCCCCGCAGTGTTCCTGTCCCCTTTCCCTATCTCCCACCTCGCTTGACCCAGGTCACTCTCCCCTGACCTCAGTCCCGTCCATCCTTGGTTCCAGAAGCTGGAAATACAGTGTTTGAGGCATAGCGACACGTTCAAGCCCTCGTTCTGTCTCTCAGCTGGTATTGTGGGTGAGTCACTTAGTGTCTTCTCTTTTCCTCATCTGGAAAACGATGCCAGCGGGGTCCTGGTGAAGATCAACATCCGTGCTTATCCCACATAAAGTGCTTGGCCTTGATACAACTTCTTTGATTACCCTTAAGCCTCTTTCTTGCCTCATCCACCAAGAGTGTCCCAGGCTAGAGTGACTACACAGGAGTTTTACTTTTTGTCTTGGGAAGGTTGAACCAGAGAAGCAGAACCGGCAGGAGATACATATTGAGAAGTTTATTGCAAAGAGTTTGGCATGTGAACGTGGGAGCGGGCTGGGTAGTTCTGAAATCCGCATGGGAGCTGTCGGGATGGGCAGGCTGGAACTCGCTGCACAGGTGGAATTTTCCTCTTTTTTAGGGAAGCCTTATCTCTGCTTGTGCGGCTTTTCAACTGGTAGACTCAGACCTGCCCACATGATCCAGAAGAAGCTCCTGTGTTTAAAATCAACTCATTAGGGACTTTAATCACAGCTCTAAAATACCTTCACAGGAAGCGCTTCCATCTGATTGAATGACAGGGATTGCACCTCGTCAAGTTAACAATCCAAAAACCACCCCAGGGAGTTCCCCATGTGGCTCAGCGGGTTACAAACCCAACTAGTATCCATGAGGATGCGGGTTTGATCCCTGGCTTTGTTTAGTGGGTTAAGAATCTGGCGTTGCTGTGAGTTATGGTGTAGGCTGCAGACATGGCTCGGATCTGGCGTTGCTGTGGTTGTGGTGTAGGCTGGCAGCTGCAGCTCCAGTTCGACCCCTGGCCTGGGAACTCCCATATGCTCCAGATGTGGGTATAAAAAGAAGAAAACAACAAAAAAGAAGAAATTAAGAGAGCTCAGTGTGAGGGCTCACCAAGCAGAAGACATTCTTCGGGACCAGACACGATGCAGAGTGGGGCTGTGCCCAGCTTGCCACTCTCTCCACCCCAGCCTTGGCCCCAACCTTCCCGTGCTAATTTTGTGAAGCTGAGTTACGTTTCCCAGATCCCCTCTCCTCTGAGTCAGTGTCAGAGCCTGGGTAAGTCCCGCTTGGAACTTCAGTTCTGCAGACATGAAACAAACACCCCACCTGCCTTTGCAGATCCTGGTGAAAGAGGGGAGACAGTCTGGGGAAGAGGGAGGGGGAGGAGATGGAATTTAATGCCCCCCTGTCCAGGCACATTGAAGCCCTGGGTGTAAATGCACAGCAGTCAGCACGCTGGCGAGCCTCCCCTTCCGTTCCTCCGTGCCCCCTCTCTGCCCGTGTGGTTGATTTCCTGACGGTCGTGCTGTAGGACAGCCCATCCTGGCAGAAGAGCGCACCTGCCGCCTCCCGGCATCCACCTGGGCTTCCTAGGCAGCCTGAATCAGAGCTGGTGTGGGACCGCCGTGCAGGGACCCTCGGTGACGTCACCAGGGCCAGGGGGCTGGCTCCTCGCCCGTTGAGCCTGTGCCAGGTGGGGCCATCCTGTTGAGAGCCTGTCGTTCCCAGTTGATCAGATGTCACTTTCATCTGGGTGATGACACAAGCTGTGTCCTCGAGTCCAGAACTGTTTGGAAAGCCCGACCTGGGGTCCGACTCTGTGCCTGGAAATCAGACGGGGATTCCAGGAGCCATGACCCCTCGCCCTGTGCTGAGCAAACGGGTAGTGTTAGAGGTGGCTGAGATTTGAGCTGGATTTTCATTCAGCCCCTCATTTTATGGAGAGGAGGCAGATTCCACAGAAGAGGCACGCAGCTGGATGCCAAATAGATGCGTGTTGGCTATATTCGTAAGTAAACAGTTGAGTAGCCTATATGTTTGCCTCATGTCCTGCACACTGCCCCCTCACCTGACCAGCTCCAGCTCACTGTTGAAGGCCAAGTGCTGCAGCTTCTGGGAGGCCTTCCCTGATTTCCAGGTGGGGTTCTCCTCCGTGCGCCCCTCCCTTAGCATAGATCTTTCCATATGGACAGTTGCCTCTTCTGTTAGACTGTGGGTGCCTGGCTTGTACTATAGACAGTAGACTGCTGCCCAGGAGAATGAATGAAGGAATGAATGAAAGAACCCCTGAAATGATTGGGTGGTTGAAGCCTGACTGGGCTGAGCAACTCAATCTCTGGAAGCTAGTCTAATTTTTTTTTTTTTTTTCAGTGAACCCAAGAGAGAAGACATGATTTGCTTGTGGGTCCAGGATGACTTACTAAGGAAAAGAATTAGAACCATACAAAAAAATAGAATCAAGGGCTAAATTATGTGATAAAGTCTAGCGGCAGCATGTATCTTTCTGCTCTCTCCCTTGACGCTACCTCTGAAATTGGAATGTTTATCCGTTTGTGTCTTTGCACATATTTATTGAGTTCCTATTAGGCTGGACATTCAACACCAGGGAAGACAGGAAATGTTCTGCCCTAATGGAGCTAAAATCTGTCATGGAGAGATCCCTGAATTAATTTAACAAATGTGGAAGGAAACAGAGTCTTTAAGCCCTAATCCCAGCGGTGAGCAGCTTTGTAAATAGGACAGTCAGGAAGGGCTTTCCCAGGGAGTTGATCTTTGGGCCAGATCTTATACCGGGGAGTTGGTTATTCTTGTGTGGAGAGCAAATAGCAAGTGCAAAGGTCCTGAGGCAGGAGGGGCTTGGCAAGTAAGAGAGAGTCATTAAAAGGCAGTGGGTCTAGAACCAGGTGACTACAGGGGACATGGGATGAGGTTGGAAAACCTTCTGATCATGCAAGGAGAACCTTGGATTTTATTCTAAGTGCAGTAGGCAGACATGGGGGAGGCGCGGGGATTGGCATATTTTTCACTTCCTCTGGATTTCTCAAGGTTGAGGACTATGGGAAGAGAGGGTTTTGAAGAATGAGTAGAAGGGGACAGAAGTGGAAGCGGGGGCCCCACTTAGAGACTTCTTCACGGTTGCTGGTGAGAGGTGGTGGGTTTGGAGTGGGGGGCAGCATTTACGGTCATGGCATCTAGTATTATGGAGCACGTATTCTGGAGTGACGCATGTGATGCTGCAGTATTGGCAGTGGCAAAGGTTCTGTTACCTGGGCATGGGTTCTGTTACTGTGCCTGAGTCACAGGTGAGGCTTAGAGAAAGTTCCTGCTCAAGGACACGGAGTTGGAAGTGGAGGAGCCCGGACGTGCATCTAGGAAGCTTAGCTGCCAAGCCCGTGCTCCTCCTCACCCGCCGTGTGGATCCATATGGGATGTGTTTCCAGGTGGAATTGACTTGTTTGCTTCTGGGCTGGGCGTGGAGGAGGTGGGAAGAGCATGCCTTGAGCATCGGGGGACAGGGAGATCGAAGCGAGTCCAGAGTTCCCGCTTGGGCTTTTTTTTCTTCCCATCACAGCTCAGGCCCTTGTTCCTTTCCCCAGGGCCTCTGCACCTGTCTCCTGCCCCATCTGCTCCCCCTGCAGACCCTCACGCGTGCACACCCCGCGGCTGAGCCGCTGACGCTGGCTTATCCCTCTTCCACCTATGGCCAGTGTCGTGTCTTTGCTTGGTGCTTCCACTGGCTGCTTCACCGCCTAATGTGACTACCACAGCCATGGGGTCCTAAAATGATTTTTTCTACCCTTCCTCCCTCATTGCAGCCCTAAACCGTGTGATTCTCTTAACTGGCCTCTGTTTCCAGAGTCCATCCAGCTCTGAGTGCCGGCAGGACACAGGGTACATAGACGGTCAATGCAAGGTGCTTGAACAGATCAGTAAAGACGCTGGCTGTCCTGTCTCGCCGCCTTTGTACGTGGTGCTCTGAGCAGGAACAGCCGTCTCTCCTTGACGTCTCTGTTCATTGCCATCCTGCACATCCTCTAAAGCCCATCCCGCATCCCCACTGCTGTGGGAAGCTTCTCTGAAGGCCACGACTAGATGTTTATACCCTTGGTCAGGTTACCAAGTTCAGAGACCGTGCTGGCTTCAGCCACCATCTCCAGCAGGAGAGGGCCTGCCTGCTGGGTTGGGGAGAGGGCTCCTGGGACACACTTTTCATCAGCTGTCCTAAGTAGGTACAAAGTCAAGAAGGAAGCAGAGAGGACCTCCCGAGAAGTCAGGACTTGGCCCCTGCTCTCTGCTCTTGTGCTGATGGAACTTGCTCGTATTCCATGCAGGGCTGCTGCTGCTTTTCTGTTTTTTGTCTTTTTGTCTTTTTAGGGCTGCACTTGCAGCATATGGAGGTTCCCGGGCTAGAGGTGCAATCGGAACTGTAGCCGCCGGCCTACACCACAACTCACAGCAACACTGGATCCCTAACCCGCTGAGCGAGGCCAGGGATCGAACCCGTGTCCTCATGGATGCCAGTCAGGTTCACCAACCACTGAGCCATGATAGGAACTCCAGTGCGGGGCTTCTTTACTCTCCTTTGAAATAAGCTTACACTCAGGACATAGGGATTATGTTCCTGCTGTGTGCCAGGCACGATGCCAGGCACGTGGATACAGCCGTCAGCAAAACCAGGTTAAAATCCCTGTCCTGGCAGGGGGCTCATGTATCAGGTCGGGAAGGGGGAGAAAAAGCAGTTAATAAATAAAAGAAACAGGTGTCACTGAAGAGGGAAACAGCAGGAGCTGCATGCAGGGAGGGGCGGCTTGCTGCTGTGCACTGGGTGGCCCTGAGGCCATGTTCAAAGGGCCCAAGAAATAGCAACAACAACAAAAACAACAAAAAGACAAAAGACAAAAAAAAAAAAAAACAAAGGGCCCCTGCAGCAGAGAAGGGAGGGAGAGGGCAGTGAGGAGAAGGATGCAGAGAGAGGGGTGGGCTTTGCATGCTCCCAGAGCAGCCAGGAGATCAGCCTGGCCCCGGAGCAAGAGCACAAAGCGGGATGTGCGGTCAGAGAGGTGAGCGGATGCTGGCCTCAGACCCGGGAGGCCATCAGAGGGTCTGGAGCTTCCTTCTGGGGAATTCGAGATGCTCCTGGAGGGTTCTGAGGTGTGAGATGAGCTGACTGAGACTAGTAGCATCTCTTGGGCTCCTGTGCTGAAAATAGACTGTGGAAGGGGATGTTTCCACTTTACAGAAGAGAAAACGGAGGCTCAGAGGAAGAGCTTATCTGAAGTCCAGCAGCTGGTGAAGGGTGAGGCCCTGGGGACTGAGGGATGGCCAGGCTGGTCCTGTCCTCAGGCTTCTCAGCATCTCACATGCACGCATTGTAATAATGGACGGACGGAGGTGCTCCAGAAATTCTTGCAACTTTATGGATATTGGGTAGTTTGGACAGTGTGGGGGTTATTGGAGTCTTTGGGGTTTTCTGCCCCTTTTCTGTCCCTTTTCCCAGCTCTCTGGGCCTTGGATATAAAATGGCTGCTGAAGGCCTGGAGGGCAAGGGAGGGATAAGAGAAAGTAGAACACGAGACTCCCAGGACAGCGGGTACATCAGGAGAGACGCCTTCCTGGGGGACCTACCGCACAGACAGAGACCAAGCCTGTGAATGAATGTATCCATGGGCTGGTGTTGCTCCAGCATCTTTCTCTTTAGGGGGCAGAGGTCCAGAGGAGCCTTCCCATTTCGTGGGTGGATTTCTAAGATGGCCCGGCTCAAAGGGAACTCGACATACAGCTGCCCTGAGTGTGTCTTCAGGTGTGTGCAGGAAGGTGTATGCAGGCAGGTGTGTACAGGCAGGTGTGTTCAGGTGGCTTCACTCTGAGGTCAGAGGACATGTGAGCCAGGGCTCGCTGACGCATCCCGTAGCTCGGGTCATCTAAGGGATGTGGTGTGAGGTTCGGCTTCTTCCCTTGGGGGCAGATGCCAGCATCACCTGGGGTTCTGAGAAAGCCCATTCAGTCCATCAGACCCGCTGTGTGGTTTGTTGGCTTCCTTCCTTCTGTCCTTTTGCTTCGGGCTCATCCCCCCAGCCTCTGCTTGTCCCTTGCTCCCCTCTCTGTCCTCTCTCTCCCACCTCTGCATTTTTAGCCTCATTCAGTTTTTTCCTGTCTCTCTGTATCCAGCCACTTAACCTGTACTATTTATACTATTTATATATATCTCGCAAAATTAAAATAGCATTTTAATAGGAAAAAGGCTTATGCAAGTTGCCTTTAATAAAATGTTGAGTATCTGGGGCACCCCAAATAAGATTCTGACATTTTGAGACTTTTTTTGGTGGAGGAAAGTACATATAGAAAATAGAAAATGGGAATAACGAGCAAATCATGTTAGAGAATGCCATTTAAAAAATAAAAGCCCCTCTAAGTTGGTTTCTTCCCATTCTATTTAAGTCTAATACGTTTTCAAAAAATGCATAAAATTCAAAAGCAAAAGCAAGAAGCTCCAAAATTGAGGGAGATCATATTGCATCCAAAAATGAAAATAAAAGTTAACCAAAATGTCAGAGAACGGCAGAAACTTAAAACCCATTGCTCTGCTGTTTGGGTTCAGCAGAGACTGTTTGCAGAGACTGAAGACTGGATTCTGGACTTGGGTTCACTTTTGAAGACAAAATGATTTCTCTGAAAACTTAGTGATTCTTTAAACCCATGTGGTGTTTGATTCTCAGTGTTTTTGCCCCGACCCCATGTCTCCCGCTGCTGTGCCTAAGCACCCACCCAAATAGCAGACACACAATTAACCTTGTGAGGCTTTTGCACAAGGAGTAAATGTTTTATAAGTTGGATTTTTTTTCATAGTAGTTGTGCTGCTCTTTAAAAGACAATCCCAGGATGATAGATAAATAGATAGATAGACAGATAGGGAGACAGACAGAAGGCTAGATAGTTAGCATTTAGTTAAATGTGAAGAAGAAAATTTCTTGTACTTGGGTTGAGGTGATAATGATTTTGACTCCTTTATCTTCAGGGTATCCTTAACCAATTATTTTACTTCTTTGGATATTATTTTTATTATTGTTATCATTACTTTTCAGGGCTGCACCTGCGGCATATGGAGATTCCCAGGCTAGGGGTTGAATGGGAGCTACAGCGCCGGCCTAAACCACAGCTGCAGAAGTGCCAGATCCAAGCCTCGTCCTCGACCTACACCGCAGCTCACAGCAATGCCAGATCCTTAACGCACTGAGGGAGGCCAGGGCTTGAACCCGCGTCCTCATGGCTATTAGTCGTTACTGCTGAGCCATGATGGGAATATCCCTGAATATTATTTTTGAACGTTAAGAAACCTCTTCTCAACATTCTGTGATAACCTATATAGGAAAAGAATCTCAAAAGGAGTGGATGCGTGTGTATGTGTAACTGAATCACTTTGCTGTCCAGCAGAAATGAACACAACGTTGTAAATCAACTACATGTCACTAAACTTTTTTTAAAAGAGGAAAAAAAAGTAAAAGAGAAGATTTTTTCAAGCTGAATATTCTAAGAGCCAAAGTGATTCCCCAGATCACACATGGGAACACCTTGTTGAGCAGAGTTTGTTGACAGCCTGTTCCGGTTCACGGCTGATGGGCTCTAGAAAACATAGCTTTCCCTTAGGGCTTCCTGTCAGAAAACAGCATTTCCTGAGCCCGTGCTTTGTCCCGGGCCTTCCCCCAGGTGAGAGTTTTGGGATTCCCACTCCAACCCTCTGTGTTGTATACCCTCTTGTCGCAACTTCCTTATAGCCGAAGAAGCAGCTGAGGAGTTCCCATTGTGGCTCAGCGGGTTAAGAACCCAACTAGGGGAGTTCCCGTCATGGCTCAGTGGTTAACGAATCCAACTAGGAACCATGAGGTTGTGGGTTCGATCCCTGGCCTCGCTCAGTGAGTTAAAGATCCGGCATTGCTGTGAGCTGTGGTGTGGGTCACAGACGCGGCTTGGATTCTGAGTTGCTGTGACTGTGGTGTAGGCTGGCAGCTGCAGCTCCGACTGGACCCCTAGCCTGGGAACCTCCATATGCCACAGGTGCAGCCCTAGAAAAGGCAAAAAGACAAAAAAAAAAAAAAAAGAACCCAACTAGTAGCCATGAGGATATCGGTTCGATCCCTGGCCTTGTTCAGTGGGTTAAGGATCTGGCGTTGCTGCAAGCTGGGGTGTAGATCACAGACATGGCTCAGATCTGGACTTGGCTGTGGCTGTGGTGTAGGCCGGCAGCTTCGGGTCCAATTCGACTCCTAGCCTGGGAGCTTCCATATGCCGTGGGTGCAACCCTAAGAAGACAAGTGAAAAGAAGACGCAGCAGAGGCCCAGGGGGTTCAGCTTGCAAGGGTAGCTCAGTTGGTAAGGAGGAGGCTTAAGTTCACACTTCAGGCTTTGCTCTGAAGCCCAGCACGCTTCCAGCTCAGTGAGAATTGAAAGAGAACACAGAGGTCAGCTCGGGCAAGATGGTCCTTCCAGGCTGAGTAGCTTCAAGTAGTGATTTAGCAAAATGAGATCTCAGCCCATTAAGCCACCATCCAACCAGACCAACTGAAATTGATGCATGTCTTTGGCAGTGGGACTCTTTATGTAAAGTGCAATTATTAGAACAAACCACTTGGGTGATAAATGGGCTCATCTGTCAGAAGGTGACATAACTGAGCTTCAGCCCCTGTAGGGATGGGCCCGGTGTCAGTCTGGAGGTTAATGGGAAGAACCAGTAAGGGGGACCTGGGAAAGGCCCTGACACATCATGGGCGGTCCAGAATGCTTGGTGAGTTGGGAATCTCCTTAGGATGAGATGCTGAAGAAACACTAGGTTATTACTCTGTGATTAGAAGCTTCTCCACTTCCCTGGGTTTGTTTTTATGTTTCCGAATTGTCTTGAGCTAAGATGCTTGGGCAAGTTAAAAAAGACCTGTTGTCGATTGCAAAAGATGTGTTGCATGGAGTAGGGGACCACTTTGAGCTGCGTTATGTGAAATCAGACTCAAAGCCATCTCTTTGCTGTAGTGTAGAGACCCGAGTGCTTCTGTGAGGGCCTGGTGTGGATGAGGATTCCAGCAAAAACAGCTGGGACCGGAAAGAAACAGTAATGAAGCACCTATTAGCAGCGCATATGCCCATCTGAGCTCTGGCGATGCTTGGGCTAATTGAGTTAGGGTGGGTTGCCAGGGAGGCAGGCCCCGTTCCCAGCAGTAGGAGATCGGTGTCCACATCCTGTCATTGGAGTTGGTCCTTGGTGGTGAGTTAAGTTGTATCTCTGGGCAGAAACTCCGTTCCGTCTTCCCAGGACGGCCAGGCAGCCCTGGCTAAGGGCTAAGGTGCCCTGCGCCGCCTCTTAGCAATAGAAGGAATCCCTCCGTGGTGCTTGATGCTGGTTCTATAAGCAAATGGTCCAGTTCGGGGACCTTTTTGACTTCGGTCTATCCAGTCCGCAGAGGCCTCGTGCTCTGGGAAGTCCACGGGCTTCTTCCCCCACCCCCGTGTTCATCACATCCTCAGGGACCCCATCAGGTCATGATGATGCAGGTGACAGTTGTGACCACGTTTTAAGCACTTGCATCCCTTTATGTATTAGCCCATTTAATTTAGTAAAAATATTCTTTGGTCATGGGAGTTTGCACTTTTTTTTATCCCTGTTTTTCTGGGACAAGGAGAAACTGAGTCATGTGCTCAACGTCTCCATGGCTGTTAAGTGCCGGGCAAGAGCAGTTGGTTCCAAGTGTGGCCCTTAAAACCCATGGCTCAGCAGTGACCTTCTGCAGCCTTCCCCGAGTCCCAAGGTCAAAGTTCACCCCATCCCCTCAGAGCTCCCCTGACCCTTGCCTGCGTCTTCTACTGGTGCCCGTTTCCCTTCTTCCGAGCATGGCTGGGAAGAATGCTGCCTGTTGCTGGCACAGAGAAGACCCTCAGAGGACTTGCACTTCTGTCCTTTCCTTTGGAGGGCAGGCCCTGAGTCAGAATCAGGGTTTTTAATGCCCACAGCCTGGTGCCTGGTACAAGGTCCATGTTTGCCACAGGCTGTGGCTCCTTTGCTTGAACGTGGGCTTGAGTCTGATTGAAACTTGGGTCACACACTGAGCAGAACAAGGGATGAAATGGGTGCTTGACACACCCTGGATGGACAGATGAGGGAAGGAATATATACACAACGAGCGAGGGGGAATTAGAGCTGTCATCTTGAGCATGACTTGGCATTTTCACAACACCCAACAGGAATGGAATGATCAGAAGTTCCCATTGTGGCTCAGTGGGTTAAGAAGCCGACATAGTGTCTGTGAGGATGCAGCTTCGCTCCTTGACCTTGCACAGTGGGTTAAGGATCTGGTGTTGCCACAAGCTGTGGGACATGTCGCAGATGCTGCTTGGACCCCGTGTTGCTGTGGCTGTGGTGTAGGCCTGCAGCTGCTGCTCTGATTCAACCCCTGGTCTGGGAACTTCTGTAGGCTGCAGGTGTGGCTATAAAAAGAAAAAAAAGAGGAACGATCAGAGGCCTGCAAGACCTGGGTGCCAATCCCCACATTGTCACTTAATCGTGACGGCCATTGGAAAAATCACAGGGCCTCCTTTAGCCTCTGTCTCTTGCCTCTAAATCTGTCCTTTAGCCTCTAAATCTGGGATAACAGTCCTGAGTTTAATAGGCTGTTCTGTGGCTAAAAGGAAATGCCTGAAAGAAAGCCCAAATGTGGTGCCTGTCAGGGAGTAGGCACTCCATAAATGATTCAGGTCACTCTTGTTTTCAGCATGTTTATGGAACCTCTGCTGTGTGCCAGGCATTGTTCCACATTAGGGGCCAGCAAACTATGGCCTGCAGGCCAAATCCGGCCCCCGACTTGCTTTTATAAATAAAGTTTTATTGGCATACCGACACACTCCTTTGCTTACATATGGTCTGTGTCAGCTTTTGTAAACAGGCAGAGTTGAGTAACTGAATCAGAGACATGATGGCTGTGAAGCCTAAAATATTTACTCTCTGGCCTTTTTTTCTGTAAAGAAAATGTTTGCTGAACTCTGTTCTTGATACTGGGGATAGCACCTCAAACAACAACAGAGACAAAACGCTTACCTTATGTAGTGTCAGGAAGAGAAGAAAGTGTATGGCGGGGGATGGGGGAATCAGTGAAGACAGTTATTTAGACAGAGTCATCTCTGCCTTGAGGGGACCTGTGACGACAAATCTGCCTGTGAAGCCACTGACTTCTGCATAGACAGATTTCAGTGAGGGGAAAGGCGGGGTAGCAATAAACACGCCAGAAGCATTGATTAAGCACCTACTGTGTGCTTCATGTTGTGGACCTAGAATGGAACAAAACTGGAAAACTCCTAGCATCACAGAATTTACAATCTAGAGTGTGTGAGACAGAAAGACATTAACGAACAACTCTGAACAATTTAAGAGTATTAAATTAGAAGATGAAGGGAGCTCCCCCTGTGGCTTGGTGGTAATGAACTTGACTGGTATTCATGAGGATGCAGGTTCGATCCCTGGCCTCGCTCAGTGGGTTAAGGATCTGGCATTGCCGTGAGCTGTGGTATAGGTCGTAGGAGCAGCTCGGATCCCACGTTGCTGTGGCTGTGGTATAGGTGGGCAGCCACAGCTCCAGTTTGACCCTTAGCCTGGGAACTTCCATATGCTGCAGGTGCGGCCCTTAAAAACAAAAAATTAGATGAGGCAGAGTGCTCTGAGATAAGATAAACTGAGTAAAGGGTGGTAAAAATGGGGTGGGGGAGATTATTGCCGCTTTCAAGGGGGGAATCAGTGTCGGTGTCCTTGGGAAGATGATGTCTGAACCAAGAGTTGAGGGAGATGGAGGGGTAAGCCATGCAATGCGTGTGGAGTAAGAAATTTTAGGCTAAAGAAACAGCTTGTGCAAAGGCCCTGGGGTGGAATTGTGCCCGGCAGTGTCTGAGGAACAACAAAGAGGCAAGTATGGCCAGGGTGCGGTTGGGAAGACGGTGAGGGTTAGCTGTTGAGATCAGATCAGATAGGTAGTGTGCTGTGGACAGGGCCTGGGGGCCAGCGTAGTGCCTCCAGGCAGTTCACAGCAAACACGATGAATCCTCCTTGGGAAAGCTGTAACCCATCCTAGGATCCAATGGCGAGTTCCAGAGAGTTTCTGTCGGAGGCAAGTCAATAACATTGACCCAAGAGCTAAAGAGCCACTGTTCTCCTTGCAGAGAAAGTGACTCGGTGCAGGATTGAGGGATGACTGTAACCAGATATGTTTCTCCAGGGAGGGGAAGCTGGATGCAGAAGGCATTAAAGAACTGGCTCAGAACTGCTGGGTGATGAAAGTCCGCAGTGGTCTCCGACAGCAGGATGTGCACGCCCCACAGCACGCACATCTGCATAGGTGTGGCTTGTGGACACACACCTTGCTGCTTACATGTCAGTGTCAGAGTATGTCTTTGGTGGGGGCTTTAAAATGGATTTTTCCTTCTCTTTTTCTGGCTCAAAAAAAAAAAAAAAAAAACCACGTTGTGTCCACACCCACCCTCTCCTAGCACAGGAAGCAGTTGCCAAGACAGCGGCTACCCAGGCGCTATGAGCATCTGTTTTGGAAGCAGTTAAAGTCATCTGCAAGACTGGTGGATCCAGAATGCGGCTCCCTGCATAGAATATGGTGCAGGAGGCTAGCTGGCATTGGGCTGAAAAGAAGTCTCGGGGGGTTAGAAAGAAGAGAAATGGGTGGCTGATTTTGAGCCTCCCGCTGCGGGAGGGGAAGCTGTTTTCTCTCTTCTGGTTGCTGGAGACCCGTAAGAAAGGATGCTTCTGATGTTTTTTTTCCCTTGGTTGCGCTGTGTACCCAACTGCAGCCTCAAAGTGCAGTTTGGTGGTGTTTGTTTTAGCTCGACAGGCTCCTAAAATCCACATCAGCCTACAGAATTGGTTTTATCAGTGTCATTCCCCAGCCCCCTGCTGGGTGTGGGGGCATGAAGTGTTTTTTTAGCTGAGCCCATGCAGTGTGTTTGGGGCTTTTGTAGCCCTTAGCTCAGCGCAGCCTCACCAAAACATCTAGGACAAGGAGACAGCTGCTTTTGTCATCTGTTCCATTTTATAGACGGGTAGAGGTTCTGTGCCTGCCCCAAAGGCACCCAGCCAGTAAGGGTGGAGGGTGTGTTTAAGATCTGGCCTTTTCAGTGGTGGTTTTTGGGACTAGTGTCTGAGCTACAGAACAAATGAGCCTCAGGCCAGACAAGCGTTTGAACCCATTACCCCTCAGAGGCTGTGCTGTAGCCACTGTCAGCCGCATCCAGAAAAGGAAAAGCTGGGTTTTGTCTCTGGGGAATTATAACCTGTAACAGAAAAGAACCTGAATCTGAGAAAGAACATATATGTATGTTCTTTTATGTGTGTGTGTGTTCATGCGCACGCATGTAACTGATTCACGTCGCTATACACCTGAAACTAACACAACCCTGTAAATCAACTATACTTCAATAAAAATATTATCAAAACGGGGAGTTCCCATTGTGGATCATCAGGTTATGAACCTGACTGGTATCCATGAGGATGCAGGTTCTATCCCTAGCCTCGCTCAGTGGGTTAAGGATCTGGCGATGTTGTGGCTGTGGTGTAGGCGGGCAGCTGCAGCTCTGATTTGAGCCCTAGCCTGGGAACTTCCATATGCTGTGGGTGTGGCTGTAAAAAAGAAAAAAAAAAGTTATCAAAACCTAAAATAAAATAAAATAAAAACCAGAGGTGTTCCCCACGTGGAAATACCCACTTCCTCCCTCCGTGACTTGATCCCTCTGGATTCTGAATGATGCACGCTTTTCTGAAATGGTCTCCACCTTCCCAGTCCTGTGAAGGTATTTCACGCCTGAGGAAAATTGTCGTTCATCCTGAGATTATGGAAACCAAGTATTTAATAGAAATAACGTTTTGAAGAGCCTACTAAATATTTGGAATTAGGTCGACCTCATCATTCATAGTATCTCATTAGAATGATGTATAGTGCCATTTTATTGTTGTAAAGGTACCAGTCGAGTGCTTATTGGGTGCTTAAAATGTGCCAGGGAATACGCTAAACCCTTTGTGTGTATTGGTATTTGTAATCCTTAGAGCTTACTTAGAAATACTGTTACTGTGCCCATTTTACGGAAGAAGAAACCAAGGCATAGAGAAGCGCCAGGGTTACAGATATAAGGCAGGGCGGAGGTGGTGTTTACCTTTGGGCACGCTGACTGGAGAGCTTGTGCTCCCTTTTCCCACCGTACCGATGCTCCTCAGTGCTCTTGGATTTTAAAACACCTAAGGAATTTGTTGAAAAACCCGAATGCCACTCTCTCCACTCAGAGATTCTGTTTTCTGGGGTGGGGAGGCAGGCATTGGTATTTTTGTTGTTCTTTCTTTAATGGCTTTTTTATTGTGATTACACATGCATGAAAACAACGCAGAACACAAATGTACAGCTTATAGAATTAGCATAAAAGGAACAGCTGTGTCACCACCCAGGTGAGGGCATTGCCAGCCCTTCAGAGCTCCTGCGCTGGTCCGTTTCCATGCACAAATCAGACTCTCCCTAAAGTTAACCATTATCCTGACTTTCTTGGTAATCACGTTCTTGTTTTTCTTTCGACTTGTCATATATGTTATTCATGCCTAAACACTGCAACTTCTCTTTCTCTGCTGTGGACTTTATGTGATTGGAACCGTAGAAGAGGTATTATTTTGTGTCTTGTTTCTTTTCTTCTGCTGTATGTCTGTGAGATTTATCCATGCTCTTTTTCATTGCTGTATGGAATTCCATGCTGTGACTGTAACATCAGTCACCACTGATGGATGTTTGGGATGGTTCCTTTACTGGATTATTGCAAATAATACTGTTGGGAGCTTCCTTGTGTTTGTTTTAGGTGCATGTATGTGTATGTTTCTTGCAAGGTCTATGACAAGAAGTACAGCTGTGGGCTCAAGCGTCTTTATTGTCAAGTACAATACCTAATGTCTGTTTCCCAGTGAGGCTGTACCAGTTTATCCTCTTGACAGTAGTATGTGAGGGTTCTCCTACACCACTTCTCACCAACTCTCCCATTTTAATTTTAGCCATTCTGATGGGCGTGTGGAAGTACCTCGTTGTGGCTTTAATCTGCATTACTCTGATGGTTTGCGAGGTCCTTCAATTTTCGTTTAGCTAATAGCTGCTTGGATATCCCTTTTTGTGATATAAGTACTCCATTAGGTTGCCTGTGTGTGTGTGTTTTCCTTAAACTATATTCTGGATAAAAGCCTTTTATTAGTTATATGTATAGCACATATTTTTTTCACTCTGGGGCTTCACTATTCTGTCTCATCATGGTTTTGTTGCTATTTTTTTTTTTATCTTTTTCTAGGGCCGCACCCATGGCATATGGTGGTTCCCAGGCTTAGGGGTCCAGTCGGAGCTGTAGCTGCTGGCCCTCACCACAGCCACAGCAATGTGGGATCCCAGCTGCGTCTGCGACCTACACCACAGCTCACGGCAACGCCAGATCCTTAATCCACTGAGCAAGGTCAGGGATCGAACCCACAACCTCATGGTTCCTAGTCGGATTCGTTAACCACTGAGCCACAGCGGGAACTCCTGCTATTATCTTTTTGTTTTGTTTTGTGAATGAAGATTCTTAATTTTAAGGCAGTGAAATTGGTAAATTATTTCCTTTACGAAAAAAATCGTGATTTGCCGTTATTTTTTTCTGCAAGTTTTATCATTTTACTTTTCATTCCAAGGTCTGCCATCAACCTGGAATTGATTTTTGTGTTTAGTGTGAGGTAAGGATGGAGTTTCTTTTTCCTTTTAATTTCTACCGGATTTTTGAGAAAGGTATTTTTAAAAATCTATTTTGGAGTTCCCATTGTGGCTCAGCGGGTTAAGAATCTGACTAGTAGGCATGAGGATTTGGATTCGATCCCAGGCCTCACTCAGCGGGTTAAGGATATGGCATTGTGGTGAGCTGCGGTGTAAGTTGCAGATGCAGCTCAGATCTGGCATTGCTGTGACTGTGGTGTAGGCCAGCAGGTGAGCAGGTGCGGCTCCAATTTGGTGCCTAGCCTGGGAACTTCCATGTGCCAAGGGTGCAGCTCCTAAAAGAAAACAAACAAAAAAACAAAAACAAAAACAAAAAAAAAGCTCTTGCCTATTTTCTAACATCATGACTTTTTTTTTCTAATTGATGGTTTTTAATGGCTATCTGATATTTTGTCATATGTGGAGTGTTTTAAATCAGTGCCCTGTTGCTGAATTAGTACATCATTTCCAATTTTAATCCTTCATCCTAAAGTCTTCATGTGCTTTTCAGTTTTTTTCTTTAGAATGCTTTCTTAGAAGTAGATCAACATATGAGTTTTTAGAAGTATTTTTAAACTTATTACCAAATTTCTTTAAACATTTCTTGAATCAATATAAATTTCTCCAAGTGAACAACGGCAATGCCTCTTGCTCAGGCTCCTCAAAAATACTGTTTCCCAGAAGCTTCTAATAAACTTGTAACATCATTTTTCTTTCCAATCTGGGCTAATTTGTGCAACAAAAAGTCATGTCACATGTTTAATTTTCAATTTATTTATTTGAATTTGAAAATGCTTTCTGTATAACTGTGTTTTTTCTTCTTGCTAATATAACATTTCTTTTTAAGGAGAGTAATCTTTTGATTATCAGATAAAGTGCAAATATGTTTCCCATATTGTTACTTGCTTTCAAGTTCACTGTGTTTTTTTTTTCGTCTTCTTCAAAAGTTTCAAGTTGTTATGTACAAAATCTATCAAGCTTGTGTGTGTGTGTGTGTGTGTGTGTTTGTGTGTGTGTGTGGTTTTATCTTTAAATGTCTTCTTCCTAAAGCCTTCCCTATATTGTCTTAGTGGAACTGTCTTTAGGTTTTCAGCATTAAGAAAGGTTTTTCCTTTTGGTTTCAGACTAATTTACTATCTTGACAAATTCTTTCAATGCTACTCATTTTAAAAATAACAGGGACAGATATCAAGCTTGATCAATTGCCATTGGTCATCTATGAAGGTGATTATATGGATTTTTTTTCCTTTGACTTATTAATGATAACTCCCATTAATAAGTTTCCTAATGGCATACTGCCTTTCATGTCCCTGGCACAAAGGCCGTACTACTTTTGGCTGTACTGAACATAATGTCCTAATAGGGCATAATAAACTTTGTTCTTTTAATATGCAGCTAGATTCTTCTACTAGGATTTTATTTAGGATTTTTGCCTCCATAAGCATTTGCCAGAATGCTCTTTCTGTGTATTTTATTTTCTTTTTGTAGGTTTTCAGTGTGATGGTAGGGTTCTCAGAATGGTTTGGGAGAACTTTCATTTTCTCCTGAGAGCTGAGGAATGAATCATTATCCATTCCTTGATAGCGTTTTATATTTTTTTATTGTATTTCTCTGCTGTGTCCTTTACATCACCTCTTGCTAATTTTGGTAATTTGTGTTTTCCTTTAAATTCATCAACTTCATCAATTTTAAGAATATAATAGCACAGAATTAGCTATAAAACATATTTTTTTGTGATTTAAGAATCTATATCTGTGCCTATAAAAGCTTTCTATTCACCAGCTCTATGTTTAACCAGCTCTAGAATTTATTTTTCAGTTTTACTCCAATTTATGCTTTTATATTTTTTATTCTATTAAACTGTTCCATATAGTTTTAAAAATTTAATTGCAGTCTTATCCCATTTACTCTAATCTAGCCTCCTCCAACACTGGCAGTATTTAAAGCCATACATTTTCTTCTGAGAACAGCTTTGGAAATTGTCCTTGAATTCTGTTATGAGATGTGCTCATTATCATTTTCTTTCCAGTCAGAGAGTATGCTTTCCTAGGAAGCCATCTATCAAAATCACCTAAACGGCAGTTTCCATCGTGGCTCAGTGGTTAACGAATGCGACTAGGAACCATGAGGTTGTGGGTTCGATCCCTGGCCTCACTCAGTGGGTTAAGGATCCGACAGTGAGCTGTGGTGTAGGTTGCAGACAAGGCTTGGATTCTGCATTGCTGTGGCTCTGGCGTAGGCTGGCGGCTACAGCTCCAATTAGACCCTTAGCCTGGGAACCTCCATATGCCACAGGCGCGGCCCTAGAAAAGGCAAAAAGACCAAAAAAAAAAAAATCACTTAAAGGATCTTTTTTATTTATATAATATCCTTTTATTATTTATATAAGCAATCCAGGAAAGTCCAGTACCTTCTCTGCCCCATCTCCACCACCAACTCTATCCCAGAGTTATTTTATTTTTCCTTTTTACTTGTCACTTTTTAAAAGATGTGTTTCTGATAGTGAGTAAATTGTTATATTTGTGGTTTTTTACCCTCTCAGAGTATTCTAAGGAGACTTAAATGTCTTTGCATTTATTATATATTTAATTAGCTGTCATCATCACCGTCTGGTTTTGTTTGTCCTTTCTGCACATTGTATTTCCTGGCGGTTTCCTTGGTAGTCTGTTTTTTGCTACCTCGGCACCTCTTTTACTCTAAGGTGGATCCCTTGGTCTGACTTGCTGTTATATGGGATCGGGGGCTGGTCAACCACACATACTGTCCGTTCTTAGATCATGGGGCTGGCTGAGGTCCCGAAGGCAGGAGAGAGATACCCATGCTCAGAATGTGTATCTGTTCCTGCAAAATGGAATGTCTGTGCATCCGGGGCAGACAGGCTACGGCGTATCTGCCTCGCCTCCGAGTGGCGGCGGGGTCTTCTCAGAGGATGGCAGTCTCTTTGTAGGCAGGGCGCATCCTCAGGAAGCGAACGCTGAGAAGGACGTGAGCCTGCGGGAAGATGGAGTGCTCTTGAAATCAGCAGCTGCGAAAAGGAGGAGAAGGAGGCAGCATGGAGCAGAGGGAGAAGTAGAGGTGGCATGCGGTCCCTACAAACCCTGTCACTCTCCCCAGGATCTTTGAAGCTGGGATGATCTTTCCAGATTTCCCAAGTTGGGGCAAGTGGGCTGGGCTGCTGTACCCCTGTGTTAAGTCAGCCACTGGCTGTTACCTCCTCTGGAAAGAGGCCTGATCTTGGATGAGGAGTCTCTTCAGGGGAGGCCATCCTCTAAAGGCTGTTCTGGTAGCATTTGAGCACCTGGAGAGGGAGGAAGGGAGTCTTTTGTTCGCCAAGGGACCTCTGGGTGCCTCCTCACCACGTCCAAGGCAGCATACTGTGTGAGTCACTGGACCAAAAACCATAAACGGGTTATTTGGTTCAACTTTGACAAAAGCCCCGGGAAGCAGGCACTGTCCATGTTCCCATTGTACGGATGGGATGCGGAGGTGTCCAGAGTTTAAGAACTTGCCCCTAATAATCGTACCCAAACCCTGGCAGTGTAACTTGAATGTGCTGCTTCTCTTGATTCAAGAGATACAAACCCTGCTCTTGATTTTCCTTGCAGTCACTTTTAAGTATTAAAAAAAAAAAATCTTTGACCCCGTTTTTCTCCGGTGACTGTCTGGTTCTACCTCATGTTGCTGTTCCACGTGAATGACCAGCTGACAGGTATCGAATTCTTGGTTTGCAACCTTGCCCATGAAGCTTCTGCACGGATGTCCCGCCGTCCTCTGAGCTTGACTGCTCTGTGCCTTGCACAGGGCCCGTTCTCCAACCTTCTACCGTCTGCGACCTCTTTGTGCATGTGTGCTGTGGAGTCTGTCTGCATCCTGGAATCTCAAAAATGTCATGCATTCCTTCAAGGTGTTTATTTCCTATCTGCTCTCCACTTGGGCGGAATCACCCATTCATTCTTTCATTCATTCATTTTTCGAAATGTGCTCATGTTCTGTCCCTGCCGGACATAATGGGACAAGTGCACAGAGGTAAGCCAGCTACAGCAGACGGCAGGGACCAAGAGACAGACAAGGAAGCAAAACACTGCCTTGGGGTAGGTGGGCTGGGGACAGACCGAGTGAGGACTCACTGAGTCTGTGGAGCAGGCGTTAGGGAAGAACAGCCTTGTTGAAGGTAAGCTGTGATTTGGGATTTGAAGGATGTGTAGGAGTTTGTTAGGTGACACACTGACTCCTAGTCTCTCCAATTAGGCTTTTCCTCTCATCTTTTTTTTTTTTTTGTCTTTTTAGGGCTACACCCTCGGCATATGGAGGTTCCCAGGCTAGGGGTCAAATCGGAGCTGTAGCTGCCAGCCTACACCACAGCCACAACAACTCGGGATCCGAACCGAGTCTGTGACCTACACCGCAGCTAAGGGCAACACCGGATCCTTAACCCACTGAACAAGGCCAGGGATTGAACCCGCGTCCTCATGGATACTAGTCGGGTTCATTAACCACTGCGCCACTATGGGAACTCCCTCTTCCTCTCATTATGAAGGTTCAATAAAGTCTATCACAACCAACCATAGCTAATGCCTTACTCAGAAACTCTGTGGATGCCTTTCCTCTGCTTGCCCACTTCATCCTTATTTTTCAGAGGAGAAACTGGAGGCCCAGTGAGGTTACATGGTTTGCCCAAAGTCACATAGCCAGGAAGTAACTAAGGCACAGTTTGGTTCCCTGGCTGGTGATACTCGAAGGAAAGGCAGAGGCAAGGCTTGGAGACTGGTCACTGATCAGGGTCATATTGGGAAACAGCCAAGAGCTGCCTATGGGTTCTTCTTCCTCCAGGAAGCCCTTCCTTCCCCAGCCCACCCTCCACCCCATCCACCCAGCCTCTCTGCACCCGCTGCATGTGCCCTGTGTCAGCACCACTTAGGCACTGTGGGCAATGGAGGCGAACAAAGTGTTGTCTTTTCAGAGTTCCCATTGTGGCACAGCGGAAACAAATCCGACTAGGAACCATGAGGTTGCGGGTTCGATCCCTGGCCTCGTTCAGTGGGTTAAGGATCCAGCATTGCCGTGAGCTGTGGTGCCGTGAGATGTGGCTTGGATCTGATCTTGCTGTGGCTGTCTGTCGGTGTAAGCCGGTAGCTGTAGCTCCAATTCAACCCCTAGCCTGGGAACTTCCAGGTGCCATGGGTGCTGCCCTAAAAAGACAAAAAAAAAAAAAAAGCGTTGTCCTTTGCAACACTTGTTAAAATAATAAGGACGACTTTTTCCAAGGGGATTCAGTAGGGGAGATGGGGCTAAGCGCCAAATGAATTCAGGGAGGTGTGGGGTTTTCTAGCCAAAGAGGGGGTGGACGGATGGTGCTGGGGGATGGAAAGTTCCTAAGAGAGGCCTCAACATAGAGAGATTCCTGCTAAATGGACCCAGCAGGATTCTTACCAAGGACTTCAGCATCGCAGCAGTAGCGGGCATGTGTTAAACAGAGTTGGCAGGATTCTTTGCTTAGACTTCTGGACAGGCCAAAGGCAGGGCGGGGGTCAAGGTCCAGGCCTAGTGGGAAAGGGGGCACAGAGGAGCCGGACCAGAGCCTGGTCCAGGGGAGAGTGCTCCGTGGCTGTCTTATGGCACTCAGCTCTGAAGGTTTGCACGCACCAGTGCAGGACGCTGCAGAATCTCAGTCCCATGTGAGGGGATGTGACTGTCACCGTCACCCTGTCTCTCCACCTCGTCGCCCCCTTGAGCCTCAGGCGCCCCCCTGGTCCCCCTCCAGCTTCCTGCAGGCTGGCAGTGCCCCACCTCCCTCCCTCCCATGGCCCCGTCACCATGACAGGCCTGCGCTCTGCAGATCAAACACGCTGCACAAGTCAGTTTTGCTTCACAGATGTATGTGATTCCCAGCCCCGGCCTGCCCTGTTGCCTCCTCAGCAGCTGGAGGCGTTCTTCCGCTGTTTCACCCCCTTATCTCCCTGACCCCGCCCTCCGCCCCCCGCTTTGTATCCTCACAGAGCAGCTCAACTCCTGGGCTTCAAAGGAACGTGGCTGGATGTATGGGGAACGCAGTCAAGAACGGTTCCCGGATGGGGTGTTTTCAGCTGTGCACTCTCGGAAGACAACAGGTTGGATTTTTGTCCACTTGGCGTGAGCGTTGTCAGCATCTTCCGGTGGCAATGAGCTGGGCGTGGGGCCGGGCTTGGTAATTTGGAGACCCTGCGACATTCAGTCCTTACAGCAGCCCTGAGGCAGGTGCTTGCTGTAGCTCCATTTCACAGACGGGAACACTGAGGTTTGGAGAGGGTTAGTAACTTACCCGTGTGAACCAAACTGAAAAGCGGTAGAGGCAGAATCTGGGTGCGGCCCATCTGACTGCTTGGCCCTCACTCTTCCACAGTTTCACTCTACCAGGGATGGCACCATGGCGTGCCCCCTGCCACCCTCCTCCTACCTGTGTCCCCAATTCCCCAGCGGCATCTATTTCCTCTGAAGCCTCATCACCTGTCTCTGTATCTCACTTCAAAAATCCTGACCCTCGCTAGGAGAAGGTTTGAAACTCTGGACGATGTTATGGTATTGTGAATTAAATCTCAAGAAAGCTATTCTTTTTTTAAAAAGCCTGCAGAGATTCAAGGCCATGCATTCTGGACCCCCCCATCCCCCCCCTCCACCCCCGCTTTCCGTGCACGGCCTTGGCTGCTATTTAATGTGACTGGCACAAACTCTCTGCTGGCTGCTGCAAGAGGAGGCTGGGATGGTGGTGGGAGATGATGACGTGTTAGCACTTGCTCTCCTGCCTGGTAGCCTTCCCCTCGTGTGCCTGGAAGGTTCTCTCCCCAGATCCCGTGCTTGACTCAGCCTGACCTCTGTGGTCCTTCACTGTACCCAGAGGGTCTGAGCCAAAGGGAAGGGACGGTGTCCCTCTGACTGTCCAGCTCCCAGGTCCTGGGGCCCGGGTTGTGCCTTCTGGATGCTGGTGGGGTCTGTTCCTGCCACATCCACCCCTAGGATGTCAGCATCTGCTCTTTGGCTCACTGTTAGATCCCAAGCACCTCGATGCCTGCACACAGCAGGTGCTCCATGTATATTTGGTGAATGAGTGAACTCCAGCTGTAGGCTGACTGTGACAGTGACGTGAGCAGGAGTTAGCCCAATGGAATTTCCATCAGTAGGAAATTTCTCTCCTCTGGTCCCGCCTCCCTCTAAACATTCTGGGGTCCTGCAGTCTGGGCACCCTAGCGTCCTTTATAGGACGTGACACCACATGTGACCAGCACCTCTCTGGGAAGGGCTGTAACTTCTCAGTGGAGATTTGTGCCCCTGGTGTATCTAGAACCATGAGGCTCTGTGAGCTTATGCGTGTGTCTAGTGTGGTTCATCAGTGAGGACTCAGGTGTGGGGCTTCTGTGCGTGAAAGTCCGGGCCATTGTGTGTGACCATCTGGCACAAAGAAGGAGTTTTAGTGTTGGGCCAATCTTGGCAGCGCCACCTCTTAGCTGTGTGACCTTCAGTAAATGACTTAACCTCTCTGAGACTCAGTTTCCAAATCTGTAAAGTTAGCAGTCATAGACTGAGCTTGTAAGGGGACTGAGCGGATTAAGCACAAGTAGGTAACGTGCTTAGCGCAGAGACCCGGAGAATTATCTTCTGATTAATCAGTTTCTTGACAGCCCTGAGTAGCCATCTTTCCTTTGCTCCATTCTCCCTACTCTGCATCCCAAGCCTCTATCCAGTTTCGCGGGCACCCTTCCCCTCTTCCAGGTCTTTCTGCTTCCCTTCTTTTGCTGTAATATGAGGGCATTACTTTCTGCCCCTGTTTTCCTTATAGCCACGCTTTGGCTGTATGTCCTGATGAGCTGGGCTCACCTGCCTCGGGGCCAGGAGGTCTGGGGCAGGTGGATCCGTGTCTGTCCCATCTCTGTGGGCACAGGGCCTGCCTGGAACAGGGTGGGCATTCAGTGAATGTTAATTAAATGAACCGATGGTTCCTTTCTGGACTTTTTCTCTCACTCAGCTATGTGTAGGATGGAAGCCCTTGGGGAAAAAGCCAGAAGTCTGGGGAATATGGCTGTAATTTCTTCGTGTGTGTGTGTGTGTGTGTGTGTGTGTGTGTATGAGGGCCCAGGCAGAGGCAGGCTCTTAGTCCTCTGACTGTTCTCTTTGTTTCTTTGTTTTGTTTTTTACGGCTGCACCTGCAGCATATGGAAGTTCCCAGGCTAGGGCTTGCATCTGAGCTGCAGCTGCCGGCCTACACCACAGCAACAGCAACGCGGGATCCAAGCCACATCTGCAACTTACACCAAAGCTCGAGGCAACGCCAGATCCTTAATCCACTGAGCGAGGCCGGGGATTGAACCCGTATCCTCATGGATACAGTTGCATTCTTAACCCGCTGAGCCACAGTGGGAACTCCGTCTTGGGGCTGTTCTGTGTGAGCACTGGCCTCTTCTTCACAAGGCCTCTGAACCTGAGCTTGATCCACCAAAGTCAGGGAGGCCCCTGCCTGTCTAGGGAGGGACCACGTGTATAAGGTGGAATGGAGATGCTTGTCCATCTCTCGGAGCGAGTCATGAGACTAGAAGGGGTCTCTTTTTCTGTAATAACCAGAGAAGAGCCCACACTCCGGGCTCCCACTAGCCTGGTTTTGAAAACTCCCTCCTGATATCCAGCTGTGTGCTTTCACTTCTTTGCTCTTTAATTCTCAACAGAAACAGCGAGGCTATTAGAATCGCAGAGGTAGCTCTTGCATGAGGAAGGCGGGTGGAACAGACAAGTGTTTTCTATGCGCAGCTCAATGTGTGGCACGTAGTAGGTGCTCAAGCAACACAGCATTCTCTTTCCTCTTTCATCAAGTAAAACGTACCGCCGTGCATCTTTGCCTTGTCTCCATTAGTAGTATTATCATCGCCAGGAATAATATAGCTCCAGGCTTTGTTGGCCTTTATGTAATCATAGGTGTAAAATAAGCCAAAAAAGAACATTTTTTTAAAAGGATGCCAAGATTTCCTCAGGAGCTCCTCGAAAGGAAATCAGGGGAATGTCATGTAGCCCCAAGAGCAAGAGCAACGCGCAAATACTTACTGTGGTGTGATATGCTCCGTATCTTTGTCTCTCGAACAATTAGCTGGATGAAAAAAATAGCTGTCTGCCCTCAGAAAGGGAACATAACATGCAATTAAAATTAAGGACTTTCTATTTGAGGGGCCCCGTTACATGAAATTAGAGGAGGAAACAATCGAGGAATATTATTGTTTCGCATATTTAGGAATCGGGGTAATTAGAAGATGCCAAACACGGAGGACCAGCTGGAAAAGGGCCCGGGGCGGGGCCGAAGGGGGACGGCCCCCACCTCGCCAGGCGTGGGCCATCACCAGGGGGATGGTGGCTGTGCTACAGACGGAAAACCGGGTGCCCTGCAGCCACAGTAGAGAATGGGCTGAAACTTGGGGGCTTGTAGTCGTGGAGCAGACACCTAGACTCTCGGCAGAATGACCTGGGCTCACATTCTGGTCCCTCTATTATTTGTTTGTTTATTTATTTCCATGTAGAAGTTTCCAGGCTGAGGATGAAACCCACGCCATGGCAGGGACAATGCCAGATCCTTGTCCTGCTGCACCACCAGGGACCTCCTGGTCCCCTCTGTTCCATTGCTAGGTTATTTTCCCCTTCCAAGCTTTGGTTTCCTTCTCATCCCCAAAGCAGGCTGCTCTCTTTGAGCACATGGCTTTGTTGTGGGATTTCCACTGAGGTGATACTCCTAACAGGCTCCCTAAGGTACTTGCAGGAGGAGGAGGAGGTCTTTCATAAACGTGACTTTTTATGATTCTCTTCATAGACAGGCACAGCTGTCTGCACAGGACAGAGGAGGTGAAATGCAAACACACAAACCAGGTTCCACATAGGACCTGGTTCCTTAGGCTGCTTCAGGGGACAAGGAAAAGACAGCTTAACCGGGGGGCGGGGGGGGGCTTGTGCGCCAGGGGCATTGATAGCTCACAGAACAGGAAGTCTTGGTTGGTTAAGTCAACTGTTCAATGACCTTATGGTTCCCGTTGGCAGGAGCAATGGGGACATAAAGAAACTCAATGGACGTGAAGTTTCAGGGAAGCAAAGATGGCTACATTCTTGGCAACACTGTGTCTCGTGTCGGCCATACTGCCTTGTACCCTTAAAGCTTTGTGCTGGGGGTCGATCTCTTTATAAGGGCTCTGAGCGCCATAAAATACAATTAAAATGGAAAATAAATAAACCGATCTTATGCCTCCCGCCCCACCCCCAACCCCAACAAAATGTATCAACAACAACAGCAAAACCGGATGGGGTTGGAACCGACCTCTTTGGTGTCTAGAAAGTCACATCTACAGAAACATTTTTTTCTCTTTCAAGTGACTTACGGCTGGATGGCCCTCCCCCTCTCACATCTCAGCATCTAAGCTTCATTGCCTGAAATTCTTTTTTTTTTTTCTGATTTCATACCTAAGGTATTTATTTAATACCTAAGGTATGCAGCATACTGTTCTTGTACTTTGTTTTTTGTTCCTTTTTTTTCATTTATTTTTTAAAAGTATCGTTGATTTATACTGTTGTGCCATTTTCTGCGGTACAACATAGTGACCCAGTCATACATGCATACGTGTGTGTGTGTGTGTGTGTGTGTGTGTATGTATATACATTCTTTTTCTCATGTTATCTTCCATCACATTAGACTGGATATAGTCCCCTGTGCTGTACAGCAGGACCCCATTGCTTTTCCATTCAACTGTAAGAGTTTGCATCTACCAGCCCCAAACTGTCCGTCCATCGCACTCTTCTTTCCCCGCTTCCCCTTGGCAGCCACAAGTCTGTTCCCTCTGTCCTTGAGTCTGTTTCTGTTTTCGTTCCTTTCTTTCTGCCCACAAGGCCCCCAGTTAAAGAGGCCATGGTCGGGGTGCCCAGGCCTGGGTGGGTGCCTGGGACAGTGTGGGGAGAATCAGGAGGCGCTTAGCTACACACGCAGCCTGGAGCTCCCAGCATCGTCTTTGGACTGATAACCCTGTTCACTGTAAAGTAAAACGCTGCCGACTGTCAGATCGGCCGTCACTTTAGCTAAAACGTCCGAGAAGAGGAACGTGAGAGGTACACATCCGTGGGAGACATTCTGATTTCAGAGACGCAGCAATGTGAAGAGAAGGCTCGGCGTGTCGTAGAAGTGAGAAAGTAGACTAATAACCGTGAGAAGGGGAATCGAGATTTAGATGAAGTGGAGAGAAAATGAATTTGGCCTGCGGAGCGCGTTCAGTGAGAGGGAAACCCTCCGATCCACGGGGATGTGCCCTGAGGGTCTAAGAGGAAGGAGATGAGCCCTGGGCTCTGTGTGTCGTCTTCACACCCCTGCCCTCAAGGAACTCACAATCCATCCGAGAGACTGATTTCTAACCTGGGAAACCGGCTCCGAGGAGGAGGGGGGTGCAAGGAGGAGGGGTGCAGAGCGGCCTTGGTGAGCACAGGTGGGCACTCACCTGGCCTGGGGGCGGAGGGGTCAGCGGAGAATTCCCGAGGGAAGTGGTGCCTCAGGTGGGTCTCCAGGCATAAGAAGAAGTGGACCAGGAGGAGAGGCTGCAGGTACTACCCACTAGTGGGAGACAGGGCTGGAGGGCCCCGGAGAGGGAGAGGGTGCCCCAGCCCTAGAGGACACAGGTGTCCGACGGGAGAGCTTGGGCCCTATCCTCAGAGCCCGGGAGCCAGCAAGGGCTTTAGTCCCTGGAGAACAGATCAGCAGGGAACTGAATTGCCCTGGTAGCCGGTGTGCAAAGAATGGTTTAAATCAGCTATTCTCCAAGTGTGGCCCCGGCCCCCGAGGGTCCGCTTCCAGGGACTCCTCAGATTCCCGGACTATGCTGTTAATAATACTCAGAACATACTTGCCTTTTCTAGCCCCCTTCTCTCCCGAGCGTCCAGTGGACTTTCATTAAAAAGAGTTTTAAAAAGCAAAAGGGGCCGAACAGCACTTTTCTTCTGTTTAGGGCAGTGATTCTTGGTTTTTGCGAAAGAGAGCTATTTTTTATGAAAGCTGTGTTATTTATGCTAAGAGGGAATAGGTTCATGATGATTTTTAAATGAATGAAACATATGTTAAAATATCTCAGTTTTCATTTCAAACAGAGGCAGTGCTGCTAGATGTGGTCTGCTGGGATGAAAGCTCTTTGGGATCCTCTGCGACGCTGGAAAATGGCAAGCTTTGTGAATCGCTGGATTAATTCGCTTTCTGGGAGGGGCCTGTGCCAGGAAGTGCCAGCAGGGGGCAGGACTGGGTCAAGGCTCCTCTGGCCCCAGGGTAGGAGAAAGGGGGCAGGAGGGCGTGGAGGATGGCGAGATCAGTGGAAGCCCAAGACCGACGTTCCTGCAACAAAGCTTCCACCGTCTGTTGTGGATGTTAACTGAAGCCCTGTCACTGGATCTGATACTTGTGTCTTTGCATTCTTATGAGAAAACTGCTGGGAGGCTTTGGATTCTACAGATGAGGGAACCGAGGCTCAGAGAGGGAAAGCGACTTCCCTAAGAACACACAGCAAGCCTGGCAGAGCCAGGATTCAGACCCGGGTCTGTGTGATGCTGGGGCCTGTGCAGGTCTCGGCCACAATGGGTCATGCTCGTTGATGGGACGAGTTTGAGGCCCCAGTCCCCAACGGCCGCTCAGGCATGAGGGTCCCCTGTCCCTGGCTGCCCTGTGGGAGTCCCGGGTGGGGTCTGGGAGAGCACGCTGACCACGGTTGGGGGCACACTGCAGACCCTGGGTCTGGCCACGGGATCTCAGCTGGGGAGGACACCACAGCTGGGGACTGGGGGGAGGATTCTGGGAGGAGTGGATGGCCAGGGATGAGCTCATCCTTGGACAGAACCAGTCCAGGGAGCCAGGGAGGGGAGGATGCATCTTCGAGGCAGGCCGTCTTCTCCCCGCCCTTCCGCCGAGCTCCCTGGGTGCCACTTATGTGTCAGGAGATAAGCTGGGGCCATGTGGGGGCAGAGAGGAGAGAGAGAAGAAAGGATATTGGTTAAGCGCTCCAATGCGGTCAGCCAACAGGGGTCGACTCTGTATGGAGTCCCCGGGGATCCCAACTAGGAAGGCTTGTCCTGCCATTTGTTGACTGTGTCACCTTGGGCAG
Organism: Phacochoerus africanus; assembly: GCF_016906955.1. NCBI lineage: Eukaryota > Metazoa > Chordata > Mammalia > Artiodactyla > Suidae > Phacochoerus > Phacochoerus africanus. The sequence continues at coordinate 8,774,975 of NC_062549.1, forward strand.
GTGGCTTGACCTCTCTGTGCCTGTTTCCTGGAGTGAAATGGAGAGGGTGCCTGAGTGCTCAGTGTGTAGGTTTCAGCATGAGCATCAGATGTCAGCCCGCTGTCGGAGCAGGGGATGTGAGAGGAAGCCAGGGGGCCGGGCTGGCCTCTGATCCTCTGGGCTTGACCTTGGCTTTGTACCTGCCTACCGCGTGCAGAACAACGACGTCTTAAATGGCTGCAGGTCTCCCTGGAGCAGCTCTCAGTAGGCCCTCAGGCCAGCGCTGAGGCGGGTGCTCACCCAAGGGCAGGGCGCCATGTGTTTGCTGTGCGCAGAGGGGAGGCAAGAAGCAGAGGCCTCCTCTGCTGGTATTTACTCTGGAATTACTGCCTGTGCACATCGGAGCCCCGGCCTGGGACGTGGGATCCAGCCCATGCTTCTTGAGTCTTAAAGGAATAGGCCTTTATTGTTTGCATGGGGAGGGGTGTTAGTTTTTGCCTGGTTGTCCTGACTCGGCAGGTGGACGAGTGCCCCCTTCCACGCCTCCGAAGTACATCTTCCTACTTCCAACAGGACCAGGCTCTCAGAGAGGGGTCTGGTCTTTAACACGTCCATGTCTTCCATGGGGACCCGGGTAAGACGGTCTCCCTAAAAACACTGATCTCCCCATCGGCCATTTCCAAATCATCCCTGATGCCTTGGCTCAAGCCTCTCCTCCTCCCCGAAGTCTTCTCGGGTTGCCGAGCCTAGTTTGATCCCCACCCCCACCCCACCCTGCGTTTCACTGCACCCTGCGTGCCTGAATTCCCACCCTCACTATGCTTTGTTGAAGCCCTTGGCTTACACGCCCGCCTTCTGCCCTGGGCTGCAGGCTCCTCAGACCGTGGCCTCAGCGCTCAGAGCATATCTGTGCATCAGGTTGACAATCCTAGGCTATTAGTCCCATTTAGAACAGTGATAAAGTTTCTGAGATAATAAGCCACTTACCCCAAATTGTAAAGTGCCTGCTTGAGGATTCAGTATCATTTCTTTCTTTCTTTCTTTCTTTTTTTTTTTGTCTTTTTAGGTCCGCTCCCGTGGCACATGGAAGTTCCTAGGCTAGGGGTCTCATTGGAGCTACAGCTGCCGGCCTGTGCCATAGCCACAGTAACGCAGGATCCGAGCCGCATCTGTGACCTACACCACAGTTCATGGCAACGCCAGATCCTTAACCCCTTGAGCGAGGCCAGGGATCGAACCCACAACCTCATGGTTCCTAGTTGGATTTGTTTCCACTGCGCCACAATGGGAACTGCTCAGCATCATTTCCAGTAATCACATTGCAGTTCCAAACAGTGGCCAAAGACTCTAGAAGGACAGAGACGCCAGGAAGTGACAAGAGCCCAGAGAAATGGCCCACCAACCAGTGAGCCTCAGGGGCCCGTGGAGTGCACCCTTCATGCTGAACAGGAAAGAAGCCCTTATCCTGCTTTCAAGGAGAGTCGGATTAAAGATGGAGGGGCTGGTAGGGAGACCCAGTTGTGAGGAGATTACCGTTAGCACAGATGTTCCTGTGACCCCAGGTCAGCGACATGCAGTTGGGAGTCACCGGGACGGCCTCTGGGAAAAGAGGGGTCTCACCAAGGATTTGCAGGATGGGACGGGCAGAGAAACCACAGTAGTGATTAAAGGGCTTGAGCTCAAGAGCTTATTTCCCTGCTTAGCAAACCGCGGGCTCTGTCGTCTTGGAGAGTTCCTTGAACTCTCTGTGCTTCAGGTTCCCGATCTGTAAAATGGGGATGGTGACCCTGACCACCTTGTTGGGCAGGGGTGAGAAGTAAGGGGGACCAGGCATGAAAAGCCCCTTGCGCGGTGCCTGGCACCCTGCAGACTGGTCCAGAAACGCTGCCTCTTGTTATGTACCTGATGGTTTCCGGCAGTACCAGGGAGAAGGGCATTCCTGGCAGTGGGCTCTCTCCTTGGCGTCAGCCCTGGCTTGGAATGGGTCTTCGCAGCCCTGCCAGCTGAGTAATTGGATCCCCTCAGCTCTGCTGCTGAAATCGGTCAAGCACCCTTGCTCTCCTCTTCCTATCGATTAGGGCTGTTTGGGGCCAGGGAGAGAACACGGGGCTCTAATGGCATAGAGAGCTTGCCAGAGGGGGCAGGCTCGTGGCTTACAGATGCCTCTTCCAACCACGGGCTGGCCAGGCGCACTGAGGACTCACCCTCCAAGGAGTGAGATGTTCAGGAGAACATTCCAGGACACTGTTGGAGTCAGATTTCTGCAAGAAGATTCATTCATGCACCAGTCATTCCTCCATCCATCCATCCATCCATCCATCCGTCCATCCATCCGTCCATCCAGGCTATTGCTCAGACACTGTGCGTGCAGTGGATATTTATGAAGTGTTTACTGCCTGGTCCGTTGTCCCTGCCCTCCTGCAGCCTGGGACACTGGGAGGTCTGAGTCACTGAAGACCTTGAGTCCCAGGTGAAGTGCTGAGAGCTGTGCAGACAGAGTCAGCCTGTCCCGGAGTCCAAAGAGACTTCAGCCCAGACTTAAAAGATACATGAGATTCAAGGAAGGGAAAAGGGAGGGAATGAGCGCTGCCGGCAGAGGGAGCAGGGCAGCATGTGGAAGGCCTGGAGTTGGGAGATAATAGTAATTGTGGTAGTTCCAACCATAGGTTTTTATTGAGGCCTTCCTGAACGCCGCACACACCTCATATCAAGGAGCTTCCAGTGCTGTGTCTGGCACTCACTTTTTATTTATTTGTTTGTTTATTTATTTTGTCTTTCTAGGGTCACACCTGTGGCATATGGAGGTTCCCAGGCTAGGGGTTGAATCGGAGCTACGGCTGCGACCTACACCATAGCTCACCACAACACCAGATCCTTAACCCACTGAGCGAGGCCAGAGATTGAACCCGAGTCCTCATGGATCCTTGTTGGGTTCATTACTGCTGAGTCGCAATGGGAACTCTATTTTTAAATTTTTATTTATTTATTTTTTAAATAGTTCAGTGAATTTCATTGTATGTGTAGTTGTATAACCATCACTTTTAAGAACTTGTTTCTGGAATTAGAGTGTCTGGGCTTAAGCCCTGGCTCCACCTCCACTTGCTTTGTGATCTTGGACAAGCTACTGAACCTTGCTGAGCCACACAGATCCCACATCTTTAAAAACTGGTAATATAATCATTTATATCAATGTGGATTTGCGAATTTTTTTAACACTTCAGTTATAGTTTAATTCTGCATTATTTTGTTACTCAGATTGTTTCAGCTTCAGTCATTGAGGGCTCTTTTAGCTGGCTCCTTTGTCTCTTTGACATATGTCTGTCTGTCTGTTGATATGTGTGTGTGTAAGCACTTCCTTACTTTTGAGTACTAAGTGACACTCCAGGCTCATCTTGTATAGTCCCTGCCCTAGCCCTAGAATCTGCCCTTTCTCTAAAGATTCCCATTTCCTTTCATTGAACAATGGTATTAGGAATCAAGATCTGGATAGGGGGGTGCTTATTGCTATTGGGGTATCACTGCTTCTAGAGAAATCTCCAGTGCAGAAAATTCCAAATAATTTATGTCGAGAGCCCCTTTCAGGAAAGTGGAGCATAACTTCTCACTTCTTTTTTTCTTCTTTTAAACTATTATCTTTAAAATTTTATTGGAGTATGGTTGACTTACAAGTTTGTGTTAATTTCAGGCATGCAGTAAAGTGAATCAGTTAGGCATATATGTATCTCCATTCTTTTTCAGATTCTCCTCCCATATAAGTTACTCCCCACTGAAGTGTGGGCTGCACACAGTAATTTTCTTCCGATTAGTACAGTCAGGAAAGAGGGAAAGATGGGAATAGCTTTTCAGTGGACAGACCTGATGTACATGACCCCGGCCAGCTGATCAAGGTCAGCATCAGCAGTGATGCCGTGTGGATAGCAGGTACCCGTGATGTGACCAGTGAGAATGTCCCTTTACCTCCCTCAAACCCATGACTCCCATCTAATCGTGAGAACACCACACAAACCCCAGTTGAGAGATACTCAACAAAATTCCTGGCTAATCCCCTTCAAAACTATCAAGATGATCAAAAATAAGCAAAGACTCGAGATGCCTTCACAGTCCAGAGAAGCCTAAAGGAGCTGAACTAAATGTGCTGCAATATTCTGAACGGCATCCTTCAACAGAACAAAGGACGGCCATGGGGAAAAGCGATGAAATCTGAATAAAGTGTGCCTTCCATTAAAAATGACGTATGCTCAGAGTTCCCCTTGTGGCTCAGTGGGTTAAGAACCCAACATAGTGTCCTTGAGGATGCAGGTTCTATCCCTGGCCTTGCTCAGTGGGTTAAAGATCCGGTGTGGCCACAAGTTTCAGCATGAAGTGGCAGGTGTTGCAGCTGCAGCTCCGATTTGACCCCTAGCCTGGGTGTGGCTGTTAAAAGAAAAAAAAAGGGTGGTATTCATTTTAATTGATCCTTTGTATAAAGGTACCGTGGGAAAGTAGATGTCAACAGAGGGGACATTGTTGGAGGTATATGAGAGCACTCTGTATCCACACCAGCTTCTGTAAACCTGGAATTATTCTAAACTGAAAGGGTTATTGTAAAATGTCGGTAATACTATTATTTCCAAATAAGGTTCTTGTGAAAAGGAAATATGACATTATATATCGAACACAGCATGTGTGCAGAGTCAGTCTGCAATTCACATTGCTTCTGACTGTCATTATGCCTGCTTAGTTCTCTCCATTCACCTGTGGGGGGGCTGTCCCCCTCTGGTACCCCTTTGAAGGAGGTGGCGTTATCTCACTTTCCAGGTGATGCAGTATGTTCCTTATGCAAACTCAAGAGTCACGTAGCTGTGTGTCAGAATCCGAGCCTGTGAGTCATCTCTTAATATGCACCTACTGTGTACCCAGCAGTACGCTCTCTTTCTCTGGAAGCTGCACATTCTGATTCTCAGACAGGGGTGGGAAGCGCAGAGCCGCTGGGAGCCATGCCCTTCGTTCCCATAGAGCACTGTGACTTATGAGTGTGTTTCACTCTGACAAGTGATCCGGCGAAAAGGCGTTAGCACCAAGGTACAAGATGACCCACAGCAATAGGTCTGCCAGAAGTAGCTGTTGAAACTCAGAGATTGCTACTGCCTCCAGCTAATCCCAGTAATGCTTCTTTTGGTCTGATAGTATCTTTGAGTTTTGGCTGGCAAGCACTGGAAGTTGTAGAAAAATCTGTGGGCAAGAGTGTGTATTAATTGAAAAAATTCATTCTGTAAGCTAATTTGTCATGCAGATGAAGACTAGGCTCTGTTACTCCTTTATTCTAGACTCTTGAGATCTTGGCGGAGGTCAGGGGGGTGCTGTATCTTCTTTTTCCAGATCTTATCAACAGGCTTGCTATGAGTGACTGCATAGATGTGTGAATAACTTAATTTATCAGTAGCTTAATTTATTACCTTAGTCCTGTTCTTCAGATACTGGTGTGTGGCTGGAGTTTAATTTGAGAACTTCTCTTCTGGGGTAAACGAAGGGTCTCATACTCTTGCTGAAGAAACAAAACCCCCACTAATATAGGAAGTAATCATGATCAGTATGTGGGAGAAAACCCCTGTATTCAGCTGTCTCTGAACAGACCTAGGAGTTTGCCTGAGAGGGGCAGGTGGCAGGCTCTCAGAGTAACTCACAGATACCGATGTTTGTTTCTTATGTTTGTACCTTGACTGAAACACATGCTTCTTTTATCCCCACAACATCCTCCCCGGGGCTAGTTACTAGTCATCTTTTAAGATATGCAGCTCAGAAAGTAGAAGCAGGAAAACTTCCACCTTCTTTTTATAAAGCAATCATAACAACGATGCCAAAACTCAATGAAAGCCTGCACGGAAATAGAAAACCACAGTCCAGTTTCACTTGTGAACATCAAGACAAACATCCTAAATAGCATATGAGCAGAATTTAGCGGTGCATTAAAAGAATATTCCATGATCAAATGGAATTTCTTCTGGAATGTAGCGTTAGGAGAGCTGTAACATTTTAGTAAATTGATCTGAGGAGAACAAGCACACGAGCATCTTGATACCTGCTGAGAAGGCATTTGACAAAATTCAGCATATGTTGCTTGAAATTTTTCTTAGTAAAATTAGAATCGATGTATATTTTTTAAAAAGTTTTAAAAGACTCACCTTAATTCAAATCTAGCATCGTGCCTACTTGCAAGATACTGGAAGCATTCGGAGTCAAGCATCCACTATCAGTGCTGCTGTGTAGCATTGTACTAGTCATACTAGCCAATGCGATTACACAAGAGAAAGGAATTGGAAGTATGAAAATTAAAAAAGAAGAGAGAAAATTATTGCTATTTTCATATAACATGAGTAATGCCTGGAAAACTTGAAAGAATCAGATTAAAAATACTACGGGAGTTCCCGTCATGGCTCAGTGGTTAACGAATCCAACTGGGAACCTTGAGGTTGCTGGTTCCATCCCTGGCCTCACTCAGTAGGTTAAGGATCTGGCATTGCTGTGAGCTGTGGTGTAGGTCGCAGACACAGCTCGGATCCAGCATTGCTGTGGCTCTGGTGTAGGCTGGCGGCTACAACTCCAATTAGACCCCTAGCCTGGGAAACTCCATGTGCCCCGAGGGCAGCCCTCGAAAAAAAATTTTTAAAAAGTAAATAAAAATATTATGAAGAGATTTAGTAAGGTGGCGGGGCAGAAAATTGATACACAGAAGTCAATATGCAAATTTTAATGAGACCGCAAACCTACTTAACTTTAGTAACAAAAAAAGATGATATACCTGAGGATAAACTTAACAAGCACCCTGCAGGAGTTACATGGAAAGAACTTTAAACTCTGCAGGTAGTCAACAAAAGCGCTGAACCAATGGGAGGGTTTGGCACGCTCTTGAATTAAGAGGCTTTGGTAGAAGATGTCAATTCTGCCTGTATTCATCTATAAAGTTAACTTAATCCCAGTACAGACATGCGGGTGCTTATTTAACTAGACAAGTGGATTTTTACATCAAATGCTTGTTTGTCTCTGGAGTCTGTTTACATTCTTTACCAGGTTCACGTATTTAATCCAGTAACAAACCATGGGGCACGTTCCATTCTCCTCACCCTGCCTGTTTTACAGCTGTGAAAGGGGAGACACGTAGAACTGGGGTAATATGCTCAAGGCCACACACGGCTGCAAAATGCAAAGCCAGCCTGGAAAGCCAGGGAGTTCCCTCCAGAATCCTCCCTCATGTCAACAGTGGTGCTTGGTTTTGAGGTAATAGGAAACATTGTGATGGGAAAACCATGCAGAGATATGTAACGCTTATCTTTATTTATAGGTAAAATTTTAGAAAAATGGATGCCTCATTGGATTATTGTAAGAATGAAATGATTTGACACATGTAATGCCTCTAGTGTGGTGCCTCGTCCAGAGTCTTTGCTCAATAAATGTTGGCTTCTTTTCACCCAGGAGGAAGCCCAAGAGAATGTAGATTTAACAGTCACCCAAATGAACATCTCCACAGAAAAGAAAATCATGGGCTTGGAAAATAGACTTGTGGCTGCCGGAATGGGAGAGGGAGGGAGTGGGAGGGATCGGGAGCTTGGGCTTATCAGACACAACTTAGAATAGATTTACTAGGAGATCCTGTGAGTAGCATTGAGAACTATGTCTAGATACTCATGTTGCAACAGAACAAAGGGTGGGGGGGGGAATGTATACATGTAAGGATAACTTGATCCCCTTGCTGTACAGTGGGAAAAGAAATAAATTAATAATTTAAAAAAACCCCAAACATTCACCCAGTAATGTATCCAGTATGATTTATGATGCTCTTCCTTTGTGCAATCTTTATGCTCAACTCTGGGTATAAAAAGGAATAGATGTTCAGTGAACGAGTGCAGGGAAGAAAGAGAGAAAAAACAGAAAACAATACCGGATCCATAGCGGGACTTCTGGAGTAGCCTTTGTCACCTTCCCATTGATACTCTGTGTCACCGTATGTATATTGACATTGTCGTCGTATTGATAGTCTTTATCACCAGGTAAAGGTGAGGATAGCCGACTGCCACTTTTCAGCTCCGTGATTTTGACCAAGTTTCCTCTCCAAACCCTAGCTTCTTTGTAAAGTAAGGAAGATACTAATAATAGCTGCTACACAATGGAATAGTCTATACCCCCCAAAAGTACCCAGGCAATTTATAACGGTTCACTATTATAAGATGAGTGCTGTTATTGTTTGCAGTGGTAGTTGTTGTAGTGGTATTGTCAAGAGTTCATGCTGACCGTGATGCCATCCATCCATCCATCCATCTGTCCACCCACCCACCTACCTACCCATCCATTTACTGAGCCCCTTTAGAAAATGTGTATTAAGTACCTAGTGGTCCCAGGGTTGTGCTTGGTCCTGGACCTACAGTGATAAGCCTAACACACCTGTGTCCTCCCTTCTGCAGTTGACCGTCAAGCAGCGTGACACTCTCTCCACCCTGGGCTCTCGATGTTTTGCTTCCTGAGCCCTCCCTGCAGGAGAAACAAGGCTGGCTCTCCCTGGAATGATAGAGACCTTTTTCCTGGTTAACAGGCAGTCTCAATGGAGAAGCCTTGGGGAATCCATTGTAGCTACCGAAAGCTCTCTCTTATTTAGGTGTGTTGCCAACACTTAGATAGACCTACGCTGGGATTTTTTTCTTTTCCTCCTAAAGTAATTTCCTCTTTAAGTGTTTTCAGATTCTATCTTCTTGAGTATCGCCTTTCACAATGATAACCACATCCTGTGTCATAATCTGTATTCCTCCTGCTCTGAAATGTTTTAATTCAATCTTTGCATTATGTCCGATGTGATGAATTAGAGCAGGAGGATCATTGACTAAGTGTCAGGAAAGATGGATTGAGGAGTTGAAAGTAATGGCATTTGGGGACAATATTCTTCCACAAATATCAGGGTCACAAATGAAGAGGTGAATTATGTTGCAGTCGGGAAGCAGTACACAAACTTCAGTGATACACGTGACTTTTTTCAGAAAGAGGGAGAATTGCATCTGAGTTTAGACTCTTTGAGCGATTCCAGATTTAAATACAGGGTCAACTAAGGATAAAATAGAAGAGCCCAGCACTCAATTCCTGACGCTGGCACTCAAAAGATACAAAAGAGGTGAGAGAGAGGGAGATGGGCAGAAGCAGCACAAGCCAGCGAGCGTGGAGGGTGAGCCGAGTCAGGCATGGAGCATGGGTTGGAAAGAACAAACATGAAGGTGTCAGCACTGGAGTCCTTTGCTGTGGGGCCGCTGGTCAACCCTGGACCAAGGCTATGGGCTAAAAATGTGCAGCAACGTAGATGCAACTAGAGATTCTCATACTAAGTGACGTAAGCCAGAAAGAGAAAGACAAATACCATATGACACCCCTTATATGTGGATGTCACTTATACGTCATCTGAAATAGGACACAAACGAACCTATCTATGAAACAGAAACAGACTCGTAGACAAGGAGGGACAAGGAAGACAGATGTGTGGTTGCCAAGGAGGGGAGGATTAGGGCAGGGATGGAGTAGGGGTTGGGGTTAGCAGATGTAAGCTATTATACATGGACAGGATGAACAACAGGTGTATAGCACAGAGAACTGTGTTTTATCAGTGGCCTCTGAAAAACCGTAATGGGAAAGAACATATATAAAAAAAGAGTGTACGTATGACTGAAACACTTTGCTGTCCAGCAGAAATGAACACGATATTGTAACTCAACTATACTTCAGTTAAAAAATAAATGAAAACACTCTTTTGGGAAAAAAAAAATCACTCAATTAAAAACAACAACAAAAAAAGGCTGTGGACTAAAAGAAGCCAACCTGGGTAGATGACAGAGGAGTGCCACAGAGTCAGAAGGTCGATGTGGGTCAGCACGTTTTGAGGTGTGGCTCTCAGGAACACAGGGGCTGCGCCCATCAATGAACCCCGCCTTGACATGTTGCATTACAAGTGCTCTTGAGTCTTCTTTATGGAAACATGTATCTGTATCAGAACCACATCGTGTACACACACACACACACACACACACACACACACACAGAGCCTAGTGGCATCTTCCGAAGTGTGTTCCGAAAGACACTAATCAATTAAGGAAAGAAGCGCTCAGTGGCAAAATCATTTGGGAAACACATATCCATCATCTGGGGAGTCACACTACACATGAGCTTATTAAAAGCCCTGAGAAGTCCAGTAATGTTGTCTTTCGTCTAGCCTTTCTCAAACTCATTGGCCCCATGGAACCCTTTTGTATCTGGAGGTTTTATCTCGTATCATCTTCCAGAAGTACTGTTCCACTTGACACCCTTCAAGAGATTTGGATCAGAGATGCTCCCCCCATCTTGTTAGCTTTCCTGCAAGTGGCCAGGCTTTGCTGAATCAAGGGCTTGCTTCTGAGTCTGGCTTTTTACCCTGTGTGTTGCTTTTGCCTGCTGGATTCATGGTACTTACTGAGAGTCTGTTGGAGGCTGGGCAGTGGTCTGTGATATCCATGGCTCCTGCGTTTGCAGCTTCCGCTCTCTCATCTTTGCCTGATGGAATTCCCTGCCCCTTGCCTCCTCTTCTTTCTAGCTTCTAAAATGCAAAGTGCCAGTGTGGCTGCCATGCTTACAAACTCTATGAGTCTCATTAGCATGGTCACAAGCCCCCAGCTTCCGCTTGCCATTCCCCAACTCTGTACATCTGCCCTCCTGCCAGCTGTGCATCTGAAGACCATATGCCCTTCAAGCCTGCTTGCCTTTGCACTTCCTTAGTGTCTTCCTTGTCACGCTGTCTCCTCTTTGCCTGGCTAATCCCATGTCCCCTTTTTAACCTAGCTCAAATGTCCTGCTTTCTGGCATCCGGGTTCCTTGGTGACCGTTTCCAATGAGCAGTGTCTCCCAAGGCTTAATCAGAAGCAAGCACGCAGACCTCAGGCAGAGCATTTGCCCCAGCGAGCCATCCTTTCTTGTTTGTTTGTTCAAGCACTGATTTCCCCCAGCAGACCTGAACTTCTCAAGGGCACAGCTTTCCTTTATTCCTTTCTGTTTCCGCAGGAGCTGATAGATGCTCAGTAGATGTTTGCAAATGACTTGGCGAAGTGGAATTTCGACAGGTCCTTCAAGCGTGATTTGAATTTGGATAAGAGGTTGGCATGAAGGGGTTTCCGCAGACGAAAATGTGACACATTTAGAAAATAACAGGTCCTATGTTTGGGATCTTCTGAGATTTGAACTAAGATGTAGATGTACCCTGTTGTATGAATTGCAAGTACATTTTGAAGGTTAAAATTATACTTAAGTTGCCAATATGAAATTAATAGTGGCCTCTTTTGAAATATTGGAAAATATAGAAAACAGATTGATAAAAATCACCCAAGCTGCACATGAAGGAGAAAACTCTGTTAATATTTTAGAGGATCTCTTGCCATTGTTTTCCTTTGTTCAAGTTTTCTTGCCGTAATTCAAAATTCTGCTCATTGCATTTATGTACATCACAAGCATTTTATTATTACATAATAAATAGCAGTGTTATTATTTAATATTTGCTAACATAATTTTGTTAATGTAATTTTAACAGCTGCATAATATTCTTCTCTTGGATTTAGTATAAGGCGATTATAGTTTACCACTATTGTATCATCATAAATAATACTCAAGGATTTTACTGGGCTTATATCTCTTAGTTTTAGTCATATATATAGACAGTTTAAAGGTCTAAATTTGCCTTAATTAATCTACAAAATATAATTACCAGAGTACTCTTCAATAACTAGGAGTCCTGTTTTACTGCCATCTTGACTTTTCTACTTTTAACAGTGAAAAATAAAGTTTATTTCATTTTTATGTCTTAGATTACTACTGATATTGACTCAGATATTTTATTGTCTGTTTAGGTCTCTTTACTTATTTATATATTAGAGTGCTTGCCTGCCGGAGGCCAGCTCCGGCGGCCAGGGAGTGTACACTTTCCCAAAGAAGATGGACGGCGTCGGCAAATGTACAAATACGGAGACAGCCTCTTTGTCCCTTCTTTCAGGGCGCTGGACTGCTCAAATTTTATTGGCATAAGTGGTTGATTATATAGACAGCTTTTTGCTACAGATTACATCACAGTGTTAAAAGTACATTGGTTAACTGTTACATGGTATAGCAGCCATACATCATGTTTTAAGGTCTTTATCATAACTAAACTTAGTGGGTACAGTTTAGGGGCAATTAGGTACAATACATCATGTTTTAAGACCTTTATCTTAACTAAACTTAGTACAATTTAAGGGCAATTAGGTACAATACATCATGTGGAAAGGAGACTCAGTACAAATCATCCCATGGCCAGCCAGTCTTTACAATTTGAAGAGGTCACAGACACAAGAATTTGGCATTCACAAATCTTGTTTTTAGACTTGTGCTTATCTTTAAAGTGTTACGGCAGGGAGACAGTGTAAGTAAATATAAACCAACTTAACTAAACTAGCTATCACTTAAAAGCTTTTAAAATTAAGGACAAAACGCACAGCTAGGTTTCTTGGATAATATATGTCTAACTTTTGTGAACCTCATTAAAATCCTAACTCTGAAGCTTACTATATAACTAGTTACTAGATAAGCACTATGTTTTAACTAAGTTGGATTAAAATAGGGGGAAGTCCTTCAGGACGAAATTCTCATTATATTATTGTTGTAATTTTGTTAAATCACAAATCTCCACAGGAAAATAAGAATGGGAAATAATAATAAGTAAATAATCAGGAAAGACTGAGGAAAACTGAATAGCAAGTGAATGACAGAAAAGACCAAGTTATCCATGGAACAGTCCCCACTCAGCAACACAAAATGGAAATTATTTCCTGGGAAATTTAGTTTTCCACCTATGTCAGCAGGCGAGCCTTATTGTCTTCTGGGGCCTGTCCTCGGAATTGTGCCGTGCAGGCAGCCCTCTTTTTCTGATTAGGAGCCTGCCCTTGGAATTGCACCGTTCAGGCAAGCTCCCTTCCTCGGCTTCTTGTATCTTCTCGGCTCCCTGCACTTGCCTGCAGACAGAAATTTCACAGCCAGAGAAACTGAGCTGTTATTCTAAGACATGATGAGACCAATGATCAGGCACTGGAGAAATCCAGACGATAAAAAACCACCTGTTGATTTTCACAAGATCAATACAGAAAAAATACGTTCGCTATAAAAGACCTCTCCTTTGGTACTTGACTTGGAAACTGAGGGCGTTTTGATTTGGGACTCTTAGAGTGAAGGCTTGGGAGGTTTATCCAGCACAAATAGAAGGTGAGGCTGAGGATGCTGCTTCGAGTGGGGTGTTCTTGGGTGCAGTTCCACTTGTAACCAAAGCCACCTGCCTGGCTTCCAAGAGGCCTCTGGAGGATGACCAGGGACCTGGACTTTGGAGTCCAGCATCCCAGCTTGTTAGCCACGTGTCAGAGAGGAGTGACGTCACCGCTTTGTGCCTCAGCTTCCCTATCAATAAAATGGGGCTACAGGCCGGTGTGAGAATAAAAGGAGACCATCTCAAAACATAAACTGAACGCTAGTTGTTTTCTGACTTGGTTTCAGAACCGACTTGTTCTCCCACTTCTTGAGCCATCCGTTGGTTACGAGTCCCTCACAAATGGCCCCAGATTCCCCTGATGGATCTCAGAGGAATAGTAAACCCTTACATTTTGGAGGGCGTTCCAGTCATATGGAAACACTCTCATATTTTCTCTTTTACTCAGTATTCATACTCACTTGCAGGGCAGGTACCGTCATCATCACCTCGAATTCTTATTCTTGCGTTTTCTAGCAAGGTAACCTTGGGAATAGCACACTCTCTGGAGCCTCAGTTGTAACCGGGAGAAGCTAGAACCAGAGGTCATGGGGAGATGTGTAGGGGAACAGGAGGGCCTGGGTTCAGGTCCAAGAAGCTACCTTGGTATCAGATCCAAGGGACCAGTGCAGGTCCAGAAATATAGATGATGAGTCAGAAGCTGGGTGAGCCCAGGCCAGGAGAAGGTGAGAAGCGGGAGAAAAGTCTGTGGAAGTTGTCAGTGAAAGGACCTGGGCTTCCTTTGAACCAGACCTTCCATGTTCACTGGTGGGTACCTTGACCTGGGCTTGCCAAGGAGAACCCAGAGAATTAAGTGACTGTCGAGGTGCTTTGTAAACTCCCATTAAATTCTGTGATGTCAGTGGCATCTTTACTAGTTTCTCTAAGGACACTGATATGATTAGGAATCACTAGTGGACTCTTTCACCTGGTCACACAAGGGACAGCTGAATTTGTCTCAAGGTGCATGATCGGATTCAATAACCCTCTTCCCGTGGCAGGAATCCAACTTGCCACCAACCCACAAATCTCTAGTCTGCCAACCTGTCCAAAGACTCCAGTGCCCAAGAGATGTCATAAAGCTGTGATAATGAAAATGTCACTGATGGCTTGACCCAGGCAGGGTCAAGGGGACAGGAGACCCCTTTCCCCAGAGCTCCCAGTAGGACAGACCCTGGAAGAACAAGGCACAGCCACACACCAAGCTGGAGACAGTTCTGAAGATTGGAAAGTGTGTAGTTTTTCTTGCTTTTTGGTTTTTTGTTTGTTTGTTTGCTTTTACAACTGTACCTGAGGCACATGGAAGTTCCCAGGCTGGGGATTAAATCAGAGCTGCAGCTGTGACCTCTGTCACAGCCACGTCAACACTGGGTCCAAGCCACATCTGTGACTTACACCGCAGCTTGTGGCAATGTTGGATCCTTAACCCAGTGAGCAAGGCCAGGGATCGAACCCGCATCCTCAGAGAGACAAAGTTGGGTCCTTAACCCACTGAGTCACAATGGGAATTCCGAGTGTTTAGTTCTAAAAGATGAGCTATGGGTTGCCTTGCAGGATATCCCTGATTTGAATCAAAGTTGAAACATTTCCCCCTCTTGGCTTTCAGCCAATGAGCGAGGGCTTTCCTGTCTTTGAAAATGGCGGGGAATTTGATTGAGTGTCCACGACTATTAAACTGGCATGTTTTTGTGATGCTTTCTCATTCTCTTTGATCCTCACAATTACACTGTGCTGTTCCCCATTGACAGATAAGAAAATGGCATGGAGCGGTCAGGTACCAGGCCAAGGTCAAAGAGATAACAAGCATGAGGGGAGTTAGTGCGGAGCATTTGTTAATGAGTGTGCTGGAGGCAGAATTCCAACAAGGAACTGGGATGCCCACACTCGGTATTCTCCCTCCTCGGATGTAGGCTGATGCTCTTGGGCTGTGTGTTTCCGTGGAGCTGGGTGCTGCCAGGCTGGACCATCACGGACTTGGAGGGGCTTAGCCTTTGGGGGCTCACAGACCCCTTCTAAGAATCTGTCGAGGAGTTCCTGTTGTGGCTCAGCGGTAATGAACCTGACTAGTATCCATGAGGATGCGGGTTCCATCCCTGGCCTCGCTCAGTGGGATGAGCTATGGTGTAGGTTGCAGATGCGGCTCAGATCTGGTGTGGCTGTGGCTGTGGCAGCAGGTGCAGCTCTGATTGGACCCCTGGCCTGGGAAGTTGCATATGCTGCAGGTGCAGCCCTACAAAGGAGGGAAAAAAAAATAGAATCTGTTGAAAGTGCTGAGTCCTTATCCAGGAAAAGTATGTGTTCACACAAATTAGTATATACCCACCACACAAGCACAAACATAGATCCCAGACGAAGAGCACCTGAGGTTGCCCGGTTCCCATATTTGAATGCCACACGGATGTTGCCAGCCCTTGGCTGGGCTCATCCATTTTATTGGAACAACTCCAGTCCCTGTGGCAAGCTCTCCGCCTCCTCACCTTTGGAAACTCTAGGAATACATTTTTTTCCTGAATCAAGTGAGTCTGTCATGCTCAGTTTCGTCAAGATTTCATAGTGATTATAGAATTCTTGAGCTGAAAGGAACCCACGGCAGCTCCAGGGTCCCTTTGCCTGGGTACCTTCTGGGTATTCTGCTTCCTCTGGACATTATTGGGTTTCAGAACAAATGCTTTCTGTGGCCAAATGAGTCTGACCATGATTCTTGGTGCAGCCACAATGACCCCTGAAGACCAGTCCAAAGATGGTGCATCTTCCCAGCCCATTAGGGCTCAGATTCTAGGTGTTCTCTCGAGAAGCCGCTTGCAGGTCTGATGCTTCTTAGGAAACTGATTTCAGCTCAGCCCCCATCCTCATTTTGAAGTGAAAGAAACTTAGGGGCATTGAAGAGAGAAATTTACCAGAGCCATCCTTTCCTCTTGCAGTGGCACTGACTGTCCCTTTTCTAAAGGATGAGCCCTTCCCACCTAGAGGATAAGACCTTGCCTCTGACCTTCAGAAGGCTCTTTTTTTGGGGGGGGCGGGGTAGGGGGACACTGACACACAAATTGCATTTCAACTCAATACGTATGCGGGACTGTGGGTTTGGAGACAGGAGGCCAGTGAGAGGCTGGACACAGGACAGTGAGTTTGGGGCTGCAGCTGCCCCTGGGTGTCCCATCCCCTTGGCCCCCCCACATCTCATTTCAGCTGCAGCTGCCTGTGGGGCAGCCCAGGGGGAGCACAGAGTTGCAAAGGGACCTGGCACGGTCCACTGTGCAGGGCAGTGAACGACCCTGGCACCAACCCAGGAGCGGTGTTAGTGCTTCAGCCTCCTGCCCCGTGTGCAGAGAATTCTGGGAGATTCTGTAAGCGTCTCAGGTGGTCTCGAAGGAGTGGAGCCCCTGATAGCCACCGAGCATGCTCCCATCGGCTGTCCTCCCTGCCTCTGCCCACTCGCTCCCTCACTCTTGCTTCGTGGTGTTGCCTCTGAGATGAATCACCCGCCCCAGGTCCTTGTCTCAGGCTCTTCTTTTGGGGGAAACCCAAACTCAGAGAGGGCATACAGGCAAGTGGGTGATGTGTTTGTTTTAAGTCGAGCGAATCTAATGCCAGATGGTCTAGCTGGGTGAGGAAAACAGGATTCTCTCACTCGTTTCCAAAGGGAAGATTTTCAAGATCAGTGACTCAACTCCCAGAATCCCCGGGCTTTCTATTACTGTTATTACTAATATAATTATTTTGGATTTCTTTTATTTTCTCCCGAGCCACAGGACTATAGACGCCCAAACCTCGCACATATTTTTAAAGCTGCCTTTTCCAATTTGAAACTCAGGGTCTGTGTCATTTCTCTTATGTGGCCATCACCCCCTGTTGTTTTTCCTGTTGTGATGGGGAACTCACTACTTTACAGACAGAGCACCCTGTTCCTTGGCCATCACTCAACAGAGATTTATTTAGCTTCTGCTAAGTGCTAGGAGCTGGGGTTCTTGAGAGGCGCAGTAATCACCGCCCTGTTTCCTCTAGATTGTAAAAGCATTTGTGAAATCTCGCAGAAGTCAGGTCAGGGCATGGCGCTGCTTGGCCAATGATGATACTGATTCAGTAGCAAATGGGGCTTTGTCTTGAGTCAAAAGAGCTTCCTAATATTGCTCTTTCCAAATACAAACCATGAGACATTCCTAAGGGGAGGGCCAGGTCTGCAAGGTGGACACCTATCTGGCCAAATCTGTGAAGTTCTGGGCTCTACCTGGCTGCTCTTCTGGGTGAGGAACTGAACCCCCAAGGGAGAAGATGCTCGTGTGTGGTCTTTAAAGCATCATTCCTGCGTTGTAGAGAATTGGGTACCAGTGCCTGTCAGACGGCTGCCATCTCAGCTGCTGAGCCCATCACTCCTCCCCAGCGGGAAGACCAGGAAACATTTCTTCAGTGTTGACCTGCTCTGGGGACCAGATGGCGATGCCCTTGTCTTTGGGGACAATAAGGAAATAGTTAGGAGTTCCCGCTCTGGTGCAGTGGGTTAAGAATCCGACTGCAGTGGCTCCAGTTACTGTGGAGACTGGGGTTCCATCTCTGGTCCAGTGCAGTGGGTTAAAGCATCCGTTGTTGCCATAGCTACAGTGTAGGTTGCACTTGTGGCTCAGATTTAATCCCTGGTCAGGGGGGGGGGAAGAGCTAAGAAAAAGTCCTGCCCCTGTCACCCCAACCCCAGAGACTGTGTTGATGATGGAGGGATGGAACGGAGAACAGAACAGACGCAGTCTGTGACCTGCTCCAACGCACAGCATCTGGAGGGACAGAAGGCAGGCACGGAGGGGGTGTGTGTGAGAAGGTGGAGAAGTGAGACCATGACAGTGACGTTGAGCCGAGTGTTAGCTCCGTGGACATCATTTCAGCCGGTGCCTCTCAGCTGGAGGCAGTTCTGCCCCCCGGAGACGTTGTCTGGAGACATTTGTGATTTCACTGAGGGAGATGCTTCCGGCTGGCACGCAACAAATAGAGGCCGGATGCTGCTCACCATCCTACAAGGCCAAGGACAGCCCCACAATTAGAGATTCTCCAGCCCCAAATGTCAGGGAGGCTGAAGTCTCAAAACCGTGATTGAACCCAACCTCCTGCCCTCATTTTACAGATTTGGAAACTGAGGCCCTGCAATGTGACACACTAGCCTGAGTCTGCTCAGCAGCCACGGGGTGGGCAGGAGCCCCATTCCAGGTGCCCTGCCCCCCCTCAGGCCCACCCCCTCCTGAGTGCTATGCCACCTCCGGAGGACAATCCCTGAGAGACATCTGCTTTGGGAGGAGACAAAGGAAAGATCCAGGAAGCCCAAACTAGACCATCTGGGGCCACCCACGCCTGGTGGGGATCCTTGGTCCCCAGGCCGACACTACCAGGCAGGAGGGACTGTGTTGGCGCCTGTGCTGGGCAGGAGCCTCAGCCTGGCAGCCGAGGCGGCAGAAGAAGACCAAGGAAGGGGGCTCAGGCTGCTCTTGTGCCTCTGTTCAGGGCAGCCCCAGGCAAGCAGCAGTGCTAACTGTTTCTGTGCATCAGCAGGCTGGCTGCAAACAGGGAGAATGTGTGTGGGTGCACATGTGTGTGTGCATGTGCACTGTGGTTGCAGCGGTTAAGGTGCGGGTTCTGGGGAGTTCCTGTTGTGGCTCAGTGGTTTAGGAACCCCAGTAGTATCTATGATGACCTAGGGTGGACCAGTCCTAAAGCCCTGCCTCTTTACCACAGTGACTGGTCCAGGGATTGGCATGTGACCCCACGCCTGCCAATCAGAATGCTTCCTGGGGAATTCTCCAGTGAAAGCTGAAGAAGCGCTCAAAGCAATGAGAAGAGTTTTGAATCGGTGATGGGTGTGTTTCCATGATTGTGGAAAAGCTGCTCTGAAAGAATGAAGCCGGCAAGGAGAGAGAAGTGGGAACAGGAGCGGGAATGCCAAGGGGTCCTGAACAGAGCCTGCCCATCCTGTGGTCTGTTGACATGAGCTGACACAGTCGCGTTTGTGCTTAAGAGAGTGTCAGGCAGCATTCTGTCACTTGCAACCAAAGAGTCTAAGGCTCATTGGCTTCGGAGGCACATTCACCCCCAGAAATGTTTGAGCCTAGTCCCTTAACCACCCTGGCCCTCAATTTGCCTTCAGGAACCGAAAACTTCACAGCTTTTCAGATGGTCCTCTGGGCTTAGGGGAAGCAGAAGAGCAAAAGGCAGGGACCACTTGGGTCCAGGAAGCCAGGTGAGCAGGGCTTTGAGAGCAGGCCAGTGCTGAATGGCAGTGCACTCTCTCAGGAAGGTGATAGCTCAGGAAATCACGCTTCCTCTCTGAGCCTCGGTTTTCTTGTCTGTGAAATGGGGGCATCTCAGGACTGCTGGTGGGTTTCATGGCTTTCAGCATCATGCCAGGTACCAAGCGGTGGCTCCACCAGTGTTAGTTCCTTGCTACTCAAAAAGCAGCAGACGAGACACCTGCTCTCAGGCTGCTCACCCTCTGCCATCAGGTTGGCATCATTAAAAAAATGTGCCCCTTCAAAGCGACATTTCTGCAAGAAAAAATGTGCTATGAAGAATGCTGGGTTAGGGTGAGAGGTCTGGTCCTGAGCTGACAAAAAGAATGAGTCCTTGGAGTTCTCTTTGTGGCTCAGGAGTAATGAACCCGACTAGTATCCATGAGGACATGGGTTCGATCCCTGGCCTCAATCAGTGGGTTAAGCATCTGGCATTGCTGTGAACTGTGGTGTAGGTCGCAGACGTGGCTCGGATCCTGCATTCCTACAGCTGT
This sequence comes from Phacochoerus africanus, assembly GCF_016906955.1. NCBI lineage: Eukaryota > Metazoa > Chordata > Mammalia > Artiodactyla > Suidae > Phacochoerus > Phacochoerus africanus. The sequence continues at coordinate 8,795,011 of NC_062549.1, forward strand.
GGTGTAGGCAGGCAGCTGCAGTTCATATTCAGCCCCTCCCCTGAGAACTTCCATGTGCTGAAGGCGTGGCCCTAAAAAGACCCCCCCCCCAAAAATGAGCCTTTTATCCATTCCTCTGTCAATGGACATTGAAGTTGCTTCCGTGTCTTGGCTATTGTAGATAGTACTGCAGTGAACACTGGGTGGGGGGGCATCGTCTTTTCAAATTCAGTGGACAGGTGACTCTGGAGGGGCGTGGCCAGCTCCACCAGGGCTGCCGTTCTCCAAACAAGCCTGTCATGGTGCAGGGTGATGGGGAGGCCCTGAGGGTCCAGCTGGCATCCCAGTACCTACTAGAAACAGGCGGCGAGAGCTCTTACCAGATGTGTGAGCCTTGCTCACTGTGGGTAACAAATAGCCTTGAGGTCTTTTTATAGCAGTGATGTCTGCTCCCCATACCCACAGCTCTGCAGGAAGCCAAAGGGAAGCATTCTAAATCCTGACCTCAATCTGGTTTCTAGAGGTGTTTTGTGACATTTCCACAAATAGATTGGTTCTTAATTAAGTAGCATAAAGAACAAGGTGCATTCTATCTTCACCTCTAGCTGTTTGCTGCCCCGAGGACCACTTTAGGACTGGCACTGTTGCTGACGTCCCTCCGGGGCTGTACCCTGGGGATGGTGGTGAAGACGGTGCCAGGGTGATACTCCAGGCTGGCTGCAGGGATGCTGAACCCCCGCAGCCCAGGCCATCCCCAAGTCAGCAGGCTTTGTGCTATGAAACAGAGAGTAGAGGCTACCAGGGATTATTGAGGGTGCCCCACCGACTCCACCAGCCCAACACCGAAAGAAACAAGAAGAGATTAGCCAGGACTTAAGCCTCCAGATGGAGGCATCTGAGATCTGCAAGGCATAATGGTTCTCAGTCCAGAGCAAGACCAGGCTGCCTTCCTGCGGAGGGTAAGAACGTCTGTAAAGAAAGAATTTGCCCAACAGAGTAGAGTTGGGCCACCATGGCAGTCTGGACGTGGAGAGTCTGGGGAGCAGGGTGGGAAGTGTCCCCCAAGCATCATCCAGTGGAGAGGGTGTGCTGACTCAAGAACATGACCTGTCTGGCTTTGGTGGCCGTGTATACTTGTGATGGAGATGGAAATGTCCGGCTTGCTTGAAGCTCAGTGCCTGGAAACACTCAAAAAATGTCACCAGTACCTTCTGTTTTGACTCCTTTCTCACCAAGCCAACTTTTGGGTTACAGCTGGTCTTGTCTTAAGGAAGTAGGATATGATATCCTTGCTAGTTGATTTCCCTGTACATGAATCATTTGGCATGCTGGTTTATACATCAGTCTCTTTGAATCTGGTTAATGTGAGTCTGCCTAAGGGAAGGGGTGGCCCAGAAAATGGCAAATACACTACTGCTGAGTTTCCTCCTGTGAGGTGGCATGGCAGCCAGCTGTCTCTCCCATAGACATCCTTCCAAGTTTTTCTTCAAGCAAGGAAAGTGGAAGTTCAGTGAGTGCTTAGCACAGGTTGGGCACTAGAAGAAAAAGCAGACAAGCTCTTGCATCTCACAGAACATACACAGTTCGAGCCCTCCCTTGTTGAAAGCCCTGAGCCAGATGCTACAGGGAATGCAAGACAAGAACATGCTCACAGCCCCAGGGAGCCAGTGAACAGATAAGAGACACACACTCATAACCACAAGGCAGTGACAACCTCCACCTGGAGCCTTTTTAGAGCTCACAGCATCCTCTCTTGCCTGTGACCTCACTTTCTTGCTATAAAAATCCAAGGTTTGTTAAATCAAGTCACAGATGAGGAAATGAGACCGAAAGAAATGACCAGGTCTGCCTAAGGTTCCTCATCAGTGAGATTTGAACACACTTGTGTCCACCGGCACATTTTTAACCCTTTCCTTGCGGCAGTAGCTGCCCTGGGTTGTCTCTTACTTTTTTTCTGGTATTTCTTCTGCCTGAAAATCCCACTCCTCTCCCATCCCTTCTTTCTGCCCTCTACATCCTCCCGGGTCTGCCAGTGAAAATCCTACTCTTTGTACTCGTCTCTCATGCTGTCCCTTCTGTGAATCCAGACCAGCATTTATGGGGCATCATGCCAAGGGTGGAACTGGGGTCAGAACAGTGGGGAGTGGGTACAGATCCTTAAACTTCCCAAAGAGAAATTAAAATAATCCTTAGCTATAGGAACCCTGATAACGCTGTCAGAAACTTACAGAAATCAGCTATGCAAATCTTGACACATGAGTCACCGAGTATTTTTGCCCTAACAGGTTAAAATAGCATAATCCCTATCAAAATGAAAAAGGAAATCAAGGAAAAAAAGATGAGTGCGTTGGTATAATGTCACTGTCATCGCTCACTAGCGCCATCTTGTGGTTAGATCTGTCCCTCTCAGAACCGAGTAACAACTCCAGCCTCAACTTGCTTCCTTCTAAACATTATGGTGCCCCTGGGCCCATGGGAAGCACTGGACTTAATCATCACAGAACTCTGGGCAGGACCTTTCCCGTGTGAGTCTTGCTGTATGTTCTTTAAATTGGCGACATGTGGCCCCTGCTTGGAAATCAGTCCCATCTGGCTGCTCATTTGCCGGGTGACTATAAGCAGGTGCCTGGGCTGTGCTGGACTTGAGGGTCTCATCTATAAAGTGGGAATGAGAGAAAGCTCCATACATGGGGTGGCTAGGAAGATCCCAAAGTGGGGTTAAAGCGCTCGGCAGTGAGGACACCTAGGGACAGGTAGGGCAAAGCCAAGCCCGCATCTGTGTGGTTGAAGCCCTTCCCAGCACGAAATCCTGCTCTTGGAAGGAAATCCTTTTGTTGGAAGGATTTTCTTGCATCATCGGTTGGTTGTGACCTGTGTCACACTGTGCAGATGTCATGGGTTTTGGCCTTCTTGGTGGCTGCAAGACAAATCCACAGTCCCAAAAAATGTTTGCAGGCACCCCACCAGGTTTGAGCTTTGGGAACTCAAAGGGAGGCGTCTTAACACCTCAGCATCATGGCACAGGCCCAGTGTTCAGTTCTTCCTTTCACTTTCCAAAAAGGCTCTGTTTAGATGATCGGTGATATGGTTCCCCATCCTAGAAGTCTGGTATCATTTCATGCAGGGTTAGGATTCCAGCTACAATTCCAGCAAGTCACTTCACCCCTGAGCACTCAGTCAGCTATTGCCACAGAAATGCTGCATAACAAACAGCCCCTCCCAGCATCCATGGCTCACAAACCACCCTTTGTCCTCAGAGATCTGCAGGGGCTCAGGGGGCTCCAGTGACCTCACTTGGGCTTGCTCACGTGTCTGCAGGGGGAATTGGGTTGGCTAATCAAGACCGGGCTCGGGTGGGTGGCTCTGCCTCACACTACGGGTCTGGAGGTTGGCTGGGCTGGATCCCCTCCAGGCATCTCTCATCTTCCTCAGCTGGCAGACTTGTCAGGGCGTGTTCTTTGCAAGGCATAGCAGAGGCATAAGAGGGCATGTCAGACTGTGCTTGTATTCCAAGCCCCTACTTGCCTCGCATCTCATAATATTTATTGGTCAAAAGTGAGTCCTTTGACAAACCCAGACTAAAGGATCAGGAATGTCCACCATGTCCACAACGAGGCCTCGAGTAGCCCAGACCCCTTTCTCTCTTTGTCTAAGGCCAAGGGATAAACCTCACCTCCTGTTCATCCTTATGACTTAACGGGCTGCTATTAGGGTAGATGTTATGAGATGCAATGGAAGCAGGGGCTGGGAATGGACATGCATTTTTGGACATGTCCTCTTACGCCTCCTCCATGCCCTGAAAAGACCATGTTCTCATGTACTGGTTTCCCCATTTGTAAGTCCCCACATTAGATACTAATTTGTCTTCACAACCTCTGCCATTAAAGTGAGGTGGGAACCAGGCAGCTTTGTCTCACATGGCCCCCGAGTCATCCACTTGCTGACCCTGGGTAGGCGTCCTTACCTCTGGGTGGGCCTGTTATCGCTCGATCCCCCCTCCTCAGCCTCTCTGTGAGGTTGATCAGCTGCCCTTCCTCCAGAAGCGGCTGTTTTGTATTTGCGGCAGCTCTACCCTCTGCTCACCCCCCCCCCACCCACCCAGTGCATCTGACTGGAGGAAGCAACTTCTCTCCTCTCTCCCGCCCTGGCCTGCGGGCTGAGCAAGGATGGCTGGTGGGAGACCCTGCAGCTCCTTAAGCACCGGTTTGCCTTCCCAGCCTGGCCGCTGGGAGATTGTTCCAGGCAAACATGGAGACATTTGCTCCATGGTCTTGATGGTGGACCACCAGTTGCCGCTCAGACATAGAAATCACTTAGGTTCCCTCGCTACACTTGCAAAAGAAGCGAAAGAAATGGTGAGTCATGCCTCTTAACGGTGATGGAGGGAATGGTGGAGAGGGCTCCAGTCTTTCCTTGTGCTGACAGCCCCGCCCTCCCCCATCACCAGAGGCTTCTCAGAAGACGGGCTGAGTCATCCTGACCTTTGGAGCTGCTCTCGCCCCCGCCTCTCTGGGCTCCGGCTCCCCTCGAAGAGGCTGGCATTTTCTCAGGGAGAGGTGATGCTTGCACGAACAGAGGCCAGAAGTGGAAACGGCGCTGGAGAAGGCAGTGCGGAAATGCCAGCCTGCTCTTTTCAGAACCCGAGGGCCAGGGCGCAGACTACCCACGTGGCTTCAGGTTCCAGACTGACTTGTCGCGTGGCCCCTGGGGGTCCTCCGTGGTGGGGAGAGCGGGGACAGCGGTGATCAGGCCATGACGCAGGCATCGCTGCCACCGCTGTCCTCCCTGTGACCTTCACCGTCATCACTGTCACCTCGTCGTCAGCATCGTCCCCATGGCAGTCGTCGTCACCGTCCCTGCCACCCTCACCATCACCAGCATGTTACCATCAGCATCGTCGCCGGCATTGTCACTGTCACGGTCACACCAGCGTCAGCATCGTCGCCATCATCCCAGGCGTTGCCATCATGTGTCATTGTTATCCTCACTGTTGGCGTCACAGCCTTTACTCTTTTGTATTCAGCTATAGCGGTTGTACAGTGTCGAAGCTACAGGTGTATAGTGACTCACAACTGTTCAAAGTTAGGCCCCACTTGCAGCTATTATAAAATATCGGCTAGATTCCCTGTGCGGTGCCGCAGAGCTGTATAGCTTATGGTGTACCTAATAGTTGGTACCTCTTAATCCTCTACCCCTATTTTGCTCCTCCCTCTTCTCTCTCCCCACTGGTAACCACTCGGTTGTTCTCTGTATCTGTGAGTCGGCCGCTTTTTGGTTACAGTCACTAACTAGTTTGTTAGTTTTCTGATTCCATGTATGTGATAGCATATAGTAGTTTTCTTTCACTACCTGACTTATTTCACTTAGCATAACGCGCTCCAAGTCCGATCAGGTTGCTGCCAATGGCAACATTTTGTTCTTTTTTACAGCTGAGTAGTGTTCCATTGCATCTATACTAGATTTTCTTTATCTGGTCATGTGTTGGTGGACATCTAGGTGGCCTTCATATCTTGGCAATTGTAAATAATGCTGCTGTGAACACTGGGGTGCACGTATCTTTTCGAATTGGTGTTTTTGGTTTTTTCAGATCTATACTTAGGTGTGAAATTGCTGGGTCATATGGTAGTATCATTTTTAGTTTTTTTTTTTTTTCTTTTTAGGGCTGAACTTGTGGCATATGTAAATTCCCAGGCTAGGAGTCGAATCAGAGCGGCAGCTGCCAGCCTACACCACAGCCAGTGCAACACTGGATCTGAGCCGAATCTGCAACCTCCACTGTTTACCCACTGAGGGAGGCCAGGGATCAAACCAGCATCTTCATGGATACTAGTGGGATTCTCAACCCACTGAGCCACCACAGGAACTCCGTATTTTTAGTAGTTTTTTTGTTTTTTGAGACGTCCCCATGCTGTTTTACACAGGGGCTGCACCAATTTCCAGTCCCACCAACAGTGTACAAAAGCTCCCTTGTCTCCACATCCTTGCCAGCCTTTGTTATCGGTGGTCTTTCTGATGACAGCCGTTCTGACAGATGCGACGTGATCTCTCCCTTCGGTTTCAGTCTGCATTTCTCTGAGGATTAGTGATGTTGAGCAACTTTTCATGTGTCTCTTGGCCATTTGCATTTCCTCTTGGGAGTGTTACGGCCTTGATTGCTGCCAAAGAGCAGTGGTTTATTGAGCTCTTATGACTGTCAAGTTCGGCTTGTCCTCTCATTCCCCCCACCACTCTCCAAGCCTCTTGCACCTTAGAGATAAGGCCACCAAGACTCAGTGATTTATGTAATGGGCAATTTTGGGGAAAGGATCAAGATAGGAATCAATCCAGATGTGACTTTCTCCAAAGTGAGTTGTCCCTGAACATGGGATATCTCCATCATAGCGTTTATCCCAGCTATACTCAGGCGGTCGTTTGCACAGTAACCGTCTCATGGGATTGGCCCGTTGAGTACCATCTTGTTCACGGCTGCATCCCCAGTGCCTCCAGACCTGGGTCGGTGCTCAGTACTGAGGAGCTGCTTGATCAAATTCCTGGAGCATCACACTCCCTCAATTTTATGTTTTCTTTCCAAAGTTCCAAGTGTATCCCCCTATATATACAGGAATTATTATTTTCATCCTTCAGGCAGATCTAAGGCAAGAAGTAGGAAGGGTCTGAGAGACTAGTAAACAGAGAGATGCTAAGTGAATGATGCTACGCTGTGATCTTACCAGAACCTCTGATTCAGGGCTCTTCTGAATGTCGTCTGGGTCATAAGAGTTAAGTGTCCTGAGGGACAGAGGAGCAGGGATTCACCCAAAGCAGGTTATAGTCCATCGGCTATGAGAACATGGTCTAGAGGAAATTCACCACTGACCACGTGGAGCCAGCTGGTGGCCAGCCAGGCTCAGCTTTTCATTGTCTTCCTCGGGTCACCTCACATCCTTTGTCTCTTGACATCTTTTGTCCTTCTCCCAGGCTTCCGGGAACCCACTGCCAACAAGGTGTCCCCCATCAAAGCCCCGCCCCTCCTCGCCACTGGACTCCCTCATTCATTCCTCCCTGTCTCCTTTGCTCCTGCTGCACTGGCCTTGACCTCACCCACTGCCTCCATGCTAGTGTCCCCATCAGTTACCTACGCCCTGCACTTAGAGCCTATGTTGTGGTCTATTTCCAGGAATACAACAGAGTCACTTGCTCTGCATTAAGGACCTGGGCTCTGGAGATTCAGATTCAAGCCAAGTTCCACCCCTGGTGAACTGTGTGGTCTTGGGCACGTTTCTTAACTCTTCAGGGCCTCAGTTTCCTCGTCTACATGATGGAGCTCATAAGTGCACCACTCCATAGGGTTTTCTGGAGGAGTCCTTGAGTGAGGATAGGTGACATGCTCAGGTCACTGTTTGCCCCTCCAACAAATTCAGTTAAGTGTCTGTTTTAGCTCTAAATATGACTCGTGCTCTACTCACAGTCTCCTTTAGTCCACAGGACAGTTGTGTGAGAGCAGCATGTGAAGGCATATGGTGCATCTTCGAAGAGATTTGACGGTCGAAAGAAAGAAAGGGTCATGGTTTGGATGCGAGCTAGGAGCCGTCAAGTGAGTGTAGGGCATGTTAGACCGACACTAAGGGATCTGTGTCCTCCATCTGAATTTCAGAAAATCAGCCAGAGAGGGGACAGTGGTTGATGGGTTAGTGCCCACTGGAAGTAGGTGTTTGTTGATTGCATCAGGGACACGTGGCGAGAGTTTGCTTCAACGAGCAGAAAGCACACTTCTCTGAGCAGGAATCATAAGAAGAGGGGCTGGCTAGAAGAGTCGAATGTTTCTGTGCATGGAAAGCCATCCCATCTATTAGAGAAAAAATGTGACTCATGAGAGTTATTTTCGTCCAGTGAAAACTGCATATGGCTGTGGGAGTTTTGTATAGACCTTGCTCTTGGAGATTCGAGGTGGATAAGCCCTGTGTCGCTCTTTTTCTCCCCATAGATTTTCAAGATTAGAGAGAGATGGTAACCAGACAGCTGACACAGAACCTTAGACTCTCCAAGTTCAAGAGTGAATGGATGGGTTTACCGTGGAGACACTGGGTTTGGTTTAAGCCTCAGCGGAAGGGCCATTGTGTGCCCTTTCACCCACTTTTTCACTGGCTTTTCACTGACTCATTTATTCATTCACTTATCAAAGTGCAAGAAACTGAGGCTAGAGAAGGAGCTCGCAGCTGGAAGGGCTCATGAGACACGTACATACACGAGTGTCATCCTGGGATGAAGAGAGCAGGAATTAAGGGGAAGAAGCATCTGGAAGGAGGAGGCATTTGAGTTGAACCTCTCCCCGTTGGGAAAATTGGCCTTCACTGCATAGATGACTGCTGTCTTACCTTAGGCCTGAACAAGACAGAACGTGCCAACTCTCCAGCAGACACCTCTCCCATTAAGGGTTATCAGTGAGCGGCTGCTGCCTGCGGGGCAGTGAGGCACTAACACTGAGCTCGGGCAGGGAGTTCTCACCATCCGTGTTTGAGGCTTTGCCTTTTGGCTGGCATAGCTTTCTCTTCTCTTTCTCTCTGCTCCTTCTGGACCAAAGCTGTCCCATGAAACTTGATGGGGCTGGTCCCTATCTGCTCTGTCCATTATAGTATGTGGCTGTTCAGCACTCGAAGTCCTGCCACTGTGACTGAGGAACTGAATTTTTAAAATCGGACTTAATTGTAATTCATTTAAATTTAGAAAACCACATGTGGCTAATAGAACTTCTCGCCCCTCTATATTCTTGCTTCGTTTCCAGCTTTTGGGAGATGCTTAATTTAAGTGCCATGAACAAAGCTCTATTTTGCTGCTTAAAATCTAGGCTGGTGCTTAAGAGTGAATGAATGTCTTTACGGAGACATGGTACCGCTGAGCGCCGCCTCCGGTGGATTTGGCTTGCCAGGCTTGCCGGGGGGGCGGGGGGTACCCATCAGTATTCTCAAGGTGCAGCTGTAGCCAGAGGTGCAGGTGTCGGGAAAAGGGAAGCTACTCTGCCTGGTCGAAGCGGAACAGTGTGGGTTTTATGGTGATGCTGAAGCCCTAGGAGGAGAGGGTGGGCCAAGAGACAGATGGGGCCATTTGCTTGTCACAGAACCCTCCGCTGGAACTGAAAAGATCCGAGCTGATAAAATATTTAGTGTGAGTGAATTTTTGAAAGACGCTAGTGAAGGGCTGACCAGTGAACCCACGGGTGCGCAAGAAAGCAGAGGCTCCACCTGCAGGACGTCCTGGGAATTGCAGGTGTCTTCAGGACATCCTGGGGAATTGCAGGTGTCTTTGTCCACTCGCGCTGCTATAACAAAATGCCACAGACTGGGTGGGTTATACACAAGGGAAAGTTGTAGCTCACTGTTCTGGAGGCTGGAAACCTGAGATCAGGGCGTCCCCGTGGTTGGGTGAGAGCCCTCCTCTAGGTGGCCAGCTTCTTGCTATGTCCTCACATGGCTGAAGGGACAAGGGAGCCCTCTGGGGTCTCTTGATCGAGGCACTACTCCCACTCCTGAGGGCTCCAGCCTCATGATCTAATCACCTCCCCAAGTCCCTTCTCCCAACACCATCACGTGGGGCATTCCCATGTGAATTTGGGGGGACACAAACATTCAGACCACGCCGGCAGGAGTCTGAGAGAGTGCGTTGAATTCCCAAGCCTTTGGGATAGCTGAGCACAAATTTGTTGGGTTGAGATTTTCGAGGGGTGCAGGGGGGTCCTCCATTTGTCCACTCTGAATGGGTGGGGTAAATGCGTGAGTGCTGGATGAAGAAAGGGGAAGGGTTAAAAGATAATACACAACATGGATTCTGTTCTCTTAAAAAATTCATCATTTCCTATCTGGAAGGTCCCTGGTCCGGGCTCTGGTCCAGCCCCGACATTGTTCAGCAAAGGTGCCTGAGGCCCCGAGAAGGGAAGGGACTGGCTGAGGCCGCACTGTTGCCTGTTTACTGCGTGAACGTGTCCCCCTCTGATGCCAATGCCTTTTCCATCATGGTCCAGGTGGGAAATGGGATTTTTCAGGATGCAGCTCCTTTAATGAGTTTTCTCTGCGGGCCCTCCCTATTTCTTTTGTTTATTTGTTTTGGTTATAGGTTGTGTGTGCGTGGCCGCACCCGCAGGATATGGAAGTCCCCCGGCCAGGGACTGAACCTGAACCGTAGCCGTGACCTACCCGGCAGCTGCGGCAATGCTGGATCCTTTAACCCACTGCCCTGTGCCAGGGAGTGAGCCCGAGCCTTCAGCAACCTGAGCCACTGCTGTCAGATTCTTAACCCACTGCGCCACAGCAGGGGCTCCGGGCCCTCCCTTTGTCTACGCTGGCTTCTCTGAGGCTTGCCAGGCTGGCCTCCCTGGCACATTAGGGATGCAGGCGGCCTTGGCCTCGTATCTCTGCCAGGTCTCCACAGCCATCCGCCCTGCTTGGGCCATCACTCACCCCCAGAGTCAGTTTCTGCCTGGCTGTTTCCTTCCAGAAGGAACTCAGTTTTTTTCTGTGTCAACATCCCCTCAACTGGAAAGGGCATTTGCTGCCAAACAAATAGCATGTTCCTGAGAGCACAGATGGGACCTCGGGATGGGCGGGTGCCATCGGGGCGATGCTCGCAAGTGTTCCCCACACGCCACCGTCAAAGCAGCCGCTCTCAAAGAGCGGTGGTAAAAATAACAGCACTAATAATGAAATGAACAGCATGAGAGTGTCAGGCGCTCATCTAATGCTATCAGAGATGAATTCATCATCCAGCTGCCCTCTGAGGTGGGTGCCACAGTTCCCCCTATTTTATTATCCTCCGGGAGGGTGTGGGGTTGTCCACATGCACACCGTTAGGCTATGGCAGAGCTGGGGTTCAAACCCACATGGTCTGACTCCCAGAGGGTGCTCTCAGCCACGCAGGAGGTGTAGTGGGGAGTCGGGGATCTGGGGCTACAATTTCGGTTTTACCTTCTACGTTCCTGTGTGAGCTCGGGGCCACGCCCACCTTCGGGGTCCTCCTAGGCATGGTACCCCCTTTCCTGGGGGTCGTTGTGAGAATTAAAAGGAAGGACATTGGCAAAGCGCTTCAGTACCCCAAAGGTTCTCAATCAATTTGAAGAGAAAGACAATTATTGAAGCCATTTGGTTTTTGTTGTTGTGTTGTTGTTGTCGTCTTTTTAGGGCCGCACCTGCGGCATATGGAGGTTCCCAGGCAAAGGGTTGAATCAGAGCTGTAGCCAGCAGCCTAGGCCACAGCCACAGCAATGCCAGATCCGAGCCATGTCTGCAACCTACACCACAGCTGGAACCTTAACCCACTGAGCAAGGCCAGGGATCGAACCTTCCTCCTCATGGATATGAGTCAGATTCGTTTCCCCTGAGCCGCGACGGGAACTCCAAGATGCCATCTGTTTCTCCAACCTTCCCGCCATCTGAGGCTTTTGCCACCGCACTTGTGCCCTTACCTGGCTCATCCCTGCGCAGCCCTGAGACAGCTCCCATCTTCCGATGTTAAATTGATTTAGAAAGAGTATTTGGATGATCAGAACTGGATGTCTATTTTATGAGGTTTCGCTCATGATGAGTGTTTTACAAAGCTCATTTCTACCCTGTCCAAGTTCAGGATTATGGCATAGAATCAATGCCAAAAAGGACGGAGTAGGGAGAGTATAGGAGTATTTATTACATGCCACACTTGAGGCCAGGTGCCGTGTTGGTTTTATCCTCATAATGGAGCCCGAAGCATTTTAGTCAGAGCCATGGTTTCTGCACCCCGATTCCTGAACCGCAGAGTTAGGAGCTTCCGGGGCTGGGCTGAGCCCTTGACACCTGACGTTTCTGTGTCTGTTGAAATGTGTTCTGAGCCCACACTGTGGACCAGTATGGGACGTGTTGGTACCAGCCCGTCATTTGGAAGGTGGGAGTTGATGCTATAGTTATGCACCATTATGCCCCTGGTCTGCCCACTCATGGACTTCTGGGGACTCACCTCTCCTTGGATCATATGTAAGCACCAAGGAGAGTCCTAGTTCAGGACTGGATGCCCTCTGCAGGGTCAAGACTTGCAGAGTGGAGTATGGGCTGGATTTCAGAAGGCTTGCCAAGGACCACATGGGTGAGCCTGGAAGCAGGCTCCCCACCTCCCCACTCTAGCCATCAGATGAGACTGCAGCCTCAGCAGTCAGCTTGGCAGCAAGCCATGGGACGTTGAGTCAGAGACACCCAGCTGAGCCACACCCAGACAAACCGTAACACAATAAATATTTGTTGTTTCAAACTCCTGCATCTTGCTGGCTACCATCCCTCAGCAAATGCTGAGAACTTACTTGTTCTAGATTTGGGAGATAGAGTTTTGAGCTCTCATCTGCCCAGGAGCTCACCAACAAATGAGGAAAGAGATCATTTAAAACCACTTACCTGCAATGAACATCTTTGCAGAATAGAAACTGACTCACGGACTTTGAAAAACTTATGGTTACCGAAGGAGACAGCTTGCGGGGGAGGGGTGGGCTGGGGGTTTGGGATGGAAATGCTGTAAAATTGGGTTGTGGTGATGGTTGTACAAATATATATATAATCAAATTCATTGAGTTAAGAAAAATAGGAGTTCCCGTCATGGCGCAGCAGAAACATATCTGCTAGCATCCACGAGGAAGCCGGTTCGATCCCTGGCCTCGCTTAGTGGTTAAAGATCTGGCATTGACGTGAGTTGTGGTGTACATCGTAGACATGCATCCTGTGTTGCTGTGACTGTGCCGTAGGCTGGTGGCTTACAGCTCCAGTTCAACCTCTTGCCTGGGAGCCTGCATGTGCCACTGGTGCGGCTTTAAAAAAAAAAAAAAAGACCAAAAACAAAAGTAGTTATCTGGAGTTCCCGTGTGGCTCAACAGGTTGAGAACCCAATGTAGTCTCCGTGAGGATGCAGGATCGATCCTTGGCCTTGCTCAGTGGGTTAAGGATCCGGCGTTGCCATGAGCTGTGGTGTAGGTCACAGATGCGGCTCGGATCCTGTTTGCTGTAGCTGTGGTGTATGCTGGCATCTGTAGCTCCGATTCGACCCCTAGCCTGGGAATTTCCATATGCTGCAGGTGCAGCCGTAAATAGTAAATAAATACATGAAACCAGTTATCTGTAAATGCTCACGTTGGACATACAGGTGGACAGATAGTATGTGTGTTGCGGGAGCCCATCTCACAGGGCCATGTGGCTTAAGCCAGGGTGGCAGGGAGACTTCCTGGAGGAAGCAGCACATACACTCAGATGAAAGAAAGAGTAGGAATTAGCCAGGGGAGAATAGAAGGTGTGAAGAGGGAGAAAAGGAAGTTCAGGGTCATTATCCTCATTTGAAGGTGAGGAACTTGAGACTCGGGAGTCACGTTGCCCCCACTCTCATAATTAGAAGTGATGGAGCCAGACTTTGACCCCAGGTCAACAGAGTTCCTGGCTGTCTTCCCCCGTAGGCTCACCCCCACCCCAGCTCCAGATCACGTTAGCATCTGCTCTTAACTCACCTGGTGAAATGTATTCCTCACTCTTACCTGTCTTCCTCTTGATTCTGATTTTATAACAGTCTTGAAATTGGACTTGTTTCCATGTAAGGGATTAAACATTCCAATTTCCCAATGTCTATTTAAGGCAAAGAGGGGGAATCTATTCTTTTTACCATCCCATGGGAACAGTCAATGGTTCACACTAAAGAAATGAGCTGCTTCATTCGATTAGGGATTCCTCTATGAAGAAAAAGACGTAACCTCCTGAAGATAGTTGAATTGTTAAAATGTCATGCACCTGGAAAGGAAGTCTGAGTGCCAACCTGGCATCTACACAATACAGAAAAGCCTCATCAAGGTGATGAAGGACACGGAACCCACAAACCCACCACCCAGAACCTTCCATCCCAGTGCACTTTCTTCTTGTTTCCTACAGACCACTTCATATGACTCATTCAGCACTTTAGGATATTTTGAAACTCATCAGATTTTTATGACAATATGGAGTATTGAGGTTTTGTTTTTGTTTGCTCTTTAGGGCCACACCTGCAGCATATGGAAGTTCCCAGGTGAGGGGTTGAATCTGAGCTGTAGCAACGCAGGAGCCAAGCCATGACTGCAACCTACCCCTCACCTCATGGCAATGTTGGATCCTTAATCCAGTGATCAAACCTGCATCCTCATGGATCCCAGTGGGATTCATAACCCCCTGAGCTACAACAGGAACTCCCTGGAATATTGAGCTTTATTTAAGAGATAGAGCAAACATTTAAAAATCATCTATCATGGTTTCATGTTAGGGGCAAGGCAGCGAGAAGGGAGATGGACAGACCTAAACAGACAGAACTGCCAATAAGGTTGCTGAAGGTAGGATTTGCCTTCCTCGCATAGCATCAGGGTCCAATTGTCCCCACCCCGCCCACACCCATCCACTCCCATTGAAGGCAGTGCCATCCTGGGGCAGGAGGCTGGTTAGGCTTAGCAGAGAGGGTGGAGGTGGTGGGTGGGACCCTGTGCCTTATTTCACTTGCCCTTTGTCCTGCAGGCTCATCCTCCCGGTCGTCTGAGTTCAGCCCCCTTCCCTCTCTGGTCCAGATGAACACATCCCGCAGCACCCCAGCTGTCTGACATGAACTTGGGGAGCCGGCATCCTTCTCGCCCTGCCCCTGCCCCAGTCTGACTCTGGCTGGGTACGCTCCATCACTGTGGGGTACGGCTGGGAGCTTAGGGGCTCGGACCTGGAGTCCAAGAGACAGGGCTGCCTGTAGCGTTCTTGAGGCAGGGGCTGCGCTGGAAATGGAGCCCTCCGGACCATGGGCTCTCCCCTGGCCCCCCATCCCCACTGCAGCCCAGACCATGAGGGGCTTCATGCTCATGTGTGCCCCTGGATCCTGTCCCCGCCCCAGCTCACAAATCCAAGCTCCCCCACCCTCACCCATGTAACCCTTCCCTTTGACCTCAACCTCAGATTCCCTCGTGTGTCTGTGAGGGTCTGGGCTGCCCTGGGGAACCCAGAGCCAAGATGAGACCCCGCCTGCCCAGGAAACTTTCAGGGTGTTGGCCAGGGGATCACATGGTCCTCTGTGCTCAGCTGTGGGACAGAGCGGGGACGTGGGCTCCAGCTTGACACATGGCCTTGGTCTTGCAGAATCCTTCTGTGCAGGGGCAGGGAGCCCAGTCGGAGGAGGATCTAGTGGGCTCCTGATGTCAGAGCCAGACTGGGGATCCCGGGCACCCAGCCCAAAGGTCCTACTGCCGACAGAGCTGAGTTCAACCCCACTTTTGCCGATGAACACGCATTTTAGAGCGAGCCACTTCATCTCTCTGAAGCTCAGTTTACTCACCCGTAACCCAGAGATGACAATCTCACATCACTTCCTAGAGACACTGCAAGGATTCAAAGAAATGAGGGAGAGACGGTCTGGGCTGCGTGGCACACAGAAAGAACGTGTTGGCTCTGACTGTTTTCTCACGTTCCTCGGGTGGGTGTGTTTCTTGGCCACAAAGACAAGAACCAGATTTGTCACATGTGCCACTATTGGCCCAGCATCTGCCTCGGTGCCTTGCGAGGAGTTGGACTCAGTAGTTCTTAGTTGATTTCCTGGGATCTGAGCACAGCAGTGCATCCATCACTGACACAGTCAAACCCCCTTTGTCTGGTGCTTTCCTTTGAGGCAGTGAGCTTGACAGACAAATAAGCACCAGATGTAGCATGTGGCTGGAGGGTTTAAACGTAAAAGAGGAGAGGGGCCTGGAGGCGCTGGTCTAGATGAGATGCTCAAGGAGGCCTCTTTGAAGAGGTAAATGAGTGAATGAATGAGTGAGTGAAGGTTCACCCTGGGGGGAGGGGGACACTTGGTCTCTTCTCTGCTGTGTCACTAGCCTCTTGCACTGTGCCTGACAGTGGATGCTCAGTAGGTTGGTCCCATAGATGAATGCAGGTCTGCTGGTATAAACTTTGACCAGGGGTGGGGAATCTGTCCTGCTCTGCAGGTGGCCTTGGGGCCCTGTCTGATGGTCTCCGGGCAGCCAAATCCCATGATTTATTTGGCAGCTTCCTCCCTCATGAAAAAGCTTTCAAATGTTATTTTCCATGCTGCATGAACTTTCTGCTGTCCTGTGACAGCCCGAGCCCTTGTCACCATCCCCAGGTCCAACTTGGGTTTCTGCTTAAAGACCCCCAGAGGTGGGAAGCTTGTGATCCTGGGAAACGCCGACTCCAGCCTCATGCTGAGGTGACATCTCTCCCCCCAGTGCTGAATGGTCAGGGTGACTAGCCCTGCTGCGGACTGAATGGTCCTGCCCCCCCACCCCCCAGTTCACCTGTTGAAACCTAATTCTCAGTGAGAGGCTCTGTGTCGGCGGGGCCTCTGGGAGGTGATTAGGTCGTGGGATGATGAGAAAAGAGAAGCAAGAGACGTAGTCTCTCTCTTTGCCACCTGAGGACCCAGGGAGCACACCTGCTCGCCCACCAGGAAGAGGAACTTCTCCAGACACTTGATCTTGGACCTCCCAGCCTCCAGACTATGAGAAATAAACCTGTGGGGTTTAAGCCCCCCAACGGAGGGTAGTTTTGTTAGAGCCGCCTGAACTGGCACAAACAGCTTCCTTTCTTTGCACAGGGCCCAGTGCGTGCCGTCTTTTTTGCATGGGACAGGGAAGAAAAGGTTGTGTTTTCTCCATGGTTTCTCTCCTCCAGCTAAACAGCCTCCTTTCTGCATTTGGCCACCTTTGTTGGCCTCTCATAACCCTGTTGGCTTCGGTTGGGACCGCAGATCTGGACACATCTATCTGGGTGTCACAGCCGGAGCGGAAACCCGAAGTCCATGCTGTCCAGCTGTATTGATACGTCTGTTCAGGTCGCCGTGACACAGCGCCACAGGGCAGGTGGCTTAAACATCCCGAGTGTATTGTCTCACAGTTCTGGAGGTTTGACGTCCAAGATCAAGATGTTTAGAGCGTTCCTTCCTTCTGCGGCTGCTCTCTTTGGCCCGCAGGGGGTCCTTTTCTTCTTCCTGTCTCCCCAAGGTCTTCTCTTGGGTGTCTGTTCTGAGTCTTCTTCTGGTAAAGACACCAGTGGTGTAGAATGAGGGCCACCCAGATGACCTCGTTTCATTTATCTTCCTCTGTGAAGATCTTATCTCCTAACACAGCCACCCTCTGAGTCCAGGGCGTTAGGGGTCATCTGAAATTGGGGGGAGGCGGAGACACCGTTCAGCCCATGACACCAGACCTCATCTTTCCCACATGTGGAAACTGAGGCCAAACGCAGGGGAGGGTCTTGACGGAAGCCCCAGCTCTGTGTTGGAACTCAGGAGGGACCAGTTTTCCCGGCCCCGGTCCCCTGTCCTCTCCCTCCATCCCATGGGATGGCATTTTCTGAAACCCATCTGCTGCGCCCACTTGGCCAATTTCTCCTCCTTTCGTTACGGGGCACGTCCTCATTTCCCCCCATCCATTCTTCCAAGGGCCTCGGGAAAAGGCTGGAGAAAGCCAGCCTGTCCCTGTGTGGGTTTGGCTCTGCCCACTCCCAGCTCCGACCGAGCTGTGGTGTGTGGCAATCCTAGAAACAGTGGGATGGAGGCCAGGGAACACGCTGCCCTGATTTATTATTTTTTTTTCTTTAACGAATTAACTAGGACATACAATATTGTTCTGGGTTTGCTCAGTCTGGGAAGCCTCTGACTTTGCTTCACAAATCAGTGAAATAACAGGGGAGCTTGATGACAGGAAAGCTCAGTAAGGGGGCACATTGGAAGGACCACAGGTGGCCTCCATCCTCGGTGTCATCACTGGCCAGCCGGGCGGCCCTGGGGAGGTCGCCACCTCGCCTCCGTTTCCTTGTTCTGTAAAAATGGAGCTGATAACCCGTCATCCTTCATGTAATGGTTTTGAGATGAAGTACATGTAGAGACCCTGGGGCAGCCTTTGGTATCTCGTGGGTGCTCAAAAAATGGTTCTTAATGTAAAGGGAAATACTCGTTGGTAATAATCCTTAGTTCTCATGTTAAACTGGGTTCACGTCCCTTTGCCTCAAGGGTGGTCCTTCCTTAGAGAGACAGTTGATGGGGTAAGGGAGTGGGTGAGAAAGTTATCTTACATGGAAAAGTGAGCGCCAAAGACTGTCTGCACTCTTTCATTCATGCATTTATTCCCTTCCTCCAGTTAACAAATACCTACTGGTTTGGAGAAGTCGTGTCTAGAGATAGATTGAGGACACAGAGAGACGTGATTAAGGTCTCTGCTCTCCACAGTTGTCTGGTTTTTCTGAGAAAGAATGCAGTGAAAGACCCTGTAATGAGATGAAGGTATAAGCATGGAGCATGTGCAGAACTATAGAGATGAAGTCAATTGGCTGTGAACCTGGGGAAATAGAAGATGGAGAGGACTTTGCTGAGATTGGGTTGACATTCCATCATGGTGTTGAAAGGTGGGTAGGACATTTTAGATGGAAAAATCCAGAAGGGTAGAATAGACGGAAGGAACCGCATGAAGAGCCAAGACATGGAGGCATGAAGCAGTGTGATGTTTCAGAGAAACTACAGCCGCGTGTCGCTGCCGGAGCATCAGCGGTGGTGCAGGTGTAAGCACGGGAGAGCAGGCTGGAGAGATTGTCAGCGCTGTGGGTGCTGAGATCGGGAACTCGTGCTTCTCTGGGTAAGTGACGTGGACTTACCAAGTGGCAAGGAGGAAATGACACAATCGTGTTTAAAAAGACTATTGCTGCAGCAGGGTTGGTGGAGTTGGAGGTGCGCAAGGCTGAAAGCAGCGGCTGTCTCAGTTGTTCATAGTATTCCACTCAACTTGTGCGGGAACATGAAAAAAGGGCGAATGTTAGACAAATGGAGGTGAAATCAGTAGATAGGGAGAAGTTGAGGAATAAGCCCAAGTTTTGATTCCATGTCAGGTTCGCTGATGTTGCCATTTCTCAAAACAAGCCAAGAGCAAGTTTGGTGGGGGAAGCCATAAAGTTTGGGGAGTTCCCGTTGTCACTCAGCATGTTATGAACCTGACTAGCATTCATGAGGACGCAGGTTCAGTCCCTGGCCTTGCTCAGAGGGTTAAGGATCTGGCATTGCTGTGAGCTATGGGGTAGGTCACAGACGTGGCTCCGATCCTGCGTTGCTGTGGCTGTGGTGTAGACTGGCAGCTGCAGCTCCGATTCGACCCCTAGCCTGGGAACTTCCATATGCTGTGGGTGCAGCCCTAAACAAAACAAAACAAAACAAAACAAAACAAACAAAACAAAACAAAACACTTTGTCTATAAAGGGCTGGATAATAAGTCAATATTTGGGGTTTGGGAGGCCAGAACCAATCCCATCACAGCTACTCAGTGCTGTCATTGCAGCAGGTAAGTAGCCATAGAGAGTCCTAAAGGAACGGGCGTGGCTGTCTTCCAGCTTCATTTACCGAAGCACGTGGCAGGGTGGGTTTGCCCAGTTTGATCCAGAGGCCATTGTTAGCTGATCCTGGACTTAAACCTGTCAGCCTGACGCCCACTCTTTCCTCAGGCCCCATGGTTTTTTCTTGGCCTTTCTTCCATCTTTCAGTTTGGATGGATTTGAAGAAGGCAGGTGTCTGAGTCTCCACACTGAGCCTAGGGCTGAGGACAAATGGAAACTGCCTCCCCTGTTTTCCGGGGGCCGATGAGGCCTCCCCAGCTGTGATCAGCAGGGAAGGCACAGGCTCGAGCAAGAGGGGAGCTCTGGAGACACAGTGAGTCCTGCAACCATAATTAATCACTGCTCTCTGAAACAGGGTGCCTTCTCGGTGCCAGGTCTCATCACCTCAAATGTGACCCTGCCTGCACTGGACCGTGGGCTGCAGGGAGAAATGTAATTATTGGGGGAAATTCTATTCCCAAGAATGGGTCATTACCAACGGTGTCCAAAAGCTCTCCCGACATGCCTGTTTTTAATTGGATACGTGGAAGTTTGGGCGCCTGCACAGTTCAGAGCCAGCATCTAGGGATGAAGGCAACGTTTTCTGCTCTGAGATTCCTATGCAGATGCGTCTGAGCTGAGTGAGCAACTAGAGAAACAGTTTGGTCTGCCTGTCCCGCCTCGTCTGCTGTCTGGAGGCCTGGTCTGTGTGGTGGTCGTGCTTTGGCAGGTCCTGCACGTGTTTTATCTTCGAGCTTTCAATGAAAGAGAGCACCAGCTTATCTTTATTCCACACATGCTGGGAAACCCAGTGAGTTCTTTTTCGTCCTCCCAGTACCCCTGCCACTTGGGGGGGGTGGCGTGAAAAGGGGCAAATGCTTGTGTGTGTCACCTGACTCTGAGTTTCCTGTTGCAGTGGACTTTCCATCTCAGTCTTTTCTTTTTTTTTTTTTTTGTCTACGCCCACCCACAGCATCTGGAAGTTCCCAGCAAAGGGATCAGACCCACACCACAGCTGTAACCAGAGCCACAGCAGCGACAACGCCAGGTCCTTAACCCACCGAGCCACCAGGGAACGCCCTCCCTCTCAGTCTTCCTTTGCCTCTGTGCCTGCTTGCTCTCTGCTCTGAGCCAGCAGAGATGTCCTACTGAGCTCTTCCCTTGAGTTCCCGGAGCCCTGGTAGGAGGAGTCGAGTTTATGGAGAGTAAAGGAGATTAGCAGAGATGGGAAAGGCAAGTCATGCACTCAGCAGCAAATCATTATACTGGGTATTAGCAGTCCCTGTAATTGGATGAACGCATTCCCAAGAACTGCTCATTGGCCAAGCGTCTTTGTTAGACCCTCCCTCCCAAGGCCCATTTGTCTTCCTCCTTCTGCTGCTTGAGCTCTGACTCCCCTCTCAGCTCTCTCCCTGCTCCCAAACCATGCCCTGAGGCCACATTCATGCCACTATCCAGAAAATGTGCTAGAAAAAAAAACATTTTTTTTTTTTTGGCCTCTCTCTCCAACTGTAATGTGGGCATAATAATAGCACCTCTCCCATTGGGCTGGATGGGGGATTTTAAGCAGTAATGCTGGAGAAGACTTGGTCCAGAGCCTGGCTGGCACAGGGTGGGGACTACCCGCCGAGGACACTTCTCATGATGCTCCATTCTCTGTCCATATGTGATAGATCTTAAAGAGCAAGTAGGATTTCCCCTGGTACGCTATTGTGCAGCTGTTCTTGGTGAGAAAAAACAGCCTGGGCAAAAGCACGGAGGTATGGTGGTGAATTGTGTATTCCAGAAATGAATATAGAGGAGTTTGGCGTCAGGTGGATAAAGCCAGCAAAAAAACGTAATTAGAAAACCAAAGGAAATTGTGAAGGCCTTGCTGAGGTTGTGGGCATGCTGAGAACTTTGCCTTTTTATCCTGTAGGAATCAGAGTCCAGCCTGGAAGTGACCTCAGATTGTCTGCTTAGATGCAGCCTTCTGTGTCTGCATGGAAGGACAGCCGATGGAAACAAGGAGACTGACAATGGCCCAGAGGAGGGGTGACAGGGACCTCAAGGACAGAGTAGCAGAGAAAGAAGACAGTGTGCATGGTAAAACTGGGCCTCTGCAAGATGGTAGTACCATGGCCAAGTCTTAGCAGAGTGAGGTGCTGGTGCCATGGGCCAAGTTTTAGCAGAGCAAGACGGGGGTGCCAAAGCTGGGTTTTAGTTGGACAAGATGGTGATACCAGTGCTAGGTTTTAGCAGGGCACGATGTGACACCAGTGCTAGGCTTTTGCAGGGCAAGATGGCAGTGGTCCATGGCCAGAGTGTTAGCAGGGTGAAATGGTGGTGGGACAGCCAGGTTTTGGCGGGGTCAGATGGAGGACTCTACCAGGCTGGCAGGGTGATAAGCAACTGGCAGGACCTAAGAGGGGGTGGAGTCTAGTTTGGGGAATGATGCATTACATATAGGCTTCGTGAGTTTCTGCAACCGACTCCTGTGTATCTGCCCTCCACACAGTGGGACGACTTTATGTCTCAATGCAACCAGCCACACAATAACCACGACCCACGCCAGTGGCTCTCAACCCCAGTCGCATGTTTAAATCACCTAGAGTTTCAAAATGCAAAGACCAGGTTCTCACCTTAGATCTTTTGCCTCTGACCTCTCCCTGGGTGGAATTCACACACTTCTGCTTCTTTCTCTCTTTATCTTTCAAATGTTGCCCAGATAATTCTGACGTGCCGCCTTGGTTGAGAACCTCTGTGAGACAGCATGCGGGGAAAGAGGAAGTTCTTACAGTTGCGAGTGGATAGAGAGACCTCAGCAAGGGCGCATGGAAGTGCCAGTAAGCTGTGAGCACTTCAAAGCTTCACCAGGCCCCAGCATTAATTGGTGTTCTCATTTGCTGTAAATAACAGCAGCTCGTAGATTCATTAAGACTTCCGGCTTCCGCTTGATGCCGGGTGTAGTTGCAGGGGCTTTGGCTCTGAGCAAGTGGGGCTGTTAGGATCTACTAGATTTCCTTCTGCAAGATCAAGTCCCAGCTACTCCTCTGAGTGTGAGCTGCTCTTCCCTCTGAGAATCAAGTGGCCTGAGAGGGTCAGGCAGAATTACTTGGATGCTGAACGGTTTGGGTAAATTTCATGTTGGAAAATGACTCTAGCTGGTGAGCTAGATGGCTTGAGTTTTGATGACACTGTGACCTTGAGCCAATCACATCCTCTTCCTGAGCCTGAGCTGCTTCATCTGGAAAACGGGACGACTGCCATTGGCATGAGACAGTAGTGGCGGTGTTCTTTACCTGTGTTTATCTGTTATCCTTGCCTCAGCCCTGTGCCCATAGGTGTTACCATCCCCATTTTAACAGATGGGTAAACTGAGGTCTGAAAGTCCATTACCTTGCCTGAGGCCACATATCTGATAGGGCAATAGGACCAGGAATATAACCTTGGCTTTGGACTCCAGAGGCCATGGACTTGATCACCAGATAAAATGATGCAGGGATTGGCTGGGAACCTGGGAACTGTACCAATCGACCATATATTAGATTTATGTTGAGGATCGTGTCCTGTCAACATTGACAACTTTATTATTTGTTGGAAATAAGATCTTGCGGGTTCCCTGGAAATCGTCATAGGCATGCATTACTTTATTTGTTCATTCATTCAGCGTGTAGTTCAGGAAGGAAGCTGTTTGTCCACCTCGGGCTGTGGGGGCGGCGGGGGTGGGAGTCACTTCTGGGGAGGCGAGAGGGCAAGGTCGAGGGTGGCCTCAGTAAACTCTTCATTGTGCTCAAAATCTTCGGTGGCAGAGTCCTCAGCAGGCCTCAGGCCCCATGTCCCTGGGTGTGTCGTGACAGATCCACTCCGACAGGCCAGGCCATTAGAGCAATGGGAAGCCCCTTACATCATGCTGCGTCAGTGGTCCAGGGATTATAGGTGAGCGTGTGGGGAGGACAGCGGGGTCCAGAGGGACTTGTTACCGTCATCTGTCACCTCCGGGCAGTACCGCTGCTTCACGGTGGGCGCTCAGTGGCTCTTTAGTTCACAGGCTGTCAGACTGGGGTCAGACCAACCACGGAGACTTGCCGAGTCGTGGGCAGCCTGTCTCGGCTCGGTGCCAAATCTGCCTCTATTTTGTGATCTCAGGCATGTTTAACAGGCGCCTGTGTATTGATTTAGTCTTTGAACTCAGTCAACAATTAAGGCCTGAACCTGCCGGGCTCTGGGAGACAAGAGGAGTGAGCCCAAAGTTCCTGCCCTCAGGAAGTCCAGGATGCAGGATAAGCACAAGCCCACAGTAGAAGGGTATCACTGTGCCTGCTGTGGCTTCGTAGTTAGAATGATGTTAGTTTGGAGTTCCCCCGTGGCTCAGTGGGAATGAACCTGACTAGTATCCATGAGGACTCTGGTTTGATCCCTGGCGCTGCTCAGTGGGTTAAGGATCTGGTGTGAGCTGTGGTGTAGGTTGCAGATGGCGGCTCAGACTGGTGTTGCTGTGGCCGGCAGCTGCATCTCTGATTCAGCCCCTAGCCTGGGAACTTCCATGTGCCAGGCAGATGCTAGCCCTAAAAAATACAAAAACAAAACAAAACAAAAAAACAGTGTTAGGAGGACGCCTCCCCACTCAGCTCAAGCTCCAGGGCATCTAAGAGAAGAGGGGAGCCCCACACTGTGCTCTCATATTTTTAGTTTCCCAGGATTGAGGAGAAAATTTCTATTAGGAAAAGTTAGGCAAACCTAGGGTCTAGTTCCTACCATACTGGCTGTGTGATCTTGAGCTTAAACAAGCTCTCCACCCTCTCTGAGCCTCACTTTGCCCAGCAGTCTGTACTCTGTGCATCCCGATGGGTAAAAGCGACCCTAGCTTCTAGGATGCTTCCTAAGACTGTGAAAAGGAGAAATAGCATCACCCGTTAACTCCTTTCCCCTCCCACTTCTTTTCCCTCTTCTGGGCTCCCTGACTCACCCCACCCTTTACTCCTCAGGGGCATTTGGAGACCATAGTTTTATCCTGCTTGAGTTCAGTCTTCGGGAGACCTTCCTCCTGGGTCTTCTGCATTCATCTCCTTCTGCCTCTCCAGCCTTTGGCTGCTTCCTGCACTCAAGCCCTAATGCTTCTCCTGCCAACCGGAGGCATTTTCCCAAGGTCCCAGGCGTTTTCCCAAGGTCCCAGGATGTAGATATCCTTAAAATGAGGGCCCAGGATTTCTGGGGGCCATGGATTCAGGGTCAAGGGATGCTTCTGTGTCTCACAGAGAGGAGACACTCACAGGTTGAGTGACCGCATGAATCACATCCATTTCTCGCATTGTGGCATTTTGATAATGGTGGTAGCTGGTGATTCAGAGAGGGTGAGTGGCTTCGCCAAGGTCGCACAGGTAGATGGCAGTGGTACTTGGTCCCACGCTGCGTGATGTCGAACATCTCTGGGCTGGATGCCGTATTATCATGCCTCTCTGGGATCTCACCTTGAACCTCGCGATGGCCTGTGTAGCAGGAGTGTCTGCTTTTCCTCCTTTGCAGGTGAAGAATCAGTTTGGGACATCAGGAGCTTGCCCCTAAATCACTGAGCCCAGGATTGGCAGAGCCAGGGTTCTCCCCAGCTCTGCCGGACTTTAGAGACGGCATTCTTTTCCCTTTTTATTTTTTTTATTTTTTTAATTTTCCCACTGTACAGCAAGGGGGTCAGGTTATCCTTACATGTATACATTACAATTACATTTTCCCCCCAGCCTTTCTTCTGTTGCAACATGAGTATCTAGACAAAGTTCTCAATGCTATTCAGCAGGATCTCCTTGTAAATCTATTCTAAGTTGTGTCTGATAAGCCCAAGCTCCCGATCCCTCCCACTCCCTCCCCCTCCCATCAGGCAGCCACAAGTCTCTTCTCCAAGTCCATGATTTTCTTTTCTAAGGAGATGCTCATTGGTGCTGGATATTAGATTCCAGTTATAAGTGATATCATATGGTATTTGTCTTTGTCTTTCTGGCTCATTTCACTCAGTATGAGATTCTCTAGCTCCATCCATGTTGCTGCAAATGGCATTATGTCATTCTTTTTTATGGCTGAGTAGTATTCCATTGTGTATATATACTACCTCTTCCGGATCCAGTCCTCTGTCGATGGACATTTGGGTTGTTTCCATGTCTTGGCTATTGTGAAGAGTGCTGCAATGAACATGCGGGTGCATGTGTCTCTTTTAAGTAGAGTTTTGTCCGGATAGATGCCCAAGAGTGGGATTGCGGGGTCATATGGAAGTTCTATGTATAGATTTCTAAGGTATCTCCATAGTAGCTGTACCAGTTTACATTCCCACCAACAGTGCAGGAGGGTTCCCTTTTCTCCACAGCCCCTCCAGTACTTGTTATTTGTGGATTTCTTAATGATGGCCATTCTGACTGGTGTGAGGTGATATCTCATGGTAGTTTTGATTTGCATTTCTCTTATAACCAGCGATGTTGAGCATTTTCTCATGTGTTTGTTGGCCATCTGTATGTCTTCCTTTTCCCTTTTTTAATCGACGTTTACTTGATGTGCACTGCTGTGTTAGTTTCAGGTGTAAGTGATTCAGTTACACACATATACACATCGATACAAAGGAATCTTTTTCAGGTTCTTTCCCCTTGTAGGTTACTGCAGAATGTGGCGTGTGGTTCCGCGCTGTACGGCAGGTCCTTGTTGTTTATCTGTTGTATACATAGCCGTGTGTGAGTGTTAATGCCAGCTTCCTGATTTATCCTTCTCCCTTCTTTCCCTGTGGCAACCATAAGTTTGGCTTTTATGTCTGTGGGTCTGTTTCTGTTTTGTATATTAGTTCATTAACACCTTTTTTTTTTTTTTTGCTTTTAGGGCCGCACCAGGGCATATGGAGGTTCCCAGGCTGGAGGTCGAATCAGAGCCACAGGAATGCCAGATCCAAGCCGCTTCTGCGATGTACACCATAGCTCATGGCAACGCCAGATCCTTCACCCACTGAGCCAGGCCAGGGATCAAACCTGCATCTTCATGGTTCCTAGTTGGATTTGTTTCCACTGCACCACAATGGAAACTCCAGTACCTTTTTTTTTTTTTTAATTCCACATGTAAGTGATATCACATGATATTTGACTTTCTCTGCAGAGACTTTATTCATAACCATTATTTCTCATCACCTTGCTAACACCCAGCTACGGGAGTTGGTACATCATTTGGGTCAGAGTAATTCTGAAGCAGCAGAGGCAGACACGATTCAAGGCAGACGAGTCGAGCTGAGCATTTAAATACCGTGTTTCAGGACAGGCTGATATTGAGAGATTTGTGAACTGCTGAAATCAGGGAGTTTGGATAAAGTGGGCCTCTTTCATCACCCTGCCTCAACCGGGGCTGAATGTGGGCTCTGAAAATGCCACCACATCCGGGAAAGGAAAATAAGCAAAGAAATAAACAGTAACTCACGTGTGGAAAGCCTGAAGCCAATCCCCTGCCCCAAGGTTGTTGTTGTAACAGTGTTTCTATAAAAATCTCCAAAGGTACAGACTTCTCAAAAGTACTCATTGAGCTACAGTTCCGGCTGCTTTAAGGCAGTTCCCCCTCTGCCTCCGAAAGATGGAAAACCATTCAGAACCATGAATCACCGCCCAATAACTTGTGAGACATGAAAGGAACTACTGATAGTTCATAATTCAATTTCAGCCTGAAATGAAGTTTAATAATACATAGAGTAGCCTCATTTTCCTCTTATTAAAGTGAAGGATGTGACTTCAGGGAGAAATTAGCTAATTGAATAGAAATATTTCAGATAGAAGAACAATAAAGGACAGAGATTGCCCTTGTAGAAGGAAAAACAAACAGGAACTGAGCCCTAGGTTATCTTCCACCCTGGAGAACCGGTACCTCCAACCTTAAAGACCCCACTTTAAAATGAGCCGGGGAAAAGCCACGTCCAACCCTGGGACTATGAGCTTTTACCTTTTTTTTTTTTGTCTTTTGTCTTGTTGTTGTTGTTGTTGTTGCTATTTCTTGGGCCGCTCCCGCGGCATATGGAGGTTCCCAGGCTAGGGGTTGAATCGGAGCCGTAGCCACCGGCCTACGCCAGAGCCACAGCAACGCGGGATCCGAGCCGCATCTGCAACCTACACCACAGCTCACGTCAACGCCGGATCGTTAACCCACTGAGCAAGGGCAGGGACCGAACCCGCAAGCTCATGGTTCCTAGTCAGATTCGTTAACCACTGCGCCACGACGGGAACTCCAGCTTTTACCTTTTTAATCCCCCTGGAGTCACAGGCCGATGCCTTCAGCTGTGGGTCACATGAACCTCGTCCTAAGCATTATTCCTTCTGCCTCCTAAAGTCCTCACCTCCTCCCGTGGTCACCAACCGGACACCAAGCCCTCACCTTCATGTTTGCTCCGCATCCTTCCTCTTCCAGGGAACCACAAGTCTAGGTGATTCTGCTCCCTGAGCATCCTCAGTTCGGTACCTGACCGCATCCTTTCTGCCCTATTTCATACCTTCACCGTATTTCACCTGGGCTTGCAGCAGCCTTCTCATTATATTCCCTTTCCCTTTTCTCCAGTTTCTCCCCCATGTTGCCAATTCAGTGACCTTCCTAAAACCCTAACCTGACCATGTTTTGTATCTTCTTAAAATGATTCCGTGCTTGGTTCTCCACTGCTCCTAGGACAGTCTGCGCTCCTCAACTAAGTTTGATTTCCCTTCACGGGTTTCTTTCCTTCCCTTCTCTGTCCTGAAGTGAAACATGTTCTTGCCAACGTCTGAACATGCTTTTCTCTGTCGCGCCTGCATGGCACAGCCATCTTCCCGGCCTGCCACAAATGCCATGACCTCACTTGTTCATCTCACCTATGCTTGCGCACATTTTTTTTTTTTTTTGGCCTTTTTAGGGCCGCACCTGCCGCATAGAAAAGTGCCCAGGCTAGAGGTCAAATCAGAGCTGCCGCTGCCGACCACAGCCAGAGCAACACAGGATCCAAGCTGCTTCTGTGACCTACACCGCAGCTCAGGCAATGCCGGATCCCCGACCCCCTGAGCAAGGCCAGGGATCGAACCCGCATCCTCATGGATACACGTCGGATTCGTTTCTGCTGTGCCTCCATGGGACCTCCCTGTTACCGTGGCTCACATTGGAAGATGACTCAACATCACACCCTGTCAGGACTCCCGGGATTATTTTGGTGTTTGCATTAGAGGAACTCTCTAATTTTGCTAATTTTATACTTTGGAGAACGTTTATTGGGTTATATTTTCTCTTACTCGTTTCTGATGCTGTTTCTTTTTCTTTTTTTTTTTTTTGTCTTTTTGTTGCTGTTGTTATTGTTGTTGTTGTTGTTGCTATTTCTTGGGCCACTCCCGCGGCATATGGAGGTTCCCAGGCTAGGGGTCGAATCGGAGCTGTAGCCACCGGCCTACGCCAGAGCCACAGCAACGCGGGATCCGAGCCGCATCTGCAACCTACACCACAGCTCACGTCAACGCCGGATCGTTAACCCACTGAGCGAGGGCAGGGACTGAACCCGCAACCTCATGGTTCCTAGTCGGACTCGTTAACCACTGCGCCACGACGGGAACTCCTGATGCTGTTTCTGATGTGACCTTCCTCCCATAAATTAGATTTCACAATCACTGGTGCCTGTTTTCATTTGTTTGGCTCTGATATCTCTCCCCAACAATTCTTGTGATAATTCTTATGCCTTATTTTTCTGATTGAGGTACTTTTTTGAAAGATACTTGCTAACTATTTTTCCAGTTCTGTCGAGATACAATGAACATATTTTGCTGTGTAAGTTTACGGTCCTCCGCGTAATCGTGACTTACATCTACCGTGAAATCATTACCGCAATACATTCCATTACCATCCGTCATCGCGTTTAGATAAAGAGAAAAAGCAAAAAAAAAGAAAAAAAGAAAAAAAATACTTTTCTTTGTGGCGACAACTCTTGATTTTCCCTCCTCACAGGTTTCACTGTCATTTTCTTTTAGGACAAGGCCCTCTCATGCCTCGGTGTTTCTAGTACATTCTCCCAGGTGTCCAAACATTCTGGCATATTACTTTACAATCCCTCAATTTAACCGGGTCTCTCCACCGTAATCTCTGGGTTTCTGTAAGAACGATTTTAAGCCTGCAATTCCCTGGGAGGCAGTCAAATCTTTACATTTAATCGTCTCTTCCAAAAATGGGTTCTCCCTTTGTCTGAATATTTCAGGTTAGGATTTTCTTTCCCTCATTGTATGGTTGCTGGGATTATTGTTGGGTTTGCTAATTTAAATAGAATTTTTTTTTTTTTCCGGTTTGATCTTTCCTGTTTCTGGACTGTTTTGGTGTATGCATTTCTTTTTACATCTGGCCATTTTACAACCTGGACTCATTTGTTGTAATGCTCGGTTTGCTTCTTTTGGTGGCTGTTTGTTTTGTTTTCGGCTGATTTGCTGGGGAGTTCTCCTTCAGATGTGGATTTTGGAGCCAGCATATCTAGCTTTCCACTTACTGTTGTGTGATCTGGAGCAAACTAACCTCTTAGTTCTTCATTTTCTTTGTCTGCTTATTGAATGTTATGATAGCACCTGCCTCATAAGGTTAATGCGGAGATTCAGCTGAAAACTTTATGTAAAGTGTCAACCAGTGTTTCTTTAGTCCTTTTGAGGACTCTTGCTGTTACTGAAGGAAGACAGTTGTGGTCCTAAAAGCAATGACACGTGAGTTTCCCTTTTAGCAAAAGCAAGAACTACTTTTTCTGGTTTCTAATTCCCCTGATTATTCCTTTTAAAGGGGTAATATTAAATTACTTTGATGATACTGTGGGTTCTTATCTGGTCCCTGACATTAGTTAGATCCTGTTTCATAGCTTACGACTCAGACATTTTCTCATGTCAACAAAATACCCCTCCATTTTCCATGTACTAGATTTTTTTTCCAGAGTGGATAATAAATTTAATCAAATGTTCTATTGATACAAATAATGAAATGATTTGCTGATTTTAAACCCTCATAGCCTTCCTGAAATAAACCCTCTTTAGTTATTATAGGTTATGAGTTTAAAATATTCTTCTGCAATCGTAGCCGTCATATTCAGTTCTCCTTTTGTTACAAGTGACCTCCTTGAAATTATCTATTCCTGTTTTCATAGAAACCAGATTCTCTAATGTCCTGTTGCAAAAGCCTTTTCTGCTTTTCTCGTGTGTGTGTGTGTGTGTGTGTGTGTGTGTGTGTGTGTGTGAAGTTCCCAGGCCAGGGATTGAACCCACGCCACAGCAATGACTAGGCTGTATCCTCAACCTGCTAAGCCACCAGGGAACTCCTCTGCTTTTCTGAAATATTCTTCAGGCTCCCATTTTCCAGAGATAGCTTCTTGCTTAGAGACTTCTGGATAACGTTCTTTCCTTCCCTGATACCACACTCTTGTTTTCATGGGCTTTGCATCTGCGGTTCCTTCCTCTTTATTCATTTCTAAATAAGAGGTTTCGCTCCAGGCCAGCGTTTGGCAACAGGAAGATTTACTTGGACTGCCTTTGACCTTGCCCACTGTCACATGAGTGATGGTCACAGCCTTTCCCAGAGGTACTTCTAGAAGGTTGGTGGATACGGACCCTCTTGGCCATCGTCCCGGGATGACGCAGGCATTTGCTGTGTGCAGTTTTGATGACCTGTGGTACTTTGATGAGACGTAGAGACTGGACAGGGGCTGCTGAGCAGGGATCATCTTAACCTTTCTGCCTCCTTAAGGACAATTTCCATTACTCCATTTCTGTGCCCTTCCTTTTAAAATAAAAAATAAGTTAGTAATCAGAGGTCAGTCTTACTTCTCAATTTCCAAATTACTTGGAGGTACCTTTTTTTCTTTGGCTGCCCCTGTGGCAGGTGGAACTTCCTGTGCCAGGGATCGAACCTGCACCACAGCTGCAGTCTGCACCTGTGAGGCAATACCAGATCCTTAACCTGTTGTGCTGCATGGAAACATCCAGTAATAGCACCTTATTTTTGTGGTCATGCATTGCTGTTAATAGATTGGCCTGGCATGTGAAGAATGTCCAGAAAACTCCTTTATACACTGTAGTGTTCTATAAAGTATTGTTGACTAAACAAATAATTTTAATCTACCAGGTTAGTCTTCTTATTAAATATAGACATAGGCGACTCTGATGCAATCTGTTCAGGGTGAATCTGTGTCCCAGGGATCACTATTTCCACAACGCTCCCCTCCTCCAACCCCTGCCAAAAGCCATCACCTTAATAATCCATGTAGAATTTTTCACAAGATCGATTCCTAAGTCAGTCTGTTTCTGTTTTGTAGGTGGGTTGGTTTGTGCCACATTTTAGATTCCACATATAAGTGCTACCATATGGTATTTGTCTTTCTCTTTCTGACTTACTTCACTTTATGAGAATCTTTAGTTGTATCCATGTTGCTGAAAATGGCATTTTTCTTTCTTTTTTGTGGCTGAGTAGTATTCCATTGGGTATATATACTATATCTTCTTAATCCATTCATCTGTTGATGCACCTTTTGGTTGTTTTCATGTCTTGGCTATTGTGAATAGTGCTGCAGTGAACTTAGGGGTGCATGCATCTTTTTGAATTACAGGTTTGCTGTTTATATACCCAGGAGTAGGTTTCCTGGATCTTATGATAGTTCTATATTTAGTTTTCTGAGGAAAATTCCATACTGTTTTCCATAGTGGTTGTACCAATTTAAATTCACATTTAACTCTTCTAAAAAACAGACTGTTCAGTTCATATTCTGCTCTTATGACTCCAAGTTTTCTCGTATGTAGAGCTACAAGTTTGACTTACACATGTACAGTTGAGTTGCAGACACCCTGGGAGCCCTATTACCCTTGGCCTTTGTTTTCCATCACCTGGCTCTCAGCGGGACCTGGGCTCAGAAGTCTCTTCACTGGGTCTTACCTTTGGGTGGGCTTCTTGGACTCACCTTCCATTCCTCCCTGCCTGAGTCACCCCAAGTCCATAATGCACAACTGGGGAAATGCCCCACCTTGCGAGGCACCTGTGCAGTCTGACCCCTCATGTAAGGGGGATGGGAGCAGAGGGACACACCCAGCTTCCTATCAGTCAATCAGTTGCAGAGGCAAACCGCCAACCCAGGCAGTGGGGTTCACCTGAGCGGCACCCCATCACACCTACTCCTCCTATAGATAGATGGCTCTTCCCCAGGCCCTCACTGTGGCGACCCCAGTGGAGGGCTTTACCCCCCATGGAGAATGGACTGAAAGAGGCATAAGCAACAGATGCGTAGCTGAGACACGGAGAAACCTGCAGTGGACATGGCAGCTGGGAGATTTTGAAGATAAATGGAGCCAAGCCTGGGGGGTCCCAGCTATTCAGACGGACTCATATTGAATAGATGAGAAAGGGCAGCCATCTGACAGCAGGATGGCAGCGAAAGGAATCCTGAGGGAGGGTACAGAGTCAGCACGGCCAGTCCCTGCCAGGCAGCGACCACTCAGGGGTCCGGGCAGAGTGCCTTCCTGCTACTTATTGTCCTCCCTCCTGAGTACAGGGGACAAGCCATTTTATCACCTTAGTGTTCAGATTGCTTTGAACTTAGTAGCATCCAGGGGCCGGCCAGCCTGTTTATTTCTAATAGTAACTCATTTATGTGAGGGGATCTGGCTTTCCCCTAAAGGTTGTGATACCAAGTTTCCATGTCTTGTGCTATAATTGGATGTAAGTGGAAAGGAAAGTTGATTGGAAAAATATAAAGTAATTAATGGTATGGGTGGTGCCTGCTGGGTCAGGCAAAGAGGGCTCTCTGATCAACCAACATTTGGAAAGGTCTAGAATGTTTCTACAGTCCTTGCAAGTTTAGAATTTCACAGCCCAGAGTTCCCTGGGAGACAGCTGGGATTCACATGTCACAGGGGGACCTATTATCAAGAGTTGGTGGTCGAAGGATGTGGATTTGTCCTGCCTGCTTTTGCTTCTTCAATTCATTTATTTGTTTGTTTGCTTGCTTGCAAAATCCTCAGCATGCAGTGGCCAGTCCATCCCTTTAGCTGGAATACAGTGAGAGTCCAGATCTCTCGCATGTGATCCTTGCTCTTGGGTCTTGCCCTTGCTGAGCAGTGACGCTGGAAGCCAGCTTCCTGTTCTGAGGCGCACTGGTCAATTCAGGCCAGTGTGTTTGGGGTGCCAATTCTGAATCCCTCATTAGCTCCCAGGCCTCTTTCCATTTTGCATGTTGCTCCGTAACGTAGCCGTGGCCCTGGAGATTTATGCTTAAATCAAAGATCAGGAGTCAACATAAGAAAATATAGAACAGTGCCTGGCACAGAGTAGGTGCTTAGTAAAGATTTGTGGACTGAATGAATGACTAGCAGAAGACAATGCTAGCTCACAGTTCAGAATCTAGAATTAGATGGATCTGGTCTAGAATCCTGTTTCTGCAACCTACCAGCTGTGGGATCTTGAGCATCTTTGCTTAACCTCTCTGAGCCTCAGTTTCTCTGTCTGCAAAGTGGGGATGGTGGCATTCGTATGTTACGGGGTTAAGGTGAGACATGGGACTTACATGAGCAAGCAAATGTCAGTTACTATGCCTGCCCCGTCACGAGCCCTCAGTAAGTGTTACCTCTTGTGGCTATTATTACTCCCATTGATGATAATAATGATTATGAAATGAATAAGGCTGTTCCTGAGTTACAGTGCCTGATTCGCACCCCTGCCTCATCTACGCCCCCCCTTAACAGTAGCTTTGGAGCTCTTCTTTTCTCCCTGGTATCTAGATCCTTTCCAGAAACGCCTCCCCACCTCGTCCATGTCTGCTTTCCCCTCCAGGGCCAAGTCCCTCGTCCAGCCCCT
This sequence comes from Phacochoerus africanus, assembly GCF_016906955.1. Classification (NCBI taxonomy): domain Eukaryota; kingdom Metazoa; phylum Chordata; class Mammalia; order Artiodactyla; family Suidae; genus Phacochoerus; species Phacochoerus africanus. The sequence goes on from NC_062549.1 coordinate 8,829,129, forward strand.
CCCCAGCAGTCTGAGTGCACTGCCCTCTTCTCTGTGCTCCAGCAGCCTCTCTCCAATCCTAGTTATCGCCACGGATGCTGCGATGTCTCTTCATCTTCTCTCCTCCTCACTGGACTGGGAAGGATGGCAGCTGAAGCTGCTGATAAAGAAGAAAACCCCGAGAGCCAGGAGACCACAGAGGAAGCGAGGGACTCAGGCTCAAAGCCGCAGAGCACAGTTCTCTATTTTTTTCAGCCAAATACCTAGGACTGCTGCTCCTGTGTGTCCCCTGGAGATGTCCTCTCTTTCAGTGTTCTTTTGCCTTCCTGCCTGTGGCTTCCTACAGGCCTGACACGGAAAGATCTCAGGAAGCCCCCAGGAAGCCTTAAAGCTTGTTTCTGGGACAGGAGGCAAGTGTTGCCATCCTCAGGGGGCCAGAGGAGGAGACAGGCTCTCACGGGAGGAAGCAGCTGGCCCAGGGAGAAAAGAAGCTGGTGCACACATTTCTGTCACCCAGGAGCATAAAGACAACCCTGAGGGAAGCTTGATGACCTGTGTGACTCCGCAGGAGTGGCATAACCTCTCTGATCTTCTGTTTCCTCAGCTGTAAGACTTAAGGCTTGCCTTAGAAGAGCACATTTCCAGCGGTGTTCTGCAGAGTTCAAAGGATTCTCCAGGCAGATTCAGCCCCCAGGATGGGAAGTAGGAAGAGCCCCATGGCCAAAGCTCCTCCCTTTCTTGCCCTGCCAATCACAGAGTTCCCTCCCCTTCTTACCCTGCCAATCGTGGAATCCCCTCCCCTTCTGTGACCCTGCCAATCACAGAGGTTCCTCCTCTCTTACCCTGCCAATCAGAATAGCTCTGACCAAGGCATTTTACATATTGAGCTTTTCTCTGCCTCTCCTTTGCAAGATAGGACTGTTTGGCTTTTCAAATGTTTTTTTCATTTCTCTGAACAAGATCATTTATATGTCTCTCTCCAGGCCCAAAAATGTATGATGACACGAAAAATTACACTAACCATTGCAAGGGCAGGAAGGGGAAAAAACAGAGAAAGGGATGGACATTTATGGACTGAGCATTTTCTGGCTACTCAGCACCACGACGAATCCCTTAGTGACCAATATCTTGGCCCAAGGCTGATTTTTTTTTATTTTTTTGCATTTTTCTGAAGGCTAATCTCATGGAAGAAGAGATCATACTGAGATCACTAATTCAGTTCAGTTAAACAAGCATTTATGAGTGAGTGCTTTGTGCCATTCATTGCGCTCTGGGAATTCTGCACTGAGCAAAACATTGGCCTCGTTGTTATGGAACTTACAGTCCTCTGAATATTCTCTGGAAAAGATGTTTTACAGATGAGATGATTAAGTCCAGAGACAGAAAGTGATCTGGTCCAAGTCACACACAGAGAGCGAAACCCCTAAGATTAAGCCCTGGGTTTCCCAACGTGATTGCTACAATCAACCTCACTTCTACCTTCCCAATTTATTACTTATAAGCAGGAAGACCATGGTGAGTCCTTCTTGAATTAGCCAGAATCTCAAAGAGCTTTTGTGGTTCAAAAAGGAACCAGTCATACTTTTAATGCTCCACTCTTGCTGTAACTCATCACTGCCACATGGTGTCACTGTTGAACACAGGTCCTGTACAGTCCAGTGGCTGCTTATTTACCCTGCATAGGGGCTGTTGCTGGCCCAGTCCTACATTTGCTTCCAAGATGCAGCACACTTGGGTTCCAAGATTTCACCTCTTTAAGTGCATGCTTATATGCTCAGTCATGGATTGGTGAAGAATAATTCGATGTCTGAATCAACTTCGGCTGCATGTAATCCTGGAACCAACCTTCCCCCACAAATTCTGTGGTTCATGGATTAAATTAGTGTCACTGACCAAGACTCCCCCAGCCTCTGAGCCACTTTGTATCTTGTCTTGGTTTATTCCCATCTTGAGCCCTGTCTTCTTCTCTCAGCAGCACATTCAGGACTCTTTGTGCAAATTATGTCACCACCTCTCAGCTCAAGATATAAAAGGGTGTTGTCAAGGATCTGCCTTTGCCAGTCGTGTCATAGTCCATGATACTCTTCCTCCAGGGCAATGTGCGTGCACCTAGGTGGCACCACTCATGAGACTCTCCCCTAAATATCAGCGCTTCTGAGGTTCCCTGTTCCATCTATCTAGGAAGATTTTGTTACTTTTTGCACTAACTTCTGCTTCACATTAACTCTTTTGTTTAATGCCTGTAAGTGATTCTTCACTGGTATCAATTCTCATGTGCATATATTGGTGTCATTTGGCTGTGTTACACCTTTGCACACTCAGTTGAAAACAGATTGGTGCATTGGATAGAAAGACCCCTTTGAGACTCCAGGGTGGCACCTTGGTCCCCCTCCCCCCAGAAAGTCATCATGTAGTCTCTGTGCCTCTGGTTTTCTGGCATCTGCCAGTGCTGAGGCCAATTCGAGGTTGATGGTCAGAGACCTGCCAGGAGAGTGAATGATTCCCTTGGCCAGCTACAGCTTTGAGGAAGGAAAGGAAATATGTCAGTTCTGAGGGGAAGCTGTGAAAGCTTAATGGAAAGTATTACCAGGATTGGGAGAGAGAGCAAAAAACACAAAAAACAGAAAACACTGGGAACAACCTGCAGAAGCCAACAGGACATTCATTTGAGTGAAGGAAGGAGCTAGTTTTTTTTCCCTAACACCCACACTTGGGTTCAGTGCAGAATAGCAGAAAAAAACATAGACGCTGGAATTGGAAAGGCATGTATTCCTGTGCTGTGCTTTGATGGACGTGGCTTTGAGTGAGTCGCCCAACCTTGTGAATCAGTTTCCTCGTCTGTAATATGGGGCTAACCACTTACTGTGCAGGTGTAAAGAGACCACCCAGCCCGGGAGCTTAAGCATATCACTTGGCCATAGATAGTCATTTTCACTGTCTGTCATCCAGAAGCTCTGTTAGCCCACAGATATAGACCAGTTCATGATGGAATAGTATGTTGATGAAGGGACCAAAGGAGGGATTGTGAGGCTCCGGAGGCTAGGAACTGCAGAAACCATTGCCATTCCCAGGTTGAAGGGACAGAGGAGGACAGCATGTCGCTGCAGCTCATCAAGAGGGGTCCATGAAGAAACCAGAGCTGTGATGGGGATACAGCGACACTGGATGGGAAGACATGGCCCACCTGGGCTCCCGTCCTCCTGGCTCCTGCGGTAGCCTCCTGTCGCAGCCCTCATGACCCGGGAAAACTGGTGACCTTCTCAAGCTGGGTCTGTGAAACTTGATGCGCAAGGAAGAGCAGCCTTGAAACAGAATTTCAAGACTATCTCAAAGGAGAGGCATTGGAAGGTCCTGGTATGGTCGAGGGGCTGGAGTTAGTCTTCGGAGGGTTTTAGGGCAGATGGTGGTAAGCAGGTCTGGACAGAGGTTGGCCAGAATTTATGAACTAGGTAGGTTCCTGGAATAGTCAGTGGTCTTATCTCTGGAACGTATGAGCTCATTGTTACATCAGTTTGTGGTCTTATCTTGGAACATATGAGACTGAATGAGCTGGTTTTAAAACCAGCTTAATTTGTGTTGCATGTCGGGGCTGGTTCAATTTATCCTTCTTAGGGTCATCATTCATTTTGCAAATTGGTTTCTGTTTTCTCTCTCCCTCCTATTAGCCAAACCCTACCAGAAGGCAGCCAGCAAAGGAGCCCAGATGAGATGGTCTGCAGAGCTCAGCCTCCCAGGCGCTGGGTAGGGCAGGAAAGATAAATGGTTCCGGGGGACAAATGGAGAAGAACCAGCACCCTGACCTGCCCGCCCGCCCCCCTTTCTCCCTTCCTCCTTTCCTTTCTTCACTCCCTCCTGTGGTTCTTTTTCTCGGCAGATACTAATTCTCCTTCATCTGTGTCTCTACAATCTGTCATTCTTTCCTCCAGTCATTTCACACGAGGGAATTACTGCTCTAGTCCTTTGCAATTTATAATTGTATATGTACTCTGCAAATAAATATACAATGCATAAATAATGCATTATTATATATTAAGTTACTGGACATTTTTAGGCAGCTGTCTTTTATCACCTGCAGTCTCTTCCTCTGAGTCAGCACTGTCCAGCAGAACATTCTCTGTGGTCCAGTATGGTAGCCATTAGCCCCATGTGATTATCAAGCTATGACTATTGTGAGTAATGAGCTGGATTTTTAATTTGAGTTTGAGTCAATTTACACTTAACTTAGAGGTGGAGGCTACTCTGTTGGGCAGTGACATTCTGAATAGCCCTCACAGTGCCATTCTAAATACCCCCCATAGCCTTCTCTTATTATGTACATTTTAGATATGAGAAAACTGAGTCCTGGCAAGGTTCGGTGACATGCCCACAGACTTGGCTGATAGATGATGGAGCCAGGAGAGGAGCCCTCTTCTCACTGGCCCGTAGACACTCAGCTTTATACCACAACTGCGCCTTCTGCCCAGATACCCTTCTTCTCAGTCTTTCAGCCAACTCCAGTTCTCACCCTTCAAGGTTCATCTCAATGATGCTCTATGAAATCTGTGTAATCTCCAAAGTATTGAAGACATGTCACCATTCTACTTAGTAAATATCTCAGCCAGTGCACCTTTCACATTGTATGACAGTTATCTGTTTGGTTGCACACTTTGCTTAGTAGGGTGTGAGGTCTTTGAGGATGACCTCACAGTAGGTATGACGCATAGTAGGTATAAAGAATAATGGCAAATGAGTGCTTTGTCATCACTGCTGCCTTCATGGGTTCTCTACACGCTGCAATGGCAGCGCTATAGAATGGGTTTATTGGTGCTGATCGTATCTATTTCCTTTATAGGTTTTAAATTCTATAGATTAACAAGATCTCTGCTGAGAGAAAATTCAGATCTGCCTTGCCTCCCTCCTGGGCTCCTTCTACACTCCTGTTCTTTAGCAACTGATAGCTCTGGCCAGGAGTATTTGAAGCCTGCTGCCCTTTTGACTAGAGTTCTTCTTCCACGAGCCATCACACATTGCCCAGCATGCCTCCCCAGCAGGGTGGTGGATCAGCACTGCCTGAAGACTGTGATATAACTTAATACGTCCTCTGGGAGCAGCATGCAAAAATGGCCAGCTGCCTTCTGGATAGACAGATATATCCCTGCATGTCCAGGGCAACCATGGGCCAAAGGACCGCCAGACTGAGAGGTCCTGAGGTGGATGAATCCCCTGGTGAAACTGGAGAGAGGCATTCTGATGCAATACCTGCATTTGTTACTCAATAACAGTATTGTTGCAAATGGGTTTGAGAACAAGAGGGCAAGAGAGGGGGGAAAGCCGCGTCCTAGGAAATTGGCTCCAAGGGTTAGAGAACATTCTGATGAAGTCTGTTCAAAATGAGTTTGTGTCAAGCCTCTCAGGTAGAAGGGACTCAAAAGAAATGACCTTGTCCTTGGGTCCTCATTATTTTGTCCACCATGACCAGCTCTGCATTGCCCCCAGAAATAAGTCCAAATTCCTTAATATCATTTTTGGGGGCAGCAAACAATCTCAAATCTAGGTCATACCTCAAATGCCAACGGAGCCAGGTGGATAATATCAAGAATAAAATAGCAGATTGAGGAATCTGGCAAAATGAAAAGTTCATGGGCTGTTCAAAGGGAATGGCCACTGCTCCATCTGACCATTGTCATACGAGAGAATGAGAGTCCAGGCTGCCCTTTTTCTTTCAATAGAGGAAGGAAATCTGATTTCGGTGTAAATAGATAGTTTCTTATTCTGTGGACCAAGTAAAGCATATCTCTGGGTCAGATTTGGGCCAAGGGCTATTATTTTGCAGTTCCTTCCACCTACCTCAGCTCCATCGTCCTGGATTCCTGCACATTCTCTACTCTTCCACCATTTTGACCAGCTTGTGGCTTCCAGAATACCCCATCCTTATTCCCACCTCGGTACCTTTGCACCTGCTGTTCCTCCATCCCATAAGTCCTTTTCTCTTCCTTTCCTATAGTAAAGCTGTATGGGTCCTGCAAGGACCAGCTCAAGTGTCACCTCCGCTGGAAGTCTCCCAATATCCCCAGACGTCTCTTCCTTCCTCTGGCTCCTTTGGCTCCGTTTCCAGCTTGTCTGTTGCATTTGTGCTTTGGCTTCTCATTTGCAGGTGCCTCAGTTAGACCCTTGAGCTCCGGGGACTATACAATTCATGCAGCCAACCTTCTGCTGGACCCGGTTCCCCACGTGCTTCACAGCAGCCAAGACATAAAATGTGTTGATGAGAACTGATTTGCATCCTCTTGTGTGCTTACTCCCACTCATCTGTCTCCGTCCCAGTGAAGGGCAGCACCCTCACCCGGTCATCGGGCCAGAAAGTGGAGAGGCTTCTTTGATTCCTCCTTTTCCCTCCCTTTCCCAATCCTGCCAATCACCAAGCAAGACCTCCTTTTGATCTTTCCATTTAGTCACCGTCCCTCTCCTTTGGACCCTTTGTATGTGGTCAGAAAATGCTTCCTTAATGAACTGTTTCATTGTGGACCTGTTACCATGTCAGCTTTCGGTAAACTGTGCAGCAGACTCCCTGGGAACATGGAATTGGGTGGGGCAGTGCTGGCCAGGTAGTCTGGGGGCCAGGTCGCCAAAGAAAGTGTGACAGGCAGGGAGGGGGAATGGTGCTAGCAGTGAGCGGGGAGCATTTTACAGCAAGAAGGGATTGTCGGCCCGACTGAAGTGGAGTATTATGGGATGTGTAGACAGGAGGGAATGAGGTGGACTTGAGCCAAAGAGTCAGATGCGGAGTGCCTGGAAGCCTGGAGGAGATACTCAGAGTTTATGCATCAGGAAATAGAGGGCTTTGGCCATTTCTTTTTGTTTTGTTTCATTTTGTTATTGGGGCGGGGTGGGGGTTGGCCGTGCCTATGGCATGAGGAGGTTCCCAGGCCAAAGACTGAACCCAAGCCACAGCCGCAACCCGCGCTGCTGCAGTAGTGATGCTGGATCCTTAATCCACTGCACCACAAGGGAACTCCTTTGGCCATTTCTCGAGCAGCAGATTTGTGTTTCCGTGCCCCAAGGGAGAAGGAACAGGGCATAAGACAAGCAAAGGATGATGGTGGGGAAGGCTCAGAGCATGAGCCATGGGCTGGGGGTCCCCCAGACACCAGGCAGCCAGGAGGCACTGGACTCCAGGTATGTCTGGGCAGAGACAGTGTTTGGAGGGAGGGCGTGGATATCAGAGGGGCGTGGAGTATGTAGAAAGGAGGAAGGAGACCAAGGGAGCCCATCACCTTTTCGTCTGACTTGCTAAGCATGAGCGAATTGGAAAGAAAAAAAAGTGGCCAGGCTGGTGACATTCTCATTCTTCTTTGGCTGCTTAATCCCTTGTTACAACAGCAGGTGAATAAAAATAATTATCAGCATCCTGAGGAGGGTGGACCCTTGTTAATGCCTCCAGATGACCAAGTGGCAGCATTCCTGATCCCCTCCAGATGAGGTCACTAGCGAAGAATGAACAAACCTGGGGCTGGGCAGGAGGAGAGTCCCTTTGGAGCGCTGTTGCCTGAATTTCAGTTTCAAACCTGGTCTCTTGGGTGGAGCTCCCCTGAGATCCTGTTTCCGTGTGTGATGAATAGGAGAGACTGCCCCAGGCAGCTGTGAAAATCACGGTGCTTCCTCGCCCTGCCCAGGTCTGAGACTCAGCCCGGCTCTAATATTAGTCATCGAGTCGTGGTGCTGGGGGACAACAGGCCCCAGATCTGGACTTCCCTCTGCCTTCTCAAGTCCCCGAAAGGCCCCTGGGACCCCTCTCAGCAGGTACCCAGTTTTAAAACCTGCCGCGCTTACCAATAGCCCGTGAGCACGGCCGTGTGCCTGCCTTCTGCGGCCCCGCAAAGACTGGGGCAGAAATAGCCTTTCCTTCCAGGAAGGAAAACCAAAGTCATGAAACAAATCCATGTATTCTTCCCTCTGTGCTGGGCACTCCTGTCACATGGGCAGAAGTTGCTGCCAACATTCTGCCACATGAGATGGCAGCAAAGGATTTCCCCTGTCAGGAAGAGAAAATGCAAAAAAAAACCTGTCACTTTCTAAGACAGAATGATCGGTGGTCTATTCTTGTCTTTTCTTTCTTTCTCTTTCCTTTTTCTCCTGTCCCTTAATAGACACATTGTTCAGTCCATCCCCCATGGCAGCGGGACTCAGTTACTCTGTGTGTGAGTGTGTCCCTGGCAGGTCGCAGGAGACAGATGGATGAGATGTAAGCCCTGCCCACAGATGGCTCCCCACTAGTCGGAAAGACAGATGTGTGGACAGTTAGGGACAATCAGGGCTTGTAGATGCTGGGAGGGAAGGGTGCTCAGGGAGGGGGCAGAGAAAAAGAGTGTGTGGCCCTTTTATAAGCCGGCATCCTCTCTGCCAGCAGGGAAAGCAGTTCCAGCATCGCCCGGCCTTGGGCTCAATTCTCTGACCTTATAAACAGAATTTAAATTGCTTCATTTTTTTTTTTCAGAAGGCAGGAAAGGACTGTTTGATTGAGACTTTTAAAAAGTTAGGCGCCCGATTCTGGAGGAGGCAATGGGACCTACAGGCGGAAAGCCAGGGGCATCTCCCTAATTATATTCCATTTTCCAAAACGAGGACATGCCATTTCTCAGATCTTGGAGCAAGATGCCTCCAAGGGATTAAATATTAATAGGATCCTTCCTTCCTTTTTTCCATGCTTATCTCATTTTAAAAGGCATTTTCCCTTCTCCCACTTCATTTATATATTCATTCATTCTCTTGAGCCAGCCAATCCAAATTTGCCATGAACACACTGCTGGTGCAGGGGAGACACAGATAAAATAGTAAATTCCCCCCATGGGTCTTAACCCTGGGCATCCATCAAGGCTCTAGCTTCCCTATGAATACAAATGCTCTGGAACCACCTCCAGGGTAGATTTTTAAGTGATGAAAGCAAAAAGTAGAGAAATGTGTAGTCTGATAACATTTGTGTGGGGAACAGTTTTGGGACGAAAACAACGTGCATACTTTTTTGGTATCTGCACAGAATATGTCTGGAAGAATGTATAAGAAGCGAGAGGTATTGGTTGCCTGTGGAAATGGGAATGGTTGTCTAGATAGCAGAGGGGTGGGGGGAGACGTTTTTCTGTGCTCTGTTCAGTTCTGGACCAGATGAATATATTTCCATTTCAAACTAATTTCAATTAGAGTTAAGAATTTAAAATAAATAAGTAGGCTAATCCTCAGACCTTTCTTCCAGTGCGTTAAGGTACCCTACCCCCACCTCAAAATCTGTATGCTAGCCATCCTTAAGTGTCTGTGGTTCTCCAAATGAGCCACATTCTCTCTGGCTTCCATGCATTTGCAAGAATGAACAAAATAAAATGAATACATGTGTGCCTGGTACACACTTCCCCTCCAGAGAAACTTCTGTGCCCACCCCCAGATCGGTACCCTGCCCCCACTGCCTTCATTGGTTAAATGGTCCATCTGTGTTTCTAAAACATCCCGTGCTCTCCCCATCAGGCAGGAATACAGTCGTCTGTTCACCTGTAGAGGGTCCGCATCAAACCTCATACTCCAGAGAAAAGAGCTCATTCCTAAGATGGTACCTGTATGTCGATAAGACCTGATACCTAGAATGAGGCAGGTGCTCTGTAAATGAAGACTGGATAATGACACCCCATCAGCTCTGGAAAACAAGTGTCTACTGCTCCCAGTCACTGACTACTGGAAAACATCATCTCTTTAAGAGTCCAAAGCCACCAGCTCTCTTTGTAAGCAAGGCTTTCCTGGAACACAGCCACACCCATCTGTTTATGTGTTGTTTGTGGCTGCCTTCCTGCTACCACGAGGTGCTACAATGAGGGATTTGAGTAGTGGCGACATTGCCTGTACAGCCCACACAGCCTAAGATAGTGTCTGGCCCTTGACAGAAACAGTTCGCCAGCCCCTGGTCCAGGGCATCCTTGGCTTCTGCTTCAAGGCTCCAGTCCCACCTGGTTTTACCCTCTGGTCGCTCTTCACCCAGGTTGGCCAAACCATCATAGTTTGCAGAGGGCTGACTTGCTTTTATTTTTATTTTTATTTTCTTTTTGGCTATAGGGTCAGCCATGAGTCTAGATGCTCACGGTTTAAAAAATGTAAAGGATCGGACCGTTCAGATATGCCACAAGAGCTTATGGAGGTGTTTCCCCAGGTTAGAAAGTAAATCACAGAATCTTGAGAGTATAGCCCAAGAAGGAGAATTTACCAACGGATAGGACCCATGAGACCCCAGGTCCTTAATACTCTACTGCCTAAAGCTTCAGTTTCTGATTGTCTTTCTCTGATTCTGCTTAACAGAAGCACTGTTCCCGATAATAATGGCCCTCAAAACCCTAAACAAGGTTTTGACTTTCCAGTTACTGCGATGCTGAGCCTCCTATGGTGTGAAGGCTCTGTGTTGCCCATCCGTCTCTCTGTTGGTCCATCTCACGATCCATCCATTTGAGTATCTGTTCAATCATCTCTCCACATACCTTTGCTATCTGTTCATTCTTTCTTCCCTCCCTCCTTCCTTCTTCCCTCCTTCCCTCTTTCCCTCCCTCTCTTGCTTTCTTCCTTCCATATCTCCACCTCCCCACTCACAAACATGTGGAATGCAGTAGCCAGTAGCTTACTCTCTGGGGTCAAACTACATAGGTTCGGATTCCAGCTCTAATGAAGTTATTACCGTATGACTTGGTCTCTTTGAGCCTCCTCCTTCTCATCTGCACCGGGCTGTGAATAATAATATTTACCTCATACTCCTTGGGTTGAGAGAGAATTGCCTGAGAGGATGCATTTAAAGCCTTAGGAAGGTTACAAACCCAACTAGCATCCATGAGGACGCAGGTTCAGTCCCTGGCCTCGGTCAGTGGGTTAAGGATCCAGCATTGCCATGAGCTGTGGTGTAGGTCGTAGACACATCTCTGATCCAACATTACTGACTGTGGCTGTGGTGTAGACGGGTAGCTGCAGCTCTGATTTGACACCTAGCCTGGGAGTTTCCATATGCCGTAAGTGCCGCCCCAAAAGGACAAAAAAATTTAATTTAATTTAAAAGTCTCAGGAACACTTTCTGTTGTCAGTTAGCTATTATTATTAATTGCCCACTTCATAATAATGAGGACACCAAGACACACAGGGTCCGGCCATCAGCAAGGAGCGCTTCTCTCCCCTGAGATGCAGACTTTTCTTGCTTTTTATGTGGTTGATTATATGCCAACATGTATCACTTAAAGTAGCAACAAATCCATCCAGTGTATCATCTGGGACTTCTAACTGAATATGTGAACACTCTAGAACTCTAAACTGTGTGAGTAAGGAATAATTTCAGACATTTGGACGGGACCGGGGTGCAGTGGGGCTGTTTGGGGACAAAGGTCTTAAAACCTCCCCATGGTGCAGCCCTGGTCCGTGTCACTCCGGCCCTGGACGGTCAGTACCTCACGATGTTTCTCTTGTCATCACTCTTCTGCCGTCTGCAGCCCGTGGAGGCCACATCGTCTTTTTAAATGTTGTCTTCCAAGACAGGCTTCATGCTGTTGTTTTTTAAAATTAATTTTCCCCTGGCCTCTGATACGGAGCTACACGGGGCATGAATGAATGCCTCGTGCAACCACTTGGAGGTCCTGACGCTGGGGTCATTTCTTTAGGTCTCAGTAGTTTCCCTGCATCTAGTTATATATAGACGGCATTTTTCATACCTTTTTGTTCACGTAGTGAAAGCCTTTATTTCCCTCCAGGGAGATTTCATATGGTTTTTTTTTTTTTATCTTTATGCCATTTCTAGGGCTGCTTCTGTGGCATAGGGAGGTTTCCAGGCTAGGGGTCTAATCGGAGCTGTAGCCACTGGCCTAGGCCAGAGCCACAGCAACACGGGATCTGAGCCGCATCTGCAACCTACACCACAGCTCACGGCAATGCCAGATCCTTAACCCACTGAGCAAGGCCAGGGATTGAACCCGCAACTTTGTCAGATTCGTTAACCACTGAGCCACGACGGGAACTCCCTCATGTGGATTTTTAATAAGTATAATAGTCTAAGTATAACATGACTCACGTACATCATCATGGGTACACACGGGGGTGATAGGATTTAAACTAGGCGTTGGTTAGATGTGAGCGAGAAACAAGGCTGAAAACTGTAGCAAAGGCATAAAACTTAAGTCAGCTGCATTTGCAAATGACCTTTCTCATGATAGGGACTTAGGCGACCTGACAGAGGGAATGTGCTGGAGAACAGCAACAGCAATAATAAATGGTCCCTCTGGGGATATTTCACACCGGTGGGCTAAGTTGTGGTGATGGAGAATGATTGTTATTGGGATGTTCCCAAGCTGTGAGAAGAAACATTTAGGTTCCTCAGTCGCAGTATCCAAAAGACTATTCATGTTCAAAACAAGGACGGCAACAAAATGAACATTTATTGTGCATGTCCCAGGGGTTTGCCCTGTGCTGGGGCTTTAGGTCCATTATTGGCTTCCTTGAATCTTCCAAACTCCTGTCTGAATTTGCTGTCCCCAGCTCCTCCCCTTCCACCCACTCTGGACCGGCTTTCATCCGCCGAAATCATTCTTACGGAGTCTCCCATGCGTGACGCTAACTCCAGTGGATATTTTCCAGTCCTCATCGTGTTTGACAGCTCAGCAATATTCAGCCCTTCTGGAAATACTCTGTTCCTTTATCTTCATGATACCATATGTCCTGGTTTTCCTCCCCTCTCCCTCTGACTGTGGTTCCCTGTTGTCTTGGAGGTCCCCGTCTTTCCCAGGCAGAACACTGTCCCCAAGAAATCTCCCCCACACTCAGGACTCCAATCCTCTTCCACGCACATACCACTCATGATTGTGAGTCTGTGTGCCTCCTCTCAGACTGAATATCCACTTGCCGCCTTGTTATTGCCATTTAGATACTTTCATCTTGTCTCTAAAACTTGGTTCTCTCCCAGTATTTTCTAACCCAATGGGTTCCATCCATTTTCCGCTAGAAACTTACAAAACATCTTAAAACCTCCCTCTTTCTCATCCTTCATATCCAGTTTATGGACGAGCCCTCTTGGGTCTACCTCCAGATAGCTCTTGAAGGCTCTGTCTTCTTCATCTCCAAGTCACCCTGAAATCAAACCATAATCTTGGGTCTGGATGATTACAGCCTCCAGAGTGGCCCCCCAGACAACCGTTCTTGTTCCAACTCTTCGAATCTCCACCCAGCAGTCAGAGGGACCCATGTAACTGTGCAGATTGGGCCGTGTCTCAGCCCATCCCCTACCCCGCCTCCAAAGGAAACACATCAGTGCCTCTCATCCTTCTTGGGATAAAGCGCAGCATCCTTACCAAGCATCGAATGGCCTCCTCCCTCCTCTCCCACCTCATCCCTATCACACTCTCCTGTGTCTGCCAGATCCAAGTCCCTGGCTGGGCCTCAGGGGTGCCAAGATGAGTAACATTATTTTGATTTTTTTAACTTAGTGACGAGTCAGAGCTGTGGGCAGGTTTTCTGTATCGGGAGTCTGGATTGTGACTTTTCTCCTTATTAGGATTTCAGATTTACTATGAAAGAGCATGGGCTACCTCTCCTGGATAAACTTTGAGATGGGCTTCTACATTTGCCACATGCATTAAAGTCTGCCTGATACGAAACCATTTTTCTACAGATGTGTGAACCGAGGCTGCTTCTAAACAACCGAGGAAGAATCTATGAAAGACCCAGAGAGTGGGGTCATGTCATTGGGACCTGGTCCTACTTGGATATGTTGGGGTTTTTCTCCGTGCTACTCAGGATGTAATCACAGATTGAATAAGAGACTTGAGAGGTTGAACACCGGCTTTCAGGAAGGCTGTACTTTAACAAGGAGACCAAAGAGAGATAATATAAAAGCAATGGGAAAAAAAGACTTTGCAGATGTGATTAAGTTAATGGCTCTGAGATACAGAGATTATCTCAGATTATCTCGACGGACCCTAGATGCAGTCATAGGTTTCCTTATAACAAGACAGATGCACAGAGAAATGTGACACACAGGTAGAAGAGAAGAAAGAAGAGTTCCCATTGTGGCTCAGCAGGTTAAGAACCTGGCTAGTATCCATGAGGATGCGGGATCGATCTCTAGCCTCACTTGCTCAGTGGGTAAGGATCCAGCTTTGCCTTGAGCTGCGGTGTAGGTCACAGATGCGGCTCAGATCCTGTGTTGCTGTGGCTGTGACCTAGGCCTCAGCCGTAACTCCAATTTAACCCCTAGCTTCCATATGCTACAGGTGCAGCCCCCCCCCCCCGAAAAAAAAAGAGTGAAGGAAAGAAAAAGAAAGAAAGAAAAAGAAGAGAAGAAAGAAAACAGTGGGACAAGGCAGAGATGGGAGTGATGTGGCCACAAGCTGAGAAATGCCAGCAGCCACCAAAAGCTGCAAGAAGCAAAGGACAGATCCTCTCCAGGAGCCTCCATGGGAAGGGTGGCCCCCAGACACGTCAGGGATGCCAGTTGTGGACTGCTGGCCTTCAGAACTCTGAGAGAATTCTTTTCTGTTGTTTTTGGCTGCCAAGTTCTCAATTGTTTGTTAGCGCAGCTTCAGGAAACTCATGCCTCTATCTCGATAATAAAAATCATCATGTGTGAGGAATGCTCACTGTTAAGATCTCTGCATTTTTATTTTAAACTGTAATCTATTTTTTTATATATATATTTTGGCTACACCTGAGGCATATGGAAGTTCCCGGGCCAGGGATTGAATCTGAGCCACACTTACACTGTGCTGCAGCAAGGCCAGATCCTTTAACCCACTGGGCCGGGCTGGGGATGTGACCCTCACCTCCGCAGTAACCCAAGCCACTGCAGTCGGATTCTTAACCCACTGTCCCCCAGGGGGATCTCCAGAATCTCTGAATTTTTAATTAGCACTCTACATCGTGATACTTAGAGCTCTTCTTTCTTTCCCCAGCCTTCTCCATGCACATCTTTGTTGAAGGAGGACCTCATTGCATGTATTCTGAATAACCTTGAATGAGAACTTCTCTGAGTGATGTATTTTCCAACCCTCCTCTTAGATCCAGTGTCTTTGCAGCCATATTGACTTTTCAGAATCCTATCGAAATCCACTTCAGTTGTTTGGGCATCAGACGTGGGTCTGCCATTTTGAACTTCTGCCTTTTCAAGGTGTCACGAGTACTGTAAACATGTCCCATGCATAAGGCCTTCCCACCTAATAATGTGAGTAACACATTTCCTGCATCGTGAGCAGTGCTTAAGTGTTCCAGCTGTGTCGCCATGCTGTTGAGGTCAGTACATCCAGACACTAATAAATTGTGCGGAAGAGTGGGTCAGGGTCCGGGCTAATGGATTCGGTTCAACTCAGAGATTTGTAAATATTAGTCCTAAATGGAAGGGATCTCAGAATCCGGAGAGCAAAACAGATGCTTAAGTGTTCCAATTGTGTCACAACGCTGCCGAGGTCGGTACATCCCAATACTGATAAATTGTGTGGAGGAATGGGTCAGGGTCTGTGTTAGCAGGTTCGGTTCAACTCAGAGATTTGTGAATATTAGTCTTAAATGGAAGGACTTCAAAATCCAGAGAGCAAAATACATGCATAGGACCAGACTTCTCCTGCAATGGGCTGCCTTGTGAAAGAGGTAGGGACAATGTCCTTTGTAGAGAGGTGAAAACAGGATGCAGTGATGGAAAGTCAGAGCTGCGACAGGTGTACACAATCTGAGAGTTAGTAGGTACTTAGAACCAGCGCGAGCAGCAGTGATGAGAGTCACTTACAGAGTTAGGGGTAAACAGATGGTTCAGAAACTAGACAGCGGCTCATATTTATATGGCAGAAGTACCATGTAAAGATACTTGATGCCATGTACCTTTGATGTGGAAGCTGATGTGGAGAAGTGATTTTTATAAGACTGAAAGCAAAATTAGGTGATGCCTCATCATCCTCTGTATCATACAAGCATTTTTTAAAGTGTCGGTCACATCGGCATGTCGATGAGGACAAGATGATGAGACCTTTCACATACTGTTTGTGGGCTGTGGAGTTAGTCCAGTTTTATTCAGAGATGACTTTGGAGTGTGTATTTAAAACCGTAAAAATATCCAGGTATTTTACCCTGAGGATGTTGCCTTTGAGAGTCTATCCTGAAGGAATAAGACAAAATGTGGAAACACATCATGCATAGAGATGTTGATTGCAGCAGCATTTGTAACATGAAAAGCAGTGACTAGCTGTCCAAGAAGCAGGAAAGCAAAATAAATTGTGGTTCCCACCAGAGCTCACAAGGGGACAGGCCTTTTTGTCAATTAAAATTTTTTTTAATTTTTATTATAGTTGATTTACAATGTGTACAATTTTTTAATTGACAGGAGATCCTTATTAAAGTAACTATTTTAAAATGTATAATTGAGTGGTATTTAGGACTTATAGAATATTGTTTGACCATACCCTCTATCCAGTGCCAAAATATTTTCATTACCCCAAATGGAAGTCACTTCCCACCCCCTCCTACCCCATAGTCCCTGGAAACTGCAAATCAGCTTTCTGTCTTTATGGATTTGCTTGTTATGGATATTTCATGTAAGTGGAGTTATACAACCCATGACCTTTTGTATCTGACTTCTTTTACCTGGTGGACTGTTTTCAAGGTTCACTTATTTTGCATTATGTACCATGCTTCATTCCTTTTCATGGCTGAATAATATTCCATTACATGGATATACCACCTTTTGTTTATCCATTCATCCACTGATGGACGTTTGAGTTGTTTCCACCTTTTGACTCTGGTGAATATTGCTCCCATGAACACTTGTGTACAAGTTTTTGCCTGAAAGTTTTCAATTCTTTGGGGACATACCTAGAAGTAGGATTGCTCATTGTCAGAGAGTTTTTTAAATTGAACATGATTGTCTTTAGTGGGGCCTATATGCCTCAGCTTGGCTTCAGTTCTAACCACTCCCTTTGGTTTTATACCCACCCTCTTCATACACCCACATTAAGCTCTTCCTGTCTCTTGACGGCATTCTTTTTGGGCATGTGATCAGTCTCACTGCATCAGGGGGCTATTCCATGGCCATGGGAGATGATGCTAGGGAAATTTTAATAAAGATCAGGTTACCATATCTACAGTTCACTTTTATCACAACAAACTATTTAATCCTAAGTCTAGTCAATATAGCTTGAACTTTTTTCCCAAGGGAAGATATTCATAAAAACACTATAGAAAATTCTCCATACACAGGCTGACACCTGTTCCCCTTCCTCCTCTCCATGGGACACTCAACAGAGAATACAAAGAAATCCACATCGAGGAGTTCCCCTTGTGGTTCAGCGGGTTATGAACCTAACTAGTATCCATGAGGATGCAGGTTCAATTCCTGGCCTCGCTCAGTGGGTTAAGGATCCAGTGTTGCTATAAGCTGCAGTGTAGGTCACAGAGATGCCTCGGATCCTGTGGTGCTGTGGCTGTGGCATAGGCTGGCAGCTGCAGCTCTGATTCCACTCCTAGCCTGGGAACTTCCATATGCCGCAAGTGCGGAAAGAAAGGAAGGAAGGTAAGGAGGGAGGGAGGAAGGAGGGAAGGAGGGAAGGGGGAAGGAGTCCACATCCCTTGGAGGAAGACCTAAGTTTCAATACCAGGTGGCCACTCCCTTGCTGGGTCACCTTGGCCAGTGACTCTTGCTACTCATACACAGCAGGTGTCAATAAATGGTTGTTATGATTAAGTTACAGCAGGCATGGCATTTCTTGATTTTATGATTTTTAAAGTGTAATTTCCAGTCCAAAGCATGTTTACCTCCACATTGCTGGACCGGGAATGCCTCCCGCATCCCCAAGTCACTTCCTTCGAGAGACTCTCCCTGCCCTTTTACCATCAGCAGAGCAGATCTCCTTGCAGCATCTCCCCTCTTTTCTTCATGGCAAAGACCCCAATTTAATTCTGTGCTTGTCTTCTTGTTCAATGTACATCTCCCCTGATTCTGGGCTCCAGGAGCATAAGGGCCTCCTCTGTATTCCTAGCATCTGGCATATAAGTAGATGCCAGATGAATATGTATCTGAACAATGAATAGGAATCCAAAGACTGAGATTCCAGCCCTGCTTGTCCTAGTCTTGTGCCCTTGTGCCCACATGTTCCTAATGTTATAGGGAGCCCGTCTGTAAAGGATGACGTCAGAGATGCGCCGGCCCCTGCTCTGTAGAACTAAGTGTGTCACTTTCCCCATGTGTATATTTCTCGGTGTTTTCATAGCACTTTCAGATCCAATGTGATGTGTCCCTGGTGATTTTTCCTCATCTCCTGACCTGGCCCAGGGTGCAGATGACAAGGAGGTGGCAGGCACCTCTGGAGGAGCCTTGGGGGTCAGCAGCCCTCCAGCCCCACCCACCTGCACTGCTGATGAGTCACGCAAGGTTCTATCACCAGCGCCGCCCCCCGCCCCGCCCCTGCCCCCGTCTCTGCCACAAGAATGCCGAAGAACATACGGAAAGGAGCAAATCGGTTTTATTTACTTACTTAGCCTGGTCTTTCCTCCATGTGGTTGAGAGAAATGCAGGAAAATACCCTGGTAAAAGGACAAGATTTGAAGGCAGATAGACAATCCATTCATTCCTTCCTTTTCCAACGCAGTCGTTTACTCTGTAAAAGCTGCCTTGGCCCCGGACAGTGGACTGTATGCAGAGAGTCAAAGATAAAGTCTTTCCACCTCTCAGAGCCTCCTCTGAAAAATGGAAATGAATAAAAATGCCTGGCTAGTGAAAAACCCCGGGCAAATAATTAGAAGCAATGGAGCAGATATTCAATAAGAATGTCTATGGCATCTTTCACCAGAACACAGTTTCAGAGCTCTCCTCATGTCTTCTGTCCTGATTTCTTCCGCTTGTTCTAGTTCCCAGCCGGGACTCCTTCCTAGCCCTTTGCCTCCTCTTCTCTTCTCCCTGGGCTTCTCTCCGATTCCTCCGTTCCTCCCTCCCCCACCCCTGGCCCCTCTGCCTCCCACCCTCATTCTCCAGGGACCCCATCAGGAGGGCAGCCCGCTAAGTGGAGGTCGAGGCACAGTTCAATTTTGGAAGCTTCAGGCCCACAGAGCCCTCAGCGTCCAGGCCGAGGGAAGGAACAGCCGGTGGCACCTGCCTCAGTGCCCGAGATGGCCTGGCAGGCATCTCTGGGAGAAGGCGGCCCCCATGTCGAGCAGCCCTGGCAGAGCATGCGTTTTAGAAATGGAATCCTTCTCCTGGACTGGAACAGGAGGGAGATTCCAGCAGCTGGAGATGGTTGGCGTTGGATCGAGGGGGAATAAGTATTGTGGAAGAGAAAAGAAGACAAACACTGGAGTGCTGTGCGCCTGAGAGGGGCTCCCCTGGGTGGGGGTGCCCCGAGTGTAGCGGGGACAAAATTGCATTCAGGTCCCCAGAACTGGGCAAGGGGCCAGACAGGGCGGCCTGCTCTCTCCTGAGCACAGGCTGAAGGGTCCTAAAATTCAGGGCAGGACAGGGCCTGCTTACCCCGCTGAGGTTAGGATGAAGGGCTGGAAGCAACCCTTCAGGAGTCTTTTCTCCTGCCTGCTCTTCGGGGAAATCACAGTATCACACTTAAATTCAACTCACTTAGGAAGGCGGGGTTTCTGATTTTGTCTTTGAAGTGCCGCTAGGGGCTAGGAGGAAGGCAGAACGAATCCCTCACCCCTGGTCCTGACCACCAAGTGAGTGTTTCTGATGAGCCTTACAGGGCACGTCGGGTGCAGGGTGCTTTGTGGACACAGCACCCCGACCTGATGTGATCAGAAAAAGCCTGGCCCTGCAGTGCCTTTGATCCAGGCTTGAGGGAGGGGTTGGAGTGCAACAGACGAAGAGCAGGATGAAGATGATTGGGACAAAGGACCCCCAGAAAAGAGGTCAAGAGCAAGTTCCCTCTTCCTGCCGAACCATCGAGAGAGGCGCGAGAGCCTGGACCATGAGAAGCCACTGTACAGTTACCAGCCTATGGGATTTATGAGGAGGTGCCCCCCTAAAACTCTCTGAGGCGGTAGTGAGCTGCCTTTAAGTCAGGAGTGAATGAACATGGGGCCCCAGGTGAGACCTTTGCAGTTGTCCTCAACGAGGCGTCCACCAGGATGGAGATAGAGATGCAGGTAGAGATGGAGATGCAGGTGGAGATGGAGATGCAGGTGGAGATGGAGATGCAGGGAGTGAAGTGGATGAACTATATATATATATGTAGTTTGTGTTTATGAATTATATATGTGTGTGTCTATTTAAAATAGACCTGACAAATCTCCGACATGGAGCTCAGACCTGTGTTTGCTAGGGGAGAGGGGGAGAGAAGGGGACAGACGCGGAGTTCACAGTTGGTAGATGCGAACTATTACATTCAGAATGGAGAAGCAGTGAGGTCCTACTGTGCAGCACAGGGAACTGTGTACAGGCTCTTGCATTAGAAAATGATAGGGAGTAAGCATCGTGCTCAGTGGGTAACGAACCCGACGAGCACCCCTGAGGACGTGGGTACGATCCCTGGCCTTGCTCAGTGGGTTAAGGATCCAGCTTTGCGTGAGCTGTGGCGTAGATCGCAGACACTGCTCAGATCCAGCATTGCTGTGGCTGTGGTGTAGGCCAGCGGCCTAGCCTGGAAACCTCCATATGCTGCAGGTATGGCCCTAAAATGCAAAAAAAAAAGAAAGCGATAGAAGAGAATATGAAAAAGAAGAATATTTGCATATGTACGTATGTATGTATGGCTGGGTCACTTTGTTGTACAGCAGAAATTGAAGGAACATTGGAAACCAACTATACTTCAATAAAAAATTTTTAAAAATGCATAAAGTAGTCCTGACAGATTGACCTCCTGTGTGTGTTATATTTACATAGGAGGTCAGTGTGTCAGGAATGGACAAAGCTTTGATAGGGTCGGTGTTATACTCCTGGAGCATCAGAGCACAGGGAGGAGAGGCAGACACTTCATGGGAACCAGAACATGTCCTGGGGTTGCGGTACCCTTGGGAATGCTGGCATGTGGCTGAGGTTTGCCTCCAGTGTCCCTCTCGGCTGCGTCTTTAGGGGACATGCTTCTGAACCGAAGGGCAGATGATATCAGTGGCATAACCTGATCAGGATGCTCGGGCTCAGTCTGTTTCCAGGTCTGTAGTGCAGCCGGTGATAGCTCATCTGCTGAAGTGAGGTATGAAACAAGCAACAACGGCTCCCACTGCCTGCAGCTGGTACTTAATAAATGGGAGTTCCTCTCCCAGGCTTCTCTTCTCAGCCCAGCCAGAGCAACCACCCCTGATGCCAGCTTCCATTCTGCCCTTCTGGTCTTGCTGGAATCCAGGCATTTAAATAAAGAAACGGCATCACTTCTTGCTGCCTTCTTCAAAGCCCTGTGTTACCGACTGTGACCCACAAGCCAACAGTTCTCCATGCTATTTCCTACCTGTGTTTCCCTGGCCAATGACTTTCTTTCCTCCTTGAACCTGAGGAACTCATTTCCGCCTTTGAACTTTGTACCAGTCATTCCATCCGCCTGGGCTGTAATCCTGAAGTTCTCACCTCTCGGCTTAAACGTTACCCCACCAAGAGGTTTTCTTAGTATTCAAGGTAAATCAGCCCACCCTCTTCAGTCAGGGCTTCCTGGCATATTGGCATATCTTTTTTATTTTTGGCCACGCCTGTAGCATATGGAAGTTCCCAGGCCAGGGATGGAACCCACGCCTCCGCAGTGACCTGAGCCAATGCCGGATCCTCAACCCACTGAACCACAGTGGGAAGTCCTGGCATATCTTATTTATAGAACTGTTTTCTTTCTGAAATTACCTTACGTATTTGTTTATTATTCATTGCTTGTCTTTCCTCCACTGCAGTGTTAAGGTCCATGGGACCAGAGACTGGGGTTTTTCTTATTCACTGCTGTGTGCCCAGAACCCTGAATTGGGTCTGATAGATACTACGTGCTCAGTAATAATATTAAATAAAGAAGCAGATATCTATCAGTATCTTTATCCTAATTGCTAATTCTTTATGGAATTTCTCAAAGCTTGTCAGATCCATGGTCTCCCCCACAATTGTATTTATGTATCTATGTGTGAATGTATGCACACGTATATACACGCACACTCATAATACACACGTGTACATGTACAGTCATATATGCACTATATATGTGTATGTGCTTACACACATAGAGACATGTATACATAGCCATATGTGTGTGTTTGTGTGTATATATTTATGTGCCTCATGATCAAAAGAGCAGGTAATATTATCTCCACTTTGCAGAGATGAAAACTAGGCTTGGATAACAGCCTCTCTTACCCGGTCTGGAGTTGAACAGGCATCCTGTCATAGTCACTCTGATGCCAAGACTTGGGTGTATTTCTTCTCCTTCTCCTTAACAAAAAGAAATAGAGAAAGAAGATCAATGAATGGTCTTACTGGTTTTGGCAGTAAAAATCCAAACCCAAGACTGGCCTCTGTGCTGTAGCACCCAGGGACCCTGTTGCCTAGACATGACCAAAGGCCAACACTGGCCTGGGCCACCCATTTTCTGACCCGTAATATCACATCCCTGATGACTGTCCAGAGATGCTGAGGACAATAAGGACACGGTCAGTCATGACACTGATCAAGAGAACCATTCGGTCGTCTCATCCAAATTGAAATGGTCCACGATGGGTCCTGCTTCAGATGCTGCATCTCACTTAGCTACCTCCCCAGGGCTCGGGGAAGCGAAGGGATGCTCGAGGGAAACACTGATTTCAAAGTGTGATCCCAGGAAGCCAGAGTCTGTGGACCAGCATTCTTCTCTGCTATCTGGTCGACAGACCCTTTTGGCAGCTGGCCTCTGGCATTCTCAGAGAAATGTTTTTTTAAGTGCATAAAATAAAATGAGTAGGGTTACACAAGAAGCCAGTTAGACTGAAACACAGTTATCAAAATTCAAAACAAACCATTTTTGCAAGAGTGCTATATGTGCATCTTTAGTAATACATTCAATAACAAGATCTGGCAGCCTGCCCGATAAGTCCCGTCATTGCAAAGGAGTTAAAAGAGTACATGGTATTTTGAGATCTCTGCTACAATTAGGATGTGACACCAGAACGTCTGGGATTTCTACGAGTGACAACGTCACAGGCACTGTTCATTCTCCTGTGGTCTGCCTACTTTCATTCTGGAAGGAAACTTCGCAGCCTTGGAGGACACAGGGATTTCGGTGTGATTAGGTTCTCCTGACTTGTTTGAATCCCAACTCATTGAGTCTGAGCTCTGAGTGAGCCCCTCCCTGTCACAGAGGCATGTCACCTCCCACCAACTCTGCCAGGGTAACGGTGAGACGGGACATCAAGTGGACAATGGGGAGACACAGAAGGCTGGTAGGAGCTGAACGCAGCCGCATTTTCAGAATCAAGAAGACCTCGTTCTGCCCTCGTTTCCAGGGAACAGGCAGGATTCGGTCTGGCTTCTGGGGTGTGTTGAACCCAGCCTGGCTCACAGCCCTGGGGGCGCAGCGGAGTTTCTGGGCCTGTCCTCTGGAGACTGCCAACAGGGACTTCTCCAACTTCAGCATCTGCGAGTCTGCGAACTCACCCATCTGCTCACTTGGGCTCCTTCTCAGCGGGGCATTCTCTCGTGTGTTGACAAAAAAAAAAAAAATCGTTTGACATGGAGAAGGTTAGTAATTTTTAGATTCGAGAAAAGACGCTCAAAAATCTGTCTCCCCAGCCGGACTTCCCCTTCCCTCCTTCTCTACTGAGCCCTCTTGCAGATTAACTTGGCAGCTTTGCAGTTCCTCCTCGAAGACTTTTGAGGATTTACTTTGCAAACTCGGGCGTCTACACTCCCCACCCCCCAACCCCCCAGTATATCTGCAAAGCTCAGCACGACCCACTTCTATTCCAGAGTGGAGCAAATTCTGAAAATAACCACGACTGAACAGATGTAGGAGTAGAAGGAAAATCAGCAGTGGAAAGTGGGCTGAGTTGAGGTCAAGAGTCCTGAGCTTCACAGACATGGAGAACAGACTTGTGGCTGCCAAGGGAGAGGCAGAGGGAGTGGGATGGACGGGGAGTTTGGGGCTGGTAGATGCAAACTATGACATTTAGAATGGATAAGCGGTGAGATCCTGCTGTACAGCACAGAAAGCTATATCTAATCTCTTGGTCTTGGGATAGACCGTGATGGCAAATAGCATCAGAAAGAAAATGTATGTATATGTATGACTGGGTCACTTTGTCATGCAGGAGAAATTGACACAACATTGTAGATCAACTATACTTAAAAAAAAAAAAAAAAAAAAAAGTCCTGGGAGTTCCCATTGTGGCTTAGTGGTTAACGAATCTGACTGGGAATCATGAGGTTGCGGGTTCAATCCCTGGCCTCGTCCAGTGGGTGAAGGATCCGGTGTTGCCGTGAGCTGTGGTGTGGGTCGCAGATGTGGCTGGGATCCCACACTGCTGTGGCTGTGGCGTAGGCTGATGGTTACAGCTCCGATTCGATCCCTAGCCTGGGAACCTCCATATGCAGTGGGTGCAGCCCTAGAAAAGACAAAAAAAAAAAAAGTCCTGAGTTTGAATCTGCTATTTCAGAGCTGTGTGGCTTTGGGCAAGTTGCTCAGTGTCTCTGAGTCCTGGTCTTTTTCATCTGTGAAAAGATGCTGTGACATTTGCCTTCTAGGTTGTAAACTTAGAAGAAAAAACACAAAACTGGGGTGTCTATTGCCTAGCACATAGTAAGTTTCAATAAAGATTTTTGCTTTTGTTGTAAAAAAAATACTTTATTCTTTTTTTGCCATCTTGGAGCCAGTTCTATTGCCATTTCCCTTCCATCATAATTTTTGCCTGTCATTGATGTGGCATGTTCATCCTGTGCTAAGATGAGAAGGTGGAAGGATTATGGATTAAGTACCTGCTGTGTCCCAAGCACTGTGAGCACATTATGGAGTCTTGGTCTCAGCATCACCGAGCTGGGTATCACCTTGGTGGTCTTCTATCCCTGTAGGATGAACTTGAGGGCGTCAAGGGGATTTCCCATAGTCACGTGACTCCATGTGGCAGAGTCAGAATCAATCCTGGTTCTGTCTGGTTTTCTCTGGGGCACATCCTCTTCACTCTGCTTACAGTCTTGGCATTGATGATGCCTACCATGGAGGGTTGGTGGTGGTTGTTGTTTATTTTTTATTTTATTTATTTGTTTTTAATATTTTTAGGACCACACCTGTGGCATATGGAGGTTCCCAGGCGAGGGGTCGAATCAGATCTGTAACCCGCCAGCCTACACCACAGCCACAGCAACACCAGATCTGAGCCACATCTGTGACTCACACCACAGCCCATGGCAACGGCATACCCTTAACCCACTGAGCAAGGCCAGGGATCAAATCTGCAACCTCGTGGATACTGGTCAGATTTGTTTCCGCTGAGCCATGATGGGAACTCCTTATTTTATTTCTTTTTTAACTTCTCTTTTTCATTTTTTTTCTTTTTTAATAGGGGGTCGTTGGATGTTTTAAAATAAGACAGGTGTGAACTCAATACAGAGTAGGCTAAAAAGGCCTGGCAGAAGTGAGAAGAGGTGCTCATTTCCAATCATAACAAGAAAATGGTTTTAGGAGTTCCCATCGTGGCGCAGTGGTTAACGAATCCGACTAGGAACCATGAGGTTGCGGGTTCGGTCCCTGCGCTTGCTCAGTGGGTTAACGATCCGGCGTTGCCGTGAGCTGTGGTGTAGGTTGCAGACGCGGCTCGGATCCCGCGTTGCTGTGGCTCTGGCGTAGGCCGGTGGCTACAGCTCCGATTCAGCCCCTAGCCTGGGAACCTCCATATGCTGCGGGAGCGGCCCAAGAAATAGCAACAACAACAACAACAACAAAAAAGACAAAAGACAAAAAAAAAAAAAAGAAAATGGTTTTAAATGTCCATCGTGCCTGGAACCAGAATGGGATGCCTTGTTGGGGGGTAGTGGGCTCCGAATCATGGATGGTCCTCACTGGGCCACCTGCCGCACCCTGATAAGGAGTCTGCAGCTGGACGTTCCTGAGGTTCTGTCCCCGGCTCCACCCCTCCCTCTGTGGGACCTTTGCCACGTCCCTGACATCTCAGGGCTTCCATTTCCTCGTCTGTAAAATTGATACCAGGCACCCATCTCCCAGAGTGATTGTGAGAGTTCCGTGAGCTAATCCAGGTCAGGTGCCCAGAGCCATTTCTGACGTGTGATGAGCACACAATAAATGTAGCTTCGAGCATTATTTTCATTCCCTCCTGCAAATAAATTATGAACATAAAAATGGAATTCTTTGAGCAGCTTCTGTTGTGGCTCAGTGGGTTAAGAACCCAACATAGTCTCTGTAAGGATATGGGTTTGATCCCTGGACTTGCTCAGTGGGTTAAGGATCCAGTGTTGCTGTGGCTGTGGTGTAGGCTGGCAGCTGCAGCTCCGATTTGACCCCTTGGGAACTTCCATATGCCACAGGTGCAGCCATAAAAAGATTTAAAAAAAAAAAAATTCGAGTTTTTTACAGATTGCCTCAAGAGCTGCCCTGGAATCAGAGGCACCATCCGCTGAGGCTATTGTGTGGCTGAGATGGGGTCGAACACACTTACTCCGTGCAGTGGCCACACCTAGTCAGTGCTTTATAGATCATAGCTGGCAGCAGTGGTGGTGGCAGTACGTTAGTTTTATTATTTGGGTTCAGTAGCTGGTTCCTGAGGCAGGCTCCCGATGTCACCTGTGAGAGGGCGTGCACACTTGGAATGTTCCAGTGATCCTCAGAGGGACCCTGTGAGGCACGTACAGGCCTAGACGGTGGAGCAAGTGACCTTCGTGGTCTCTTCTAACTCCCCAAAGCTGACCGGGAGAGACCACTGGTGCCTGGAACTCCTCTGATGTCGCATCATAAGCTTTTTCTTTTTTTGTTTTTATGGCTGCACCTGCAGCATAGGGAAGTTCCCATGCTAGGGGTCCAATCAGAGCCGCATATGTGACCTACGCCACAGCTTGCAGCAGTGCCAGATCCTTAACCCACCGAGTGAGGCCAGGGATGGAACCTGCATCCTCACTGACACTAGCCAGGTTCTTAACCTGCTGAGCCACAACAGGAACTCCAGCTTTTTCTTTTTCCCCCTGAGGGATCACACAGTGAATTCACGGTTTGCTTTTATTTGATTTGAATGGGTATGTAAATAATCTTTCAGCAGTGGCAATCATCCATTCACCTTTATAATGCTTTGTAGTTTAGAAAGCATTTTCTCATATGCCCTTTGTCTTATCACTGGTTTCCTCAATCCACAGGTATTTAATCAGTGACTGCTGTGCGTTAAGAAAGGTGTAGGCCCTGGGGAGGCAAAGATAAATTGGATCGTTCCCCTGCCCTCAACACATGCCATTTCAAAATGGTCTCATTACAATGAAATGACTCCTGTCCTGATTCTCCTGAAAACCCTCCAGTGATGCACCCATCTCACTCCCAGTTAAAGCTACACCTCTTACATTAGTTTTACCTCCCTGCCTCCCTCTCAGCCTCTTCACCTTCTGCTCTGTTCTCTCCATCTCCCTCCAGCTCTGTGAGCTTCCTTCCTTTTCTTGATCATCTCTGCCCTCTGCTCTGGGGCCTCGGGACTCCTATGCAGGAATAGCCCTCAGCCTCCATAACAGTCCCAGCACTCCATATGGCTGCCTCCTTTTTATTCTTCAAGCCCAGGCTCAGAGTTGCCTCTTACCTAAGCAGCCGCCCACCTCCCAGCACTCCACTGCATGCTTCACAAGGTGCGCTTGGTTATTTGCTGACCTTTCTCTCTTGGTCCCTGATGGTCAAGTTTCCGAGGATGGCACGTGGGAGCCTAGCCCAGTACCTGGCAGGTCAGACACAATCAGCATTTGATGAAC
This sequence comes from Phacochoerus africanus, assembly GCF_016906955.1. NCBI lineage: Eukaryota > Metazoa > Chordata > Mammalia > Artiodactyla > Suidae > Phacochoerus > Phacochoerus africanus. The sequence continues at coordinate 8,856,952 of NC_062549.1, forward strand.
CAATGGGATGTGACATAGGAGTTCCAGATAGAGTGGACATGCAAGGAAGGGAGCAATATATGCTGCAGTAAAAGCAGAGGCTGTAATTTGATCCTTCCGTGAACGCTTTTAGATAGTAGTTATTCTCATTTAGCATGCAACTGACCTGCCAGAAGACTCAGTGCCTGGCTGGACAGAAGCAGAGCCCAGCCCTTTTGGTGCTTCCTTCGGCTAAACAGTGGGTATGGAAATGGCAGCAGTCTTAGTCATAGGGACCAGAGTCGGACCAACACTGCCAGTGGCAGGGGAAGGAAGGGCTGGGACACTATGGACAGAGCAGGACCCTAATGAGCCTTCCCAGGGACAAACCTCTGTGTCCCCTGCATCTTATTTGTAAAAAAGCTTTAGCCTCATAAGTTTTCCCTGAGCTCCAACGAGCAGATTTAATCAGAGAAGGGGAAAATGCAGAAATAAAGAAGGCAGTCAAGGAAGACAAAATAGTAATTGTTAGCCATAAAACAAAGTCAAGAATCTTTAGCTCCTCCTCAAGGGCAATAGATAATATCCTGAGCCATATCCTTGAGTTGTTTTGCAGATACAAAACCCTCACCAGGTGGAGGAAGTTAACTGCATGCTAACCACCAACTTGTAGACCCCAGACCAGTTGGAACCAGAAGGTTAATGATTGTAATTCCTGAAACATCACCATCCAACAATCAGAGAATTGCTCATTACCTCACCATCAACCAATCAGAATTGTGCCTGAGTTGATCATGCACCCTGTGAGCCTCTCCCTTACACTGTCTTTAAAAACCCTTCCCTGAAAACCATGGGGGATTGTGGGTCTTTTGAGCATCAGCTGCCTGTTCTTCTTGCTTGGTGCCCTGCAATAAATGCTGTAGTTTCCTTCACCACAACCCCAGGTCCATGACTTGTGACTTGGCTTTGCTCTGCATTGGGTGAGTAGATCTTAATTCAGTTTGGTAACACTGTCAAGTTCAGTGCACCTGCTTTGTGCCAGACACCATGTTGAGCCTTGTGCGTATGTTATTCTTCCCACTTTACAGATTGAGAAACTAAGACTCCGAGAGATTAAGCATGAGGCCCAAGGTAGTTACCCAGAGCTAGCAAGAGATGAAGCTGGATTGCATCCCAGTCTGACTGATGTCAAAGAGCATGTCCATCCTCTCGCTCTGTCCTGCTGGACCACGTAGGTAGAGGGAAGTTGCCAGAGGTGAAATGCCTGGCAGCCAGGGTTACCATGGAAACAGACTGGTTGCGGAGTTCTGAAGAGAGTTTTAAAAATTTTTACCAAATAAATCAGACATAGCAGGTCATAGGAGAGGCCCATCTTTTTCTTGGCTCTAACCAGTGTGATACGTGCCACATGGTGGCTTCCATTTCAGTAACTGCCTTTTAGCCCTTTGGTGAATCACTGCATGGGATGTCAGCTTCACTGTATGATTAGATAACAATATCAGTGACAAAGTGTGACCTTTGCCTTTGGTTCATTCAACAAACCAAATCTTTTCTTTAATAATAAAAAAAAAAATCCTGTGAAAATATCTTGTGAAAAAATGTTCTGGAAAATATTCCTATAAAAATATACATATATTAAATATTTCAGACATGGACGTCTCTGTTGCAACTGTTCAAGCCTGACTTTGCATCATGAGAGCAGCTATCGGCAATGCTTAATGGAATGGGTGTGGCTGTGTTCCAATAAAACTTTATTGATAAAAACAGACGGTGATGAGATGTGGCCCACCAGCTGTAGCTGTCAAGCTCTGAGTGCAGACCTCCTTAATTTAGAAATGAGATCGGGGCCCATAGAGGCTCAGAGTCTTGCCCTTGGTCAGAGTTAAAGGGAAGTGGTGGAGGTTTTGCCTTCCATTGCCCATGGCTCTTGGAAGAATGGCCTCTGATGAGTGTGTTTGGAAAACAAAATGTGTCCATTTCTGCAATGAAATGTCTGCGACCAGGACTCCCTGCATATGGAGAGTCTCTTTCGAGCAGTTGGAAACTGGAAAATTCTTGACTTGATATTTTTAGAAAAACGGCCTTTTCCCAACCATCATTTTTCAATCTGGCCATGTCCGTACCCATTGCCAGAGTTTTAATTGAAACACCAAGTTAAAGTTTTTCTCTGATTACTCTGGCAACGCTGCATAGGAAGTCTGCTTAATTTGCTTTTTCCAGAAAAATCATAAAGCTCAGAAATCCTAGGGAAGCTGCAGGTATTCAATAAGAAGGTGGGAAGTTTGGAGAAAGTGAGACCTTAGATCATGGGCCATTTGGAAACAGTTTGGCATAATTATCCACTTCAGAGAAGCTGATGGAGCTGTCAGTTCTCTGTTCAGATAGGGGTGGGCTCCAGAGGGAGCCACGTCCTTTCACTTTGTCTACTCCCATCTGGCCTCGCTGTTGACCCAACGCACAAAGACAAATCTCGTTTGGACCAATGCTTCTTAAGTCCCGGCTCTGCATCAGACCTTGCAGTAGGTCTGGCTGTGATGGACAGAGGATGGGGAGTCAGGGAGCAAGAGAGAAATAGGCTGGGGCAATGAGATCAGGCCCTTTTGTCAAGAAGCTCAGGGTCTGGTGGGAAAGACAAAATTCATGCATGCCTTAAAATGATTCTATGGAGTTCCCCTGGTGGCTCAGTGGTAAGGAACCTAACTAGTAACCATGAGGTTGTGGGTTCCATCCCTAGCCTCCCTCAGTGGGTTAAGGATCCAGAGTTCCCATGAACTTTGGTGTAAGTTCCAAACACAGCTTGGATCCCGCTTTGCCGCCGCTGCGGCGTAGGCCAGCAGCTATAGCTCCAATTCAGCCCTTAGCCTAGGAACTTCCATATGCCATGGGTGCGGCCCTAAAAAGACTATATATATATATATATATATATATATATATATATATATATATATATATATTGCTATTACAAGGCTTTAACCTAAAAGGTAACTTCTCTCTTATATAAAGCCCAATTGGCAACACAGTGTAGAGGATTGGTTATTTCAGCGATTATGGGTATTAATAAATTAATGTGTAAAAAGTAGTGTTTTCCAAAGCGTGGTCCTTGACCAGTTGCACCAGAATCACTGAGATGTCAAAAATGCAGATTCCTGGGCATTTCCTCCAGCTGTTTTCATTAAGGAGGGTCAGTAATCTTCCCAGGGGTCTCAGTCTACGCTAACATTTAAGAGTTGCCGATGCAGACTGCAGTAAGGGTTTAGGACTGACGGGCAGCTATGGGTGAGGTTTTATAGAGGATTTAAGCTCATGCCAAGACGTTTAGACTTGGCTCTGTGGGGAGGCCCTGAGGTTTTGATCAGGGGAGTGACGTGCTCAAAGCATTGCTTTGAGGTGATTAATCTGCCAGCTGTGAGTGAGAAAGTCATTGCACAGGTCCAGGAAAGGCATGCCAGAATTCGGTGTGATAATGCATGCAAAGAACTTCCGTGGTGCCTGGCACAGAAGGACTGGGCCACACACTTCAGTTGTGATGTTTACTCCTGAGCCGAGCTGATGCCGGTAGGAAACACGTTCCAGTAGCAAAGGCTGAATATAATCTGGGACCCTGGACAAGAGGGCGGTTTTATTTCTTTGCTTGTCTCTCTTTTAGCGGATTACAGCCACTTCCTTATATTCAGTGGAATTTGAAGTGGCTCTTAGAATCAGCACTAAGGCGATCGTATTGGAGTTTTCTGATGGATCTGATTCGGTGAGGTCTTGGTATGAAACCCGGGTTCCTTATTTCCCATCCAGTAGCTTTTGTTTTCTACACATCATCCATTTCCACGTGGAGGAACTATTTTCTTGGGCCTTCATTCCCAGTGTCCTTCCGGCAGCTGTAATAGATGAGCCTTAAATTTCAGATACCCAACGGAAACAGAAACTTTGCACATCTTAAATACTGAGAGATGCTTTTCTCCATGTGGTGATTCAGGGACCCAGGCCCTTTGCATCTTGTAGCTCTGATGGGACAGAGATTCCCAAAGTGTGTTCCTAGACCGGTAGCGTTACCTGGGATCTTAGGAGAAAGGCAAATTCTCAGGCTTCTTGGCAGACCCGCTGAATCAGAAGTCTGCGATTTCACACACACTCTGGGGGTTCTGAGACAACGCAGGCTGGAGAAACTCCTCTTCTCCAGGCTTCTGGAGCCCTCTGCTTCAGGCCTGAAGGGGAAGCATGGGAAGGAGTGTGTAGCGCCTGGTCCTGATGGATAGAGGTCCCTTTCTCTCCTCTTCCTACTGGAGAACACCTACTGCAAAGCAGGCTGGGATTTGTAGTCCAAATGTCCAAAAAGAATAAAAAACAGCTCGTAATAAAGAGCTTGCATCGTGGCCCTGTCTTCCCATATGTAAAACAGGCACAAGTGATGCTTAGTCACAAAACGACTGTGAGAACTCCTCGGTAAGATGTTGTCTCAGTTCCTGGCTCAGAAGATGCTCAGGAAATTTTTAGTTCCCTACCTATCCCACCCCTGAGCTCCCGAGCGGGTTCGGAGACATTCATCTTCCATCATTGATGCCTCTTGGGAATGCCTTTGCTCTTCATCTGCAAAGAACACATCCAGAGAGAGCTGTCCACCAATAAACTCAATCATCAAGTGCTTGGACTCTGTACCTAACGATTTTAGTTCTCACTAGTTAAAAGGCACTTTAAATACATGGCATCATTCATTCCCGAGTACACTTTGGGGGGTACGCCATCTAAGCTCCCTTTTTACAGAGGATTAACCCAGGGCTCTGAGAGATAAATTGTTTGCCAAGGCTCCCAGCTGGTATGTGACGGCTGGGGCGAGGCAGCCTGACTTTTTCTGCTCCACCTGACCTGCCCCCCCCCCCCGCCCCCGCCCCAGGCTGTAGGAGAGACAGAAGAATAAAAGGTGATGCCTCGGAGCCCAAAGAGCTCACCATCCAGATGATGACATCAGACAGAGACAGAAAAAGACATGACATTAAATGTGCCAGCACTTCATTCCTCACCTTGTTCTAGGGAGGAAGGAAAAAAAGAAAAGATTTAAGGCAAACTGACTCATGTAATGCCATTAAAAAGCCAGATGAGCTCAGCGTACGAGCGGTAGACACAGAGGCCATGGTGTGTCTGACGTCAGTTCAAACAGCATGCGTGTGTCCCAGCTAAAGGCTGCCGTCGGATGCACAGGGTGTGACACACAAGCCTCTGTGGGAAGAGCCCCCGTCTCCATGGTGATGGACTGTGTGTCTTAGACATTGCCTAGGGGTTTGGAAGGCACTGGAAACAGCAGGGCCTGTGGGGGTTGGGGGGGCCTTTGGGGGGGCGGGGGCACGGTGTCTTGCTCTGGACTTACAGTTCAGCAACCAGACGTCATGGATGGACTCATGGCCAAGGAATTCCAGTCGGGCCATGAATGCTCCCCTCCTGAGGTCCTCCGCATGCTGGTTGACACAGGGTGGCCTCGCTGTTACAAGCAAATTCAGATTTCCTGGATTTGCAGAGCACCTGTTTCATCCAGAGAAAGAGGATAAATGGCCACTCACATCCACTGAATTCAGTAGAGATTAGCTAAGCGTTCTTACTCTAGGATGGCTTAACCGTATCTGGGATTTGCTGGGCACCAAGCCAGGCCCCTGTTTCTTTATTGCTACCAGACCTTTCCACAGCCCTGCAAGGTAGCTATTGCCACTTTATAAATGAGACAGCCATGGCTCAGAGAGGTTAAGTGTATTGCCCAAGGTTACACAGCTCTCGAATCTGTTTAAACCCATGCCTGGTTTCTTTCTACTAGAAGAAGAAGGAAGAGTTCCCTTGGTGGCGCAATGGTTAAAGAACCTGACTAGGAACCATGAGGTTGCAGGTTTAATCCCTGGACTCACTCAGTGGGTTAAGGATCTGGCGTTGCCGTGAACTGTGGTGTAGGTTGCAGACGCGGCTCGGCTCGGATCCCGCATTGCTGTGGCTCTGGCGTAGGCTGGTGGCTACAGCTCCAATTTGACCTCTAGCCTAGGAACCTCCATATGCTGCGGGAGCGGTCATAGAAAAAGGCAAAAAGACAAAAAAAAAAGAAGAAGAAGAAGGAATCTTTTTTTTTTCCTTTTGTTGTAGCTCTCAAACTAACCTTTGGAGGTTTTTGAAAGTTTATAGCTCAAGTTCTCGTTGTGGCTCAGTGGGTTAAGGGCCCGACTAGTATCTATGAAGATTCAGTTTCAATCCCTGCCCTTGCTCAGTGGGTTAAGGATCCAGTGTTGCCCCAGGCTGTGGCATAGTTTGCAGAAGTGGCTCGGATCTGGTGTTGCTGAGGCTGTGGTGTAGGCTGTCCTTGGGCGTGGAACTGGACAGCATGGGGAGCCGGAGTAAAGAAGTCAGGTTAGTCTCTCTGTGGGACCCAGGACCCAAAGCCCAGAGTTGGGGGGGGGAGGGGGGTCCCAGCCCTGGGAAGCCAGCCCTTGGCAGAGCACACCAGGATTTGAGATCACTGTCAATGAGTGGACTGGGTGGGTACCAGACCTGATGCCAGGCCCAGGACCTATGGTAAGAGCTGGAGCAGCCAGAGTGAGTGGTACTCTGCCACCATCTAAACTAGCAATAAGGTGACCACCAGCCCAGCAGGATGGTGGGAGGGAGGGCATGATGCTAAAACTCCATTCTGACTCAGGTGAGACAGGAACAACACAGGGGTATCAGCTTTGGAGTCGGAGAGAAGATTAGTCCCAGCTTTTCCGCCTAGGAAGTGTGGAGTCTTGGGCAAGTTGCTCAGCATCTCCGGTCCATTGACTAATGGGGACGTTTGTACCCATTCAGAGGTTTGCTGGCCAAATTAAATGAGTGCATCCAAAGGACTTAGGTCCTCCATGGTAAGAACTAGTGTTCAGTGTTTCACTTAGGCTCTGATGCGTGAAACAGAAAACGCCAGTAACAAAATAGCCAGAAGTTTCTTTTTCTCTCTCCTGTTCATGAAGTCTGGATATAGCCTCTCCAGGGTGTCAGAGGGAACCCACAGCACCTCCTGGTTTTTGTCTCTTTCCTTAGCAGGTGCCTCCATCCTCAAGAGCCCTCTGTCTGCAGTTCCCCCCCACCCCGACACCTAATTATCCAGGACCCCTCTGCCCAGAGGTGACTTCCCCACAGACGCCTTGGCTGTCACCTCCATAAGGACTCAGGCCAATCATGACAGACTGTATTCATGCATCTCCTGGTCCATCGCTCACCTGGCAAAGCTGACAATGAGCTCCTTGAGTGATGGAGCCTGGCCAGTACCGCCACAAATCCACGATTCCCAGCACAAGGTCTGGGAGAGCAAAGGTGCTCAGTAACAATGGGCGAGTGGAAGGTGGCATGAGCAAGGCAAGTCTTGACACCTCCCACCTCTGTACATTTCCCCAGCCTAGGCACACTGGAGACGCACGTGTCACATGAGGCATTGAATTATCCTTGGGTTTCTGATGTCCCAGGGGAGAATTGGGGGTGTGTGTGCTTTGTTTTGTTATTTATAGGATTTATAACAAATAACAAGTTATTTATAGCCATGCAAAGTTTATTTCTTTAAGTAAATATCTTTGAGGACAACTCTTTGAAAATTTTAATGAATTAACAATTATCTCTAGTACTAAAAAAAAGCATGAAAAGTAGCATAATAAATACCCGTGGGCCCACCATCCAATTTGAGAAATCCCATAATACGAATGTGGAAGTAGAAGTCCCTTGTGTACCCACCCCCCTGTGTTAATTTCTTTGCAGAAGTAACTATTATTTTAAATACAGGCTTTGTAAGACACGCTTTGGCTGCATAGGACCAGGACAAGAGTGAAGTGAGTGAAGACAAAATTGCCAGTGCAGAGTTGGATCTTGTCATTTAAAATCTTGATATTTTGTTCATCATGGATTTTTTTGCATTAACTTTGATCTTTTAAATATTGCATTACATTCCTTGATTATTGAGATCTTTGATATCCACTTAAGTTTTTATTGGTGACAGCTTTACTGAGATATAACTTGCATATAAATAACTTTCATATAAATGGACATTTTGTATGTCCTGGACATAGAAATGTGTCCAGCTTCTTTTCTCTACTATAGTATTTTCAATATTCAGCCATAGTACAGCACGAATCCCTACTTCATTCCTTTTTATTGCCAGATAAGATTCCATTGTATGCAAATGAACCCATTTGCAGAACAGAAGCAAACTCAGACTTTGAAAAACTTACTGTTGCCAAAGGGGATAGGTGGCTGGGGGTGATGGACTGGGGGTGTTGGGGTAGGCATATGCACACCGAGGAATACAGAATGATTGGCCAATGGGGACCTGCTGTGTAGCACAGGGAAGTCTACCCAACATTCTGTGATCATCTATGTGGGATAAGATTCTGAAAGAGAATGGAGGCGTGTATAACTGAATCACTTTGTTGTATAGCAGAAAGTATCACAACCTTGAAAATCAACTATACTTCAATAAAACTTAAAAGATTCCGTTGTATGAATATAATCTGCATTTTTGTCCATCCACTCATCAGTTGGATTGCGTCCACTTTCAGGCTGTAAGGAGTAATGCTGCTGTGAGCATCTGTGTACTAGCGCCCCCTTAAGTTTTGTGTATGAAATGAATGTCTTAGCTCGCCCTAGTCCCAGCACTGTCACTGCAATGTGAAGAGTTTTACTCTTGTTCGTGGCTGAAGTACAAACCAGGAAAGCAGCCTAATTCCCCAGGTAGGGTGTGGACATTGACCTCCAGGGCTGTGCAGGTGAAGGCTGGAAACGGGAAGCTACACGGGGGAGGGCAGCAAAGTCAGCCTTGACCCATCCCCACCCCCTACGCCCCAAGACAATGACCACTGCAGTCTTTCCTGTTCTCCCAGTCACATCTGCTGCTGTCAGCTCGGTCCCCAACGTGCTTGCCACCCACACATCCTGCCTCTCGCCTCTCTTCTGCAGAGAGCATAGTGCCTTTGTCTTCCAAACTTCAAAAAATCCTCCACCATTTGGGAAGCCTGCTGCAGAGCAGAGGATCGGGATGTGGGCCAGTGGGAGAACAAGGGATGCCTGCGAGGGTGGGGGCGCACATGCGCAGTGAGAGTTGGGGGGGAGGGGACGGGGGGGTCCCACGCTACGGGCCCCTTTACCAAAGTGAAGTTGTATTACGCAAGGCAGGGCAGACCTGATTGGGCAGAGCCAGGCTTGGGTGAAGATGGCTACACTAAGAAGCATGGCATTAAGGAGAGCGCTCGACCTCAGGGAGAAAACCAATTCATCAACAAGGATCAGTGGTTGAGGACATACCACCCACTACAGATAGGGAGCTGAATTGTATGCATATTCCTGGGCCCCAGTCCCTCTCTGCCGCTGACCTCTTTGGAAAAGATTCAAACGTGAGGACTGTTGGGAATAGTGAGTTTGTAGGGGGTTTCTTTTTGGAATGATGGAATATTCTGGAAGTAGATAGTGGTGTTGGTTGCCCAGCACTGTGAATAGACTAAAACCTAAATCTTTTGTGGTATGTGAAGTACGTTTCAATAATAAAAGAATGAAAGAAAGAATAAATGGAGGATGAGTATATGATTGGATGAAGGGAGGGTTTGATGGACTGAGAGTTGGGTGGAGTAACGATGGATGAATGGAAGATTGGGTGGATCCAGGCAGAAATGGATAAACAACTGCAGAAGCTTCAAGCAGATCACATTTTATTTTAGCTGCTGTTTTTCCAAGGATGGGAGTAGTTGGGGAACATTTTGTGGTGCGAAACAAGACAGTATCATAAACTCTTCCTCATTCTTGGAAGTTATCTTACAGACAGTACCTACCGCATCCACCCACTTCCAAGCATTTTTTGTGACACCCCCCCCAAAACATTCACCTCTTTCCTCTTTATGTAGCCGAATTATTCTCTATGGCAATGTATCAAACCTGACATAACATGCATTTATTGTTTGCTTTTTAATTGCCTCTGCCCTCACTGGGGCAACACTTCTTGCAAGGAGAGAATTTCTTCCTGCTTTGTTCACAGCTGTGTAGATGTGTACTTGCTATGTGGCCCATAGAACAATGTGCGGCATAACATGTGTTCAGTAAATGATTATTAAGTGAACGAATACATATTCTTATTCCCTGTGGGGAAGGATGACACAGCTTTTCTGTCCCCACCGTTTAGACAGAAGAGAATACGGAGAACATATTATCATGCGTTTTGTGCTGTAATCTCATTGGAGAAGAAAACTGGGATGGCCGGTCAAATTGGGGCCAGATGGTCTCAACTTGTCAGTTTCTGCAAAAGAGACAGCTGAAAATTTTGAACTTCACAGAGGACTCACCACAGTTTAATAGGGATTACGTTGAATCTACAGATGACTTGGGAGAATACTTTCATCTTAATAGTGTTAGTTTTCTAGTTCTTAAACATGGATGTCTTAATATTTATTTAAATATTTAATTTAAATATGTATTTTAAAAATAATTTAAATTTTAAAAATAATCTATAATATGTAGAAAATATTTTGAAAAATATTTTTTTTTTGTCTTTTGTTGTTGTTGTTGTTGTTGTTGTTGCTATTTCTTGGGCCGCTCCCTTGGCATATGGAGGTTCCCAGGCTAGGGGTCGAATCATAGCTGCAGCCACCGGCCTACGCCAGAGCCACAGCAACGCGGGATCCCAGCCGTGTCTGCAACCTACACCCCAGCTCACGGCAACGCCGGATCGTTAACCCACTGAGCAAGGGCAGGGACCGAACCCGCAACCTCATGGTTCTAGTCGGATTCGTTAACCACTGCACCATGACGGGAACTCCTGAAAAATAATTTCAGTGATGTTTTATAACTTTCTGCGTACAAATGTTGCATTACTTGTACTAAGTGTATTCCTAAGTATTTTATTCTTTTTGATGCTTCTGTTGGAACTGTGTTCTTTAGTTTAATTTTCAGATTCTTCATTGATTTTGAGTTAGAAATACAATTAATTTTTGAACATGGGTCTCGTGTTCTCTAATTATGCTGAACCCATTTATCAGTTTTAAGAGTTTTTTGGTGGATTCCTTGGCGTTTTCTCTGTACAGGATCATATCTTTTGCAAGTAGATATAGTTTAATTCTTCTTCTGCAAACACCTTTTATTGTTTTTTCTTGCCTAACTGTCTTGGGTGGAATCTCCAGTACATTCTTTTTTTTTTTTTTGTCTTTTTGTCATTTCTCGGGCTGCTCCCACAGCATATGGAGGTTCCTAGGCTAGGGGTCGAATCGGAGTTGTAGCCGCTGGCCTACACCACAGCCACAGCAACACGGGATCCGAGCCACGTCTGCGACCTACACCACAGCTCACGGCAACAGCGGATCATTAACTCACTGAGCGAGGCCGGGGATCGAACCCGCAACCTCATGATTCCTAGTCGGATTGGCTAACCACTGAGCCACGACGGGAACTCCCCCAGTACATTCTTGATAGAAGTGGTGGGAGAAGACATCCTTTTCTTGTTCCCAATTTAAGGAAGGGAAAGAATTCATGTTTTGGGAGTCCCCGTCGTGGCGCAGTGGTTAACAAATCCGACTAGGAACCATGAGGTTGTGGGTTTGATCCCTGGCCTCGCTTAGTGGGTTAACGATCCGGCGTTGCTGTGAGCTGTGGTGTAGGTTGCAGACGCGGCTCAGATCCCACATTGCTGTGGCTCTGGTGTAGGCTGGCGGCTACAGCTCCGATTAGACCCCTAGCCTGGGAACCTCCATATGCCACGGGAGCGGCCCAAGAAATGACAAAAAGACAAAAAAAAAAAGAATTCATCTTTTATGACGCATTAAGTATGACATTAACTGTAGGTTTTTTATAGATGACTTTTACCAGATGGAGGAAGTCCTCTTTTATCTAGTTTGAGTGTTTTTCTCATGAAAGCTGTTTTTTTTTTGGTCTTTTTGCTATTTCTTTGGGCCGCTCCCGTGGCATATGGAGGTTCCCAGGCTAGGGGTCTAATCGGAGCTGTAGCCGCCAGCCTACGCCAGAGCCACAGCAACGCGGGATCCAAGCCGCGTCTACAACCTATGCCACAGCTCACGGCAACGCCGGATCGTTAACCCACAGAGCAAGGCCAGGGACCAAACCCGCAACCTCATGGTTCCTAGTCGGATTCGTTCACCACTGCGCCACGATGGGAACTCCTGTTAAATTTTTAAGTGCTTTTTCTAAGTCTATATAGATGGTCCTGTGGGGGTTTTGTACTTTATTAATATGGTGAATTACATTGATGGAGTAAATATGTTGAACCAACCTTGTATTATTGGGATAAATCCTACTAGAATATAGTATCTAATCCTTTGCATTTCAGTCTGCTAGTATTTTGATGAGGTATTTTGCATCCATATTCATAATGGATATTCGTCTGTGGTTTTCATGTGATGTGTGTATCTGGTTTGAGTTTCGGGATAATTCTGGCCTTATAGAATGAGTTGAGAATAGTTCTCTTCTACTTTTTATAAAAGTTTGTGAAGTAATGGTGTTGACTTTTTAATGTTTTGTGGGAATTGCCTGCCGGTGAGGGCATCTGGTCATGAGCTTCATTGTGGGGAGAGGATGTTTTATGGTTACTAATTTAGTTGCTTTACTTATTAAAGTCTATTAAATTTTTCTATTTCTTCTTGAGACTGTGTTGATAGTTTGTTTCTTTCTAGGAAATTGTCCATTTCATCTAACTTAATGTAATTTGTTGGCATACAGTTGATCGTAGCATTTCCTTATAATACTTTTCTTTTCAATAATGACAGTAGTTGATGTATCCTCTTTCATTCTTAATTTTAATAACTTAAATCATTGCTCTTTTTTTCTTTGTCACTCTAGCTAATGGTTTTCCAACTTTGCTGATTTTTTTTTTTTTTAGAAATGAATCAACTTTTGGTTTTGATTTTTTTTCTGCTATTTTTCTATTCTCTGTTTCATGATTTTTGTTCTAGTCATTATTACTTTCTTCCTTCTGCCTACTTTGGGGTTCATTTACTATTTTTATTCTAGTTTCTTAAGGTGGAAAATTAGGTTATTTGATATATCTCTCCTTTTTTGATGTAGACATTTATGACTATAAATTCAAACCTAAGTATCAGTTTCACCGCATCCTATAAGTTTTGATATGTTGTTGTTTGTTTTCATTCATTTCAAAGAGTTCTAATCTCCCTTGTGATTCTTCTTTGACCTTTAGATTATTTGGTAATGTGTTGTGTAATTTCCATATATTTTCCAAATCTTCCTTCTATTGCTGATGATTAATTTCATCCCATTTCCAATCCTTTTAAATTTTTTGGAACTTATTTTATGGCCTAGTAAATGGTGATCTTGGAGAATGTTCCATGTGCACTTGAGAAGACTATGCGTCCTGCTGTTGTTGGAAAAAATGTCCTATAGCTGTCTGTTGGGTCTAGTTGGTTTATGCTGTTGCTGATCTCTTGTCTAATTGTTCTATTCATTATTGAATATGGACTATTGAAATCTCCAGCAATTTGTATTGAGTTGTGCATTTCTCCCTTCAGACTGAATGACCTCAATTGACCTGTCTTCAGGGTGGGTTGTTCTTTTTTCTGCCAGCTCAAACCTGATGTTGAGTTCTTCTAGAGACTATTCCCTTTCATGTAATGAATGTCCTTTTCTAATTCTATATCCTTATGATAGTCTCTCTTTGGTGAGACATTTTTCTCATACTTTCCTTTAATTCTTTTTTTTTGGGGGGGGGGTCTTTTTGCCATTTCTTGGGCTGTTCCTGTGGCATATGGAGGTTCCCAGGCCAGGGGTCAAATTGGAGCTGTAGACTCTGGCCTACGCCAGAGCCACAGCAACATGGGATCCGAGCCGCGTCTGCAACCTACACCACAGCTCACGGCAATGCTGGATCCTTAACCCACTGAGCAAGGCCAGGGACCGAACCTGCAACCTCATGTTCCTAATTGGATTCGTTAACCACTGAGCCATGACATTGGTTCCATTAGTTCTTTGAACATATACATTGGTTCCATTAGTTCTTTGAACATATTTAAAATAAGAGACTTAACATCTTTGTCTAGTAAGTCTTACATCCAGGTTTCTCAGGGATAGTTTTTATTGACTTGTTTTTTTGTATATGGGCAATATTTTCTTAGTTCTTTGCATAGCTTTTTTTTATTAGAACCTGAACACTTTACATAATAAAAATTGGCAGCTCTAGATATCAGATATCCTCAGGATTTATTGTTGCTGCTGTTTGTTATGGGTGGTGATATTTGTTCAGTGAGTTTCCTGAATTAATCCTGTAAAATCTATATTCTTTTTTATGTGCAGCCACGCAAGTCTTCCATTAGTTTAGAGGTCAACTAATGATTAGGCAGGGATTTTCTCAAGTTCCTGGAACCAGTAAGTCTCCCTGTCCCTGCGGAGGGACTTTGCATGTGTGTTAGAGCATGCCTTCAAGGCCCAGGCAGACAGTTTGTGACTCCACCTTGGTCTTCACTTCCTACTTATGCAAAATCAGCCAGAAGTGAGGGCTTAAGAAGAGCCTTCCCAGGTCTTTCCTGGCCATGAACCTAGCTTGGGGCATGTGCTTGGTCTTCCAGATTCCCAGGAACATACAGGAACCTTCATGGCCCAGATTCTCCCTGTAAGGTTTTTGGTTAGTTTATTGTTTTCCCCAAATGTTATTGCCACTGGTCAGATACAGTGTTTAACAATTCCCACTAATTATGTTCAATGAGATACTCTCAGATAAACAGCAGGTCTCGCTGGGAAAGCTCTGAGTCAGGTCAAATAAAGACAAGCCCTGGAATAACATTTTCCAGGGAACTGCCAGGCAGATCATATAATGACAGTTGTCTGAGAACTGGGCTTTGAAGGCACTGCAAACCCATTCTGTCCCCTCCATAGGCTACTACAGTGCTGACTTTCACTGTGGTTTGTGGGGCTATTGGTTTTCAAAGCTATCACTGGGCTGGAGAGGAAGAAATGGGACGAAGCCATGTTAAAATGCAACAAAGCTTGCTCTTTATAGTGAGATTTAGCTGTTTTTCTTGAATAAGTACTACCACATTGTTCCAGGCCTTTGGCTAATTTCCAGAGCTCTAAAAAATTTGATTCTAGTTTTTGCTGCTTGTTTGGAGGAGAGGACTCTAGGAGGCCCTTGCTTTGCCATCTCTGCACAGTCCATCCCATTTATTCATTCTTAAAACCTTCACCATCAGCCTTTAGGAGTGCAACGAGAAATCATATGAACTTCCTGCCCTCAATACCTTGTATTATGTATTATGTATTGTTTGTTCAAGTGCTTTTTAAAAATTGTTTATTTGTTCCCTAAAGGCCCCAGTAAATTCTGTATTACTTGCTTACTAATCACTCCTTTGCTTAAAGTGGAATGCATCCACTCTCCACCACCAGGCCTTGGAGGGGACCTCTCTTTCCTGGTTTATTTCATGTGTCTCTCTTCCCTCTCCCATCTTCCTAAAGCTGCAGTCCTCAGATATCAATGGATACTTGACTCTGATTAAAATAGAGACTCTAATTCGATAGGTCTGGGATGAGTCTGTGTTTTTACAAGTTCCCATGGACCACACTTCAAGTAGCAAAGCCCTAAAGATTTAGCAGCTTTGGCCTCCAAAGCCCTCCCTTTCCATCTCCTTGATGGAATATAGCTCCCATTGCTTTCTTCACCTGAGCTATTTATGCACTTGAACTTTAGTATGTGGGTCACAGAAGAATCCTGTGGGATTTTCCTCCTGGATTTTGGAGTGGAGGAGAAGCTTGTCTTCTCCAGTGGATTTTTCATGAGGTTGTGACCAGAGGCCAGGAATAGATGGAGGGAATTTCCAGGTCACTGTAAAATCAATCATGGTCGGGTTCTCTGCGTGCTGTGCACTATTAGCACTGGTGAAGGGAAAGCCAGGAGAAACCTGAATGGTTATAAAACATGCCAGATATCTCTGATGTACCTTTTCTGAGAAAAGACGGAGAGAAGAGAGAACGTGTATAAAGCAGGGGAAGGGAAGCAGGAGGAGAAGGCAAACCCACATGCTTTAGGCCACACATTTCAGGAGCTGCGGGAGAGCGTACTGTTTCTAATTTGGGGCCTTCTTCCTCTGTGCCTCAGTTTCTTCTTTTGTAAGATTGGGATGACCTCAGTGCCTGCCTACATCCACCTGCCCCACTGCGAGTGCTGAGTTATGTCAGTTCTTGTTTTTATCACAAGGCACTTTGCGAGGTCCTTGGCACCCATTACGCCATTTAATTTTCCCAACTCTCCAAGGGAGGCATTATGACTCAGTTGGTAGACTTGATAGACTTGGTCACCAAAGCCCAGAAGAGGTGACCTGTCTGAGGTCAGCAGGTGGGATCAGAGCCAGGAGTGGGGTCCACAGCTAACTTTCAAGTGCTGCCGTCTTGCTTCTTGGGTATGAAGCCCACATTCTGCCAGGATGCAAACCTCTGGGGAAGTCTTATCACCCACCTCAGGGTCTGGCACACAGAACACCCTCCGTAAATCTTTCCGCTTGAACAGACGAGTGGGTGAATTCTGGAAAGGGAAGGGTAGGCACGTTTGTGAAGACTTTCTCTGAAGAACTGAGAACGTGCTTTTCCAGAGACTGTTTATCCCAACAATGAGGATGGCTAAATGGACTGGTGGACCTCGTAGAAGCCAGTGACAAAGGCAGAAGTGAGAGGGCAGTGTTTTACCTGGAGCCGTGTCAGTCCCCAAGTGACTGTGAGCTGTGATTAAAAGAGAACCGTTAGGTGGAGTTCCCGTCGTGGCGCAGTGGTTAACGAATCCGACTAGGAACCATGAGGTTGCGGGTTCGGTCCCTGCCCTTGCTCAGTGGGTTAACGATCCGGCGTTGCCGTGAGCTGTGGTGTAGGTTGCAGATGCGGCTCGGATCCCGCGTTGCTGTGGCTCTGGCGTAGGCCGGTGGCTACAGCTCCGATTCGACCCCTAGCCTGGGAACCTCCATATGCCAAGGGAGCGGCCCAAGAAATAGCAACAACAACAACAACAAAAAAAGACAAAAGACAAAAAAAAAGAGAACCGTTAGGGTCCATCAGATCAGAGCATCTCCAGGGACCTCGAGACAGTGAGGAGAGAGGATGCCACCTGGGATCCTGTAGAACCGCCACAGTCCCTCCCCGTCGGGAGAAAAAGAGCCTGTGTTGCTCACCTCCACACCATTCAGTGAAAGCAGCTTTGGGGAGAGCAATGAAAATGCACTTCTTTCTACTGATCTTACCTGGCCCCGGGCTTGATTTTGGAATTTCAGGGCCAGTTGATGAAAAGCACTTCTCGAAATCTCCCTCGATAATGTGTCTGCCAGAATTGGGGGAGAGAGTGTGTAGGGATGCGTTTGAGGTCCCCCTCCTGAGTATCCTAAGGGCAACGCTTGCGTTCTGCCCGGTCGGGGTGACCCATGGGCAGAACTCCCCGATCTTGGGGAGGCGCTGGTGCCCTTTGGTGTGATAACAAGTGTCTCAAAGGGCCTGAGCCCCCTTCCAGGTCTACCCAGTCCTCTTGGACGGGCCAGATACCTCCTCAGAGATTGTCTTTATAATCTGTTTATGTTCGCGTATGACTGGGCCGTGCGTGTCCTTAGACCTCCTCCGTATTTTAGGCAGGTCCAGCCCTACTTAGGTTCGCCTTAGAAACTCAGGACTTTATGAAATATTTTAAAAGTATATGATGCCCCCACCGCATGCAGGGATGACCGCAGACTATTTACTGTACAGTTAACGCCATCGACACGCATGTCACCTTCATAGAAGATACTCCATGGAGTCAACCTCTCTGTTTCTCTTCATTAAAGAATTGCTGAAGATCCAGCCAGGCTGGGTCTAGGGGCTCAAACATGATGTCAAGAATGTTGGAGTTCCCGTCGTGGCGCAGTGGTTAACGAATCCGACTAGGAACCATGAGGTTGCGGGTTCGATCCCTGCCCTTGCTCAGTGGGTTAACGATCCGGCGTTGCCGTGAGCTGGGGTGTAGGTTGCAGACGTGGCTCGGATCCCGCGTTGCTGTGGCTCTGGCGTAGGCCGGTGGCTCCAGCTCCAATTCGACCCCTAGCCTGGGAACCTCCATATGCCGCGGGAGCGGCCCAAGAAATAGCAACAACAACAACAACAACAAAAGACAAAAAAAAAAAAAAAAGAATGTCTCTGTTTCCCTGTCTCGTGGCTCTACCTTTCTCTGTGGACACGCCATTCTCTATTGGACTCTCCAGAGCACAACTGGCAGCTCCAGGATGATGCCCTAGCCATGGGTCAACCTGGCAAAAAGATACCAGTAGTTCCAGCAGACACCCACCCGTCCCTGCGGTGTCCCGGTTGAACTAACTTTCAATCACTCTGGCGAGATGGGGAGGGACTCTGCCGATTGCCTGAATCTGGGGCCTGTGCCCGTGCCTGGTGGGGGTGGGAGGGGCAGCCCAGCCCCACGAGAATCACACAGACCGAGTGTGTAGGAGGGAAGGCTAAGGAAAGAATATCAGGGTGCCGATCTTAGAAGAAGGGTTCTGACACGTTTTGTTGGGACCTCAGCCGTCTCTTCGCTTTGTCCGTAGGTAGTGTTGGGTGGAGGAGTTCTGAGAGGGGCAGTTGGGGTCTTGAGCGCCCTCTAGAGCCCAGTACGGAGGAATCCTTGCTCTCGTCACTTTCTGTTTTAATTTATGCATATGAATAAAGATGTGTTATAGATACCTGAATATATAAGCATATTTGTGTGCTTATCTATGTGCTTACTTGGAAAAGAGAACATGGTTGATCCTATGTTTTATTTATATCTAATATCGAAATTTATGGCTGGAAGAGGTCTGTGACTCAGCTTTTGGGAGCCACTAACCTGGAGTCTGGCGTCAGAAGAAGAGGAAATTTTTGCCACTTACCTGCTGTGTAGCCTGTGGTAAATTGTTGAACGTCTCAGTTTTCAGTGCTGTAACATAAAGATAATAATAGTACCTGTATGTACTCCTCGAGTTTGGGATGCAATGAGTTAATATTTGTGAAGCACCTGATACATGGTATATACGTATTTGCCATTGTTATTTTCATTTCCTCACCCTAGTTCCAAACACTCGTGTTGAATGGAACATTCTCGGCCTGCAGTAGGTATTTCTCTCACCCTTTTGGCAAACCAGGAGTTACGGTGGCTACTGTGAGGTAACGGGTGATGACGAGGTTCTGCTGTGGACATGGACTTTGTCTAAACTTCAGGACGCTTGTGACGTCACTCAGCCTCCTTTGAGCCTCACTTTCTCCTCTGTCCAAAGAAGATAACAAAGTGTCCCCAGTTTCACTGTTTGGTTTCTTGTGCAGGTGAAATAGGATAGAGGAGAGAAAATGTATGTACATTGGTAAAGGTTAGATATTTGTTGGAGTCCATAAAGGATTTGAGATCTCCAGGAGATCACAGCTGGAGAAAAGGACAAGGAACTACATGACTACAGGGGACAGGGTCACAAGAGCCACATCAGGTGACCCAAAGCCTAATAATTATAATAACAATGACTTTGGTTTCTTAGGCAGTGGCCATGAGCACGTCGTTTATAAACATCATTACCTACGTGAACTTTATGAGGCAGATGCCAATAGTCGCCTTTTATAAAGGACAAAGGTCAGATTCAGGAGTTCCCCCTGTGGCTCAGCTGTAACAAACCTGATCAGTATCCATGAGGATGCGAGTTCGGCCCCTGGCCTTTCTCAGTGGTTTTGAAGATCCGGGGTTGCCGTGAGCTGTGGTATAGGTTGCAGACTCTGCTCAGATCCTGCGTTGTTGTGCTGTGGCCTAGGCCGGCAGCTGCAGGTCCCACTTGACCCCTAGCCTGGGAACCTCCATATGCTGCGGGTGTGGCCCTAAAAGGACAAAAAGAAGTGAGAGTCAGAGTTCACTGCAGGTGACAGAGTTGCACACACACACAGGCTGGTGCTGCTAAGCCTCACCACGTGCTTCTCCAAGATGCTGAGTACTTTCTGGAGGAGGGGATGTTGGGCTGAGGTCCGAGGCGTCAGCAGAGTTGGAGTTGGTCGGGGAGGACGGAGGAGGAGGAAGGCAGGCCAGGAGGAAGGGGCAGCGTGACGGAAGGCAGGGAAGGGAGCGAGCACGTGCTGTCTCAGCCCTGAAAGGCAGCGCTCCATTAAATAATCTGATGTAATGTCCTGCCAGGCCAAACGCACAGACTGTGACCACCCAGCCAGGGTCTCCAGCCTCTTGGAAGGAGAGAAGAAATGAGCAAGGGGCTTTATCAGGGCTGCGACCAGCCTTGCCTAAGCAAAGAACTCGCTTCCCTCTTGCTAAACAATGATTTCAAGTGTTGTTTATATTTCCCACTTCATGGCTGCCTCATAAAAGAAACCCACACCCCAGCAACACCCTGAAGTTGAGATGCAGAAGCAGCTCGTTTCTCTGCAGACCTTCTATTTCCGTTCACTTTATAGCTTCTTCATAAATTTGCTGCTTTGGGCATTATTTCCCCCACGTTCCTTCTCTCCTGGAAAGGAATGGTTTATTGGAAATATCCCATTTGGCTATTGTGAAGCAATGATTTATTTATTTCAGGTTTATTTAAATCCCATTTGCCTGTGCCCGAAGGGTTCTGAGCATTTGCCCAGAAATCGGAAAATGGGACAGGCAGTCTGTTTACTGTAAGCAGCTGGGCTCCCCTAAAATAACTGAGCACCCCCGGCCATGTCCCATGTGGAAAACTGCCCAGGCTTTGACTCCTCAAGGTCAACAGATTGAGAAGGAAAGATTAAGGAGTTTCCATTGTGGCTCAGTAGGTTAAGGATCCGACGTCGTCTCTGTGAGGATGTGGGTTTGATCCCTGGCCTCGCTCAGTGGGTTAAGGATCCGGCATTGCCATGAGCTGTGGTATAGGTCGCAGACACAGCTCGGATCTGGCATTGCTGTGCCTGTGGTGTAGGCGGGCAGCTGCAGCTCCGATTTGATCCCTAGCCTGGGAACCTCCATATGCCACGAGCGCGGCCCTGAAAACTGAAAAAAAAAAAAAAAAAAAAGATGAGGGAGGTGTCTGCATATTGTGATTGCAATTATGTAAATAGATGCATAGAGGAACTGCTAACGGAAGAGGTCCCAAGGTGATAGGGTAGTGGTGAGTGGCGTTCTCGCCTTTTCATTGGTTAAGGTTGTGCTGTGTGTATGTACTTTTATAATAAACGCCATGCTTCTATAAATAATGAAAAGACTTTGACCCCAGGCTCCAGAATTGCCAATAAATAATTATGGGATGACCCAGGCAGAGATGAGAGGAGCATCCCAGCCAGGCCTCTGTGCAAACTGGAGAGGGCAGCAGAAAGGATGCTGGGCTCATTTCTGAGCAGGGACTCGAATTCAGGACCCTCAGACCAGACCTCAGCCTCTCACAGGCACAGTGAGGGGCTGGATCTGTGTTTTCCCCAATACGGATTTTGTTTGTGAGATGTTTTAAAAACGAAATGGAGAAATAAGACACTAGATAACATCGAATCACGTAGTGTAAGAGTTTTTTTCCCCTTTTTTCTTTTTTTTCTTTCTCTTTTTTCTTTTTTGGTCTCCCCTGGGCCGGGGATGGACCCTGCATCCTGCCACTGCGGAGATGCCGCCACCAATCCCATTGCACCGCAGTGGGAACGCTGAGTTTCTTCCCCTTTTTATTCTTTCAATCCTTCAGATTAAAAGGAAAAAGTCTCGCTTTGGTGAAAGTACAGTTTTAACACCTCTCTGTACCTTTCCTTCCTTCTTTCCTTTTTCTCTCTTTTTTTTCTTAAACAAACACCCAGACAAAAGAGCAAACCCTGGGCTCAGAACATTAGCCAGGCAACAGTATCTGGCTCTAATTTAGTCAGCTTTTTTTTTTTTCCATTGTACTCCTTTTTACAGTTTCCTTCTATTTATTGCAGATAATATACTTTCTTTTAAAAATAAGCATAAAATATCTTTCATGGTAGGTAATAAAAGGCTAGGTATGTACTGAATGGATCTAGTTTTTAAATTAAAATTTACATAGAGACAAGTATCAGGAAATATAAAGGCCAAAATATTAACAGCGGTCATCTCTAGGTGATTACTTGAGTTCATTTTACCCTCCCCTGTTTTCTCTCACAGTCCTCTGTTTGCTGTCTAATTGTGGGATTGAAAAAAATAATATAACTGTTGGTTGATTGGACATTGAAACACATCTATCTTTTAATGTGAACGATTCCAGCTCAAGAAAAGGAAGTGAATGGCGCAGGTGGTGAATACAATGGAGAAATCGTCCCCAAAGCTTGAGCACCTTGAGCTCTCGGATGTCTGTGGTTCTGCTCATCTCTGAGCTTCTAGGGATAGAGGAAGACCAGGGGCCTCGGTCCCGCAGCAGTGTTTGAATCTGCTCAGTGACAGCCATCCGCCTTCTCTGCTAGGCTGTAGCGTTCCTTTCAGCAGCTGGCACCTGAAGGCTCAGCTGATGCTCTTTGGCACTGATCTTCCTCAGATTTTCAGTAAAGGGTGGACACACATGCTCAGTGCAGAAATGAGAATACCTAGATTGTGAAACCAACACCTTTTCCTAAGGGCTTAGAATCTGGATACAAGGGGAAATGCTGGATCTGTCTACCATTGCAGGTTTAGCCATGAAGGGGAGCGGTAACTATAAATGTGGTTTCAAAATCTTTGAGTCTGTTTCCGTTTTGTAAGCTCTTTTATATCATTTTTGTTTGATTTCACATACTAGTGATGTCATATATTTGTCTTCCTCTGTCTGACTGACTTCGCTCAGTATGATAATTTCTAGGTCCAGCCGTGATGCTGCAAATGGCATTATTTCATTCTTTTTTTATGGCTGCATAACTTTATCTTGCTATGAAATTGAGGCTCAGAGAGGTTAATTCATTTACCCGGGGACACCCAGCTGTGAAGTCAGGAGTGAGGCTCTAACACCAAGTCTCTGATTCCAAAGCTGTGGCTTTTTCCATGAAACAGCTCTTGTTCTTACTCGATGAAGCTTCTGATACAATTTCCATAAATGTGTAAAAAAAGGATTCACATTTTATTTACTGCTTTTTATTCTGCTCCCTTCAGGCTGAAGCCCGTTAGAACTGTCTGTGTATTTCCTTTTTGGCCTCCAAAGCTTTGCCCAGAATTCCTTCCCTACTTCACTTCCAAACCCAAGTCATCTGTCACCTTCCCTAGGAAGCCGTTGGGCACAGTTCCAGATCACATTTTCCCTTTTCTCCTTTTGAGAGACCCAGTTTGAGACTAGAGACTTACCATCAGACTTGTGAGGATGTATTATGTACCACACATGAGGATTCAAATCCTGGCTTTGTAAGTTTGGGCAAGTCACTTGACCTTCCTGAGCCTCAGTTTGTTAATCTGTAGAATGGGCTCCATATCATGAAAGTTAAACGTCATGGCCCATTATTAGAATTGAACTGACATTCATCAGATGGCTCTTCTCTTTCTCGCTGCCTGCTATCTTCCCATTATCCCATTCTGCCAGAGTTCCTTCTAGAATTCAGTTGTCTTTTTCTCCTCAAAAATGTTCAGGAGTTCCCATCATGGCTCAGTGGTAATGAACCCGACTAGTATCCATGAGGACGAGGGTTTGATCCCTGGCCTCGCTCAGTGGGTTAAGGATCCGGCGTTGCCGTGAGCTGCAGTGTAGGTCGAAGACATGGCTTAGATCCCACCTTGCTGTGGCTGTGGTGTAGGCCGGCACCTGTAGCTACGACTCGACCCCTATCCTGGGAACTTCCAAGTGCCGCATGTGTGGCCCTAAAAAGCAGGAAAAAAAAAATTGTTCAAAGGCCTCCTCGCTTTCCTTCTGTAAAACATCATGATAGAACGGAGGAGGCATCCCAGCCTCTCTTCCAAAAAGCTGTTTGTCCCAAAGTAAGTGCCTATTCTCTCTGAGACTTACATTCTCATCTTTAAAACTGGAAAAGTGAGATCGACTCCACAGGATTTGAGTAAGTAAAGTGCCTATAAATGAATACAAACATTGTCTTATTCACCGTAAAATATGATATCAGATGCTATGATAAGCCCCGGAGATCCTGACACAAAAATGCACTCAATTATGCATTCATTCAATAAGTGTTTGTTTTGTACATACTAGTGCACAGCGCTGTCTCACGTGCTGGAGATCCAGCAGTGATTGAAAAAGGTACGGAATTTATGTTTTGAGTGTATCTGTCCATTCGAGTTTTCTATCATCTGTTTAACCCAGAAAACAAAAAAGGAAACAGACCCTTACTAAAGTAGATGCTGTGCTGTTGAAAGTGGTGTGGTACCAAGTCTGAACCTGCAGCTCTAAAATCAGAGTGGTTTAGTTTCAAATCCTAACTATTCCACTTACCAACTGTGTGGCTTCGGATAGGTCCTTTGACCTCTCTGAGCATAAACAGGGCTTGTGTCATGAGGTTGTTCTGGTGATCAGATGAGACAGGGTGTGCACGTTATCAACAGATCATAGATGGTCCATGGGTGTCAGTGCCCCTCCCAGTTCTTACTCAGATGGGAACTGCCTTCCACCCATCCCACCCCGTAATTCCTTGCACAGTGCCTTACGCACAGCGAATGTTCCATAAATATCTGTTGATTGACTAGTAAAAAGTTATTGGACAGGAATGAGCAGGTGCATTAATGACCTCTCAGGTCAGCAACTCTCACGTACCCCCATATCAGATATTGGACTTGAATAGATGTTTCTTTCCCACTAATGCAAGAAAAAAAATGAGCTGAGTTTCCTTCCTGCCCAGAATAAACTCGGTGCTGTTGTTAAGTGGTTGTGCTAAGAGGAGTAAGTTCTAAGCAAATTAAAATATCCTCGATATATTCAGATGCCCTCGGCTTGTTATATATAGTCCTGAGTAAGTTAGTTCAGTTCCCACTTTTGTTTCCACCTCGGTAAAAAATGGAAATAAAGCCTTTTTCCTTCTACCACTTTAGCATGTTTCTAAAGACAAAGGGAGAATGAGTCTTTTTCTAAAGACAAAGTGATAGATAAGAATAACCATAACAACAAAATGATTAAGATAATATCATTGCATAACATCTTTATAAAGTAAGAAGAATGTTACATTGTACTTAAAAGCTGATAAGTGCAGGGATGTGAGTTCCGGCAGTTTTCCAGATGTGACCTTGGGCAACTTATTTACACATCAGTAAGTCCATTTTCTCATCCATGAAATGGTTAGAAGAATTATAGCAATTTCATGGGGTTGTTGGGAGAGCTAGAGGTGTTAATCCATAGAAAACACGGAGTTCCCAGTGTGGCTTGGTGGGTTAAGAACCCAACATGGTGTCCGTGAGGATGTGGGCTCAGCTCGTGCCTTGCTCAGTGGATTAAGGATCTGGCATTGCCACAAGCTGCAGCATAGGTCCAAGATGTGTCTTGGATCCGGTGTTGCTGTGGCTGTGGCCTAGGCCTGCAGCTGCAACTCCAATTGCAGCCCTAGCCTGAGAACTTCCATATGCCACAGATTCAGCCATAAAAAGAGAAAAGGTATCTATACGTATATATGGTAAATCCCTAATACAGTGGCTGGCCCATAGTAGACACTCATTAACTGATTCATTTATTCTTTCATTTGTTCAATAAATATTTATTGAGAGCCTACTGTGTGCCAGGCACAAGGCTAAATGCTTAGGATACAGCAGGAAAGAAAACCAACACATGTCTCTATCCTCATGGGGTGTGGATGCTTGGATGCTTGTCAAAGACTGTGGCCTCCTGCAGTGCCCTGGCATCGAGGTAGGTATTGGTTATCTGTCTGCAGGAATGTCTGCTCCATTTTCTGGGATCAGTCTGCAGGGGATGTGAGCGTGGTAAATGATGGGGTTTCCTAAAAGTTATGAGGTGTGGCTACTGGCTCCCCGCCCTCTGTCTATGCATCAGCATTTAAACAGCATCCCTGCAGCATTTCCCACCCCACCTGGAAATGGTGCGTTGGACTCAAGCTGCAACATTTCCTTTAGACTTTAATCATTTCCAGGTTAACAAAATAAGTGAAAGAGCCAGTCTTTAAATACAGGCTGAGGGCCCTCAGGGCCATGATTTGAAGAGCAGTGGGAGCTGAGAAAGCCGTCGTGTATTTGATTACCTACTTGGTGTCAAAGAGTATTCTTTGTGTTATGACATCAGACATCTCACTATTCACAACACCTCAGGTATTATTTTCTCAACATAGAGGCTCAGAATATTTAAATGACTTGGCTAATAAGTATGGTTCATCACGTAGGGTATGGAACTAAGATGCAAATTCAGGAACTGACATATGATCTTTTTTTTTTTTTTTTTTTAAGGGCTGCGGCTACAGCATATGGAAGGTCCTAGGCTAGGAGTCCCATCAGAGCTGTAGCTGCTGGCCTAAGCCACCACCATAGCAACAGGGGATCCGAACCATGTCTTCAACCTACACCACAGCTCACAGCAGTACCAGACCCTTTAACCTCTGAGTTAGGCCAGGGATTGAACCCTCATCCTTATTATACTACTAGGATTCATCACCGCTGAGCCACTGTAGGAACTCCCATATTATCTTTAACGGGAAGTTTTTCTACTCGATTATAACTGGCCACTTCTAGGGTCCAGCTCAATCATTAGAGCCTGTTTTAAATGTCCCATTTCCCTGGAAGCCATTGCAAGGGTCACCCATGGCACAGGCACGTGGCAGCACTGGCACATGGTGGCACTGGCACATCTCAGCCCTGGGTGTGGTCTTCCTGCTTTTGCAATCTGTCAGTTTCAGTGCTAATATCCCGGGCTCCCTGAAGAACAGTCTTCCTCCAGCCTCCTCCTTTTCTGAAATTACTTTGAGTCTCATTTTGCCAGCCCCTACATCATCAGCTTCCTAAATCAGCGGCTTTCATGAAATGTGCTTTAATTCTCCAAGCAATAACCTTAGAGGTACTTACAGAGGTGTTAAAATTCCCTCCGTCTCTCACATGGCTTTTATTTATTCATGTGTTAGATTGTGGTTGATTATATCTTCTTGGATCTAGCAACTTGCCAAGAGCAGGGTGTGTTTGCAGGAGCTGTCAGTGCATACTCAAACTAAGTAGCCAGGAGGTCATAGGGCAGGCAGGTCATAGGGTAGCCTCAGCTTTTCCAGCATTTCCAAAGCCTCCCTCCACTTCACGATTGGACTTGGCTATGGAGGAGTAGCAGATCCTCCAAATAAAATGATTTCTTTGTCTGTTGTCAGTCCCCTAATAATGAAGGTGCTGGCAAGGCTTCCCATCCATCAGTGAATTCCTTGTTAGGGAAGCTCATTAGCCTGCCGCACAAAGTATTTGATGACTTTGGTCCTGTGTTTTCCTCCAGTCTTCTCTTGCCTTGCCCTGTGGCTTTGTCACCCTATGGGGTGCCCTGCTCAGCATCTCTTAAGTACCAATCCCCCTCTTTCTTCCCTATTTATTCCTTAGGAGCGTCCGTGTCGGGACTGCATGACCTCATAGAATAGGCTGATGGGGGTGGGGATGGGTCGCTAACCCAAGCTGGGCCACTGGATTCTTGCTCGGAGAATTTAGTCTTGGGCCTGAGAGATGTTGTCATTCTCTTTCTGGGAGCATGGGGTATGGCATGTATTTGGGGGAGCCTTTCAAAATCATGTAGCCCAAAGAATGCGGGGAAGCAGGAGGGATGTGGGGGGAGAGAGAAAGAGAAGAAAGAGAATGTTTCAGAGAATGGGGCGGAAAAGAGAGGGAACATTGGTTCTCCTAACACTGTAGACTCAGCTCAGTAATCTAGGAGACACCCTAGTTGGGTGTTTTGTTTTTTGTTTTTTTTGGCTGCACCCTCAACATGTTCCTAGGCCAGGGATCAAACCTGAGCCATGGTAGTGACAACACCAGATCCTTAACTAGGGAACAACGGAGACACCCTAGGTTTTTTTTCAGTTTTTGTTTCCATAAAAAATTTTCTTTATGTCTTAGATGGCATCCTTTTTTTTCCTTTTTCTTTGTTTGTTGTTTTGGCCACCTTGCAGCACATGGCGTTTCCAAGCAAGGGATCAGATCCAAGGTGCAGTTTTGACCTGTGCCACCGTTGTTGCCAATGCCGGGTCCTTTAACCCACTGTGCGGGGCCAGGGATCAAACTTACATCCTGGTGCTGCAGAGACACTGCTGATTCCATTGTCCCAGAGTGGGAACCCCTCTTAGGTGGCTTTAAGTTGAGTTTCTGTTATTTGCAGTCAAGATAATCCATATTATTAAAGCACAAGTCTCCAACAATTACATTCGACTTTTAATTTCCCACAACTTTCATCCAATTGTGTGCCTCCAGGCCTGGTTCATGCTGCCCGCTGGTCTGAACCCTCTCCTCCACTGGACCAAATCCCTTCCTACTCCCAGCCCAGGCCATGGGAGGTGGTGCTGTGAGCGGGGGCCAGGCAGACCCTGAGTTGAAATCCTGCGCTGCTCTAAGGGCCAGAACCATGGGCCATTGATGGGATTCAAGTACATGCTTCTAACGTTGCTCAGCTGCAGAGGTGAAACTACCAGTTCCTGTCGTGTGAAGTGTGATGAGAGGATTAGCAGAGAGAGTGTGCAGTCAGCACTGAGCACATAGAGTCCTCAGTAGGTGGTAGCTGTACCATCATTGCCATCGACACCCGCCGTCATCGCTATTCACACCCCCATTGCATCATCCGACTGAATGGACTGTGTAAGGTTATTGTGTGTGTATTAGTTTGCCATCGCTGCGTGACTGATGACCACAAACTTGGTAGCTTCAGTGAGATCCATTTATGAGTTCACAGGTCTCTGGGTCAGAAGCCTGGTCATGGTATGTCTGGATTCTCTGCTCAGGGCATCTCAAGGTGGATGTCAAGGGGTTGGCTAGCTGCATTCTGTCCCGGATCTTGGGGTCCTCTTCTGAGGCCATTCAGGTTGGTGGCAGAATTCAGCACCTGCGATGGTAGGACTGAGGTCTCTGAACCCTTGCTGGCTGGCAGCCAGAGGCCATCCTCAGCTTTCAGGGGCCACCTGCATTCCTTGCCACCTGCCCCCCTTCATCTTCAAAGCCAGTAATGGAGACTCTCACTTGTGCTGAATCTTCCCAGGCTTCAAATCTCTGAATTCTTCTGACTTCTGTTCCCAGATTTAAAGGGCTCTTCTGATGAGGTCAGGTCCACCCAGATAATCTCTTGACTTTAATTCTTGAAGTCAAGTGTACTGGAGTTCCCATTGTGGCTTAGTGGGTTAAGAAACTGACATGGAGTCCATGAGGGTGAGGGTTCGATCCCTGGCCTTGCGCAGTGGGTTAAGAATCCAGCATTGCTGCAAGCTGCGATGTAGGTCAAAGATAGGGCTCAGAGCTTGTGTTATTATGGCTGTGGTCTAGGCCCCAGCTGCAGCCCTGATTCAGCCCGTAGCCCAGGAGCTTCCATGGGCTGCAGATGTGGCCATTAAAAGAAAAAAAGTCAAGTGTACCATATAGGATAGTCCACTCCTAGAGGTGAAAGCCGTCATATCCACACTCCCTGGAATTAGGCAGGGGCCAGGGAATCTTGGGGCCACCACAGAACTCTACCTGCCATCACCGGCCTCCACAGAGATGGTGCGAATAAATCCTGGCATGCTGCCTGGCACGGAGAAGGTTCTCACTGAGCGGTTATTTTGCTGTTTTCATTATCAGCATTAATCTCAGTCTTGGTCTCAATCAGGCTTCTGTTTCCTCAGTATCAACTCTGCTTTCTTTCTTTTTTTTTTTTTTTTTGTTAAGTTTTAAGAAAAGGCACTTGAACCTCGGCAAGCCTCACTGACTCGTTGGTTCTTTGGTATGTTTGGATTGAATAACCTGAGGAGGGTCATGGTTTAGCTGGAACCTTTTGGGAAGCAGTAGGCCCATTGGAAAGATTTCCAGAAGGTTCTTAGGCAGGATCACATATTTTTCCAGATGAAGATGACTCTTATGATTCTGTAGCTGGGCTCAGAAAATTGCCCAGTAGTAGTGGAGGTAAAAGAAGCCAGAGATATGTACATTCTTTCTCGCGTGGCCCAGTCCCACTGCCACATTAGTGTAAGTAGCAGGAGGAAGAATCGGGCTTTTCTGATGGATCTGTTCAGAAAAGAATCCCATTCATGCACTGTTTGCCCCCAAGCCTTGTGCTGGGCCACAGAGATACAGCTGGGAAGGAGCCCAGCCTGGACCCCACTTGGCAAAGCATCTGCCGGGAGGGGAAACTGACAGTTGAGTCAGTCATTGACTGATAGCCCCGTGCATCAGGGGATTCCAGACGGGGGTAGGTGCCATCAAGAAATGCACAGGGGGATGCCATTGAAAGTGGCCTAGGGAGGTGCTAAGTCATTTTAGTTGGGAGCAGGAGGAAGGCCAGTCCAAGGGAGGGCATGTTGGCTGAGATCTGAGTGAGGCAAAGGAACCAGCCTACAGAACCCAGCAGAGCATTCCAGGCCGGTGTCAGGTAAATGCAAATGTCCCGGACCTGGATTTATCGATTTATTTCCTTATTCATTTACTTATTTCATCTTTTTTTTTTTTCCTCTTTAGGGCCATACCTGTGGCATATGGAGGTTCCCAGTCTAGGGGTTGAATTGGAGAGTCACCTGCCGGCCTACTCCACAGCCACAGCCATGCCCTATCCAAGCCACGTCTGAGAGCTACACCACAGCTCATGGCAACACCAGATCCTTAACCCACTGAGTGAGGCCAGGGATCGAACCCGCATCCTCATGGATGCTAGCTGGGTTCTTAACCGGCTAAGCCGTGGTGGGAACGCCTATTGATTTCATGTTTTGAAGTATTCCTGAAGCACGGTTGTGATCATTTCTGCCGGACAGCACAGTGATTCACTTACACATATACACGCACCCACTCTTTTCCAGAGTCTTTTCCCATGTAGACGATCACAGAATATTGGGTCGAGCTCCCTGTGCTGTACAGCTGGACCTTGGATGCAGATGATGTTTGAGGAATGACAAGTGCAGAGCGAGTGACAGGGAGCAGGTGGAGGGCGGGCCGGGGCCCCAGCACCTGGGGCAACACAGGACCTCCAGACGCTGCCTGTTTCTCCAGTGCCAGTGCGGGGGCGGCGTGGGGGGAGTGGGGAGGCCCTGAGTGTTAAGCAGGAGAAGAGTGGGGCCCAACTTACTTTTTTTGTCTTTTGTCTTTTTAGGGCTGCACCTATGGCATATGGAGGTTTCCAGGCTAGGGGTTGAATCAGAGCTGTAGCTGCCAGCCTACACCACAGCCACAGCAACACTGGATCCTTAACCCACTGACTGAGGCCAGGGATCCAACCCTCCATCTCATGGTTACTAGTCGGGTTCGTTAACCACTGAGCCATGACAGGAACTCCCCAATGCCAGATCTTAACCTGCTGCACCAGCTGGGAACTCCTGTTTCCTTTTGTCAGTGATGATGCTGGCCATTGTGTGGAGAAGGGACTGTGTGGCCTGAGGCAGGGCAGCCCCTGCACGGTTCCAGGTAAAACTGGAGGACCAGTTGGAGAAAAACAGTTGGTCCCGATGCTTCCAGTTTTCCCAGTCAGGCCACTTGTGATGACAAGAGCATAAGCTGTGGGGCTGGACAGGCTGGCTTTGGATCTGCCACTTCCTACCGCCCTAACCGTGGCCACATCACGTAATTGACCTGAGCCTCGATTTCCCAATCTGAGAAATGGGAACATGAACGACCGCCTCATGTGCTTGTTGCAAAAACCAAACAAGGTAAAACACACCTCTAGCTCCTCACGGTACCCAAGAAGTAGCGTGTTCCATAAATATCATTTTTCTTCTGTTTTGAGGTCTCCCTTCCCACCCTCAGCACCCCCTCCCCCAAAGGTTGGGTTTTAAGAACTGTTCAGGCTTTGCTGTGTCCTTACAGAGTTAATTTCCCAAGCCTAGAGTGAAAGAACTTCGGGGCTTTCACCCACCAAGGGGGAAAAAACCATTTTTCATGGAGACAGAATTGTCAATATTCTGACTCCCTCGCCACCAAGCCGTGTGGTCTTGGGCAGGTCACAGCTCTTCTGAGATTCGGTTTCCCCATTTAGGAAAGGGTGGTGTCTCCTCGGTCAGCGTTCAGCTGTGTGTGCTGGGGGCGGGGGGGACTAGTGACAACAGCCCTTCTTTATAGAGTGACCACGTGTCCTGCTTTGTCCAGGTCTGTTCTAGCTCACTCTTGCTGTCCCAGCACACTTATTAATAGCTCTGCCTTTCGCTGTCAAAAGTGGTCTGGTTTGAGCAATAAATTATTTGGTCACTCAATTTATTCACTTCATCTCTTCTTCCCGCAGGTCAAGTTAGACCTTTTCCTTTATTGCTTCGACTGAAATACGGAAAGTACCAGGTTCAGACCATTTAAGAGCAGTTTGGGAGATCTTCACAGGGTTTTGTTTAAATTATTAAAGGAATCTCCACCTTCTTTTCTGCCTTTAGAATCTAGACAGCATAAGATGTGATTCTATTATATAAGTATCTAATTTACGTTATGTATCTATATTAAGTTTCTATCAATGATTAATATAAGCAAACATTTTTTTTCTCTGTCCTTGGGTTGATACAGAAGGAAATGAGGAGGCTTGAGTAGATTGGTTCCTCTCCTAAGCCGTGAGGAAGAGTGATGTGTCTGCGTGTAGGATGGATGGCAGAAAGCAGGACGAAGCTTTCTGCTTTTTGCTACCATCAAAAGTCTGAGGGGGAAGCCGGAATTCCACGGGTGCTTTTAGAAATACGCTTTTAGGACAGGCTGATTGATTAGCTCTGGGTCGACGCTGATGTTGAACCTGCAGCTCAAAGATAACCCAGAATGCATCCTAAATGCAC
The DNA here is from genome assembly GCF_016906955.1 of Phacochoerus africanus. NCBI lineage: Eukaryota > Metazoa > Chordata > Mammalia > Artiodactyla > Suidae > Phacochoerus > Phacochoerus africanus. The sequence goes on from NC_062549.1 coordinate 8,889,637, forward strand.
AGAGATTCCCACATGCCCTAGCAGAAGATGGAGGTTGAGCTGGCAATTCCCAGGTGAACCTAGGTCTTCGCGTTTTCCATACCAGCTCCAGAGACGAAACCCCTTTATGAAAAGAACTAATGGAATCTGGATTAGACAGCAAGGGAAAACAAAAACAGGACACAGAGGATTTGCTTCTGAGAGGATTCAGATCAAGTCATGGAATATGTTTCTCGTGGGTATTGGGCTGGAATTGATTTTGAAAACGTGACTTTTTTTTTTTTTTTTTTTGCTTTTTAGAACCTCACCCATGGCATACAGAAGTTCCCAGGCCAGATGTAGAATTGGAGCTGCAGCTGCCAGCCTCCATCATAGCTACAGCCACGCCAGATCTGAGCCACATCTGCCACTACAACTCAGGCAGTGCCCTAACCCACCTCGAGGCCAGGGATCGAACCCGCATCCTCATGGTTACTAGTCCGGTTCGTTATTGCTGAGCCACAATGGAAACTCCAAAAACATGACTTTTTAATGGCTGGTGTCATTTTGCTTTTAGGTTTCGAATAGACGTACTGTTGTCTCAGCTGGTGCCACAAGTGGGATGTCCACTTTTGGGGAAGGGTGATATTTTTCATTGGGAACACTCTGGGCTCCAGTACAGGTCACCAGTAAGATTGGCTTAAAAGGAGAAGATTTTCTTTTCCTCACATAACAAGATATATGAGCAGGCAGCTGCTGACATTTGTTCAGCGGCTAGAGCCAGTGTCTGAATGAGTATCTTGGCTTTTCTCTCATGTTGGTTGTCTCGTCGTCATAAAACACTGCATCTGCAGGCATGAGAGCCATGTACAAGACAGAAGGAAAATATACAGCCTTTTATAAGGAAAAGCCAAAAGCCTTCCTGCCACATCTCACTGGCCAGAACATGACCACCCAATCTGCAAGGATGCTGCAGGAGTTAGTGATTGGGGCTGTTCTTGATGAAATCAGGTGTCTAGGAATAAGGAAGAGAAGAAAGACTAAATGTTGGTAGTTGACCAGTAACACCTGCCACATTTCACTAATGATACTGTTACTTGAGTGCTGTATTTTAGAAGTTGGGGCTCTAAGCAGGTATGGATTGGGGGCTTGCTCTGTGCCCACAGTGTTGGTTGTTCAAAAGAAAATAAGTCAAAGTAGTAGCTCATGGTCTTAAAGAATTTAAAATTTAATTCCTCATTCTTTTTGTGTCCTTATTATCTAGTACAGGGCTGGAAGCCCTGAAGGGGTGTGATGAAGAATTGATCCACGGGACAGTTGTAGCCTGGAGCTGTTGGCTCTTGAGTCCTGGGGTGCAGACCTTCACCCATCAAAGTGTGGTTCACAGGCCCAGCATCCCCTGGGAGCTGGTCAGAAATGCAGCCTCAGAGTTCCCTGGTGGCTCAGTGGGTTAAGGATCTGGCTTTGTCACTGTTGTGGCGCTGGTTGCTGCTGTTCAGTCCCTAGCCAGGGAATTTCCATATGCTGTGGGCATGGCCAAGAAAGAAAGAAAGAAAGAGAGAAAGAGAGAAAGAAAGAAATGCAGTCTCTCAGGCTCCACTCCAGACCAACTGTGTCTGAATCTGCCCTTTAACAAAACCCCAGTGATCTGTGGGCCCATTAAATACTGAGGAGCTCTGGTGCTACCGTAATTCTCTGAGTAGCTGGAACATATGTGCAGAGGCGGGAAGACAGACTAGGACAGGAGCAAGGGTAGGTTTTTCCATGGTTCAGGGAAATGAGCACATGCTGAGGGGTCTTTGTCCAGGATTTAAATCCACATTTTTCCACTTCCTAGTTGGATGACCTTCCCAAATGCCTAGGCTTGGGGGCTCAGTCACCTCTGTGGAAATTACTGGAATGGTCGTCGCTGTTTCTTGCAGGGAGGTCTTAAGGGACAGGACATCCCAAGTGTTGGGCCCCTGGTCTTCTATGTCACGGGAGCCTGGTCCTTGTGAATTCCCTTCCTAAAGAGATTCAAAGTTAGCATGGCAGTGGCCCATGAGAGTCGCTGTTGCTGAAGACCAGGGAGAGGAACTGAAGCCGGTGGGCTTGGAGCCCTGGTGCAGAGCATGGCTTGGAACAGGGCGGAGAACTGGGTGGACATGAAAAGTCAAAGGACTTTCAGGCAGCCAAGCATCTGCAGAGAGACCCACCTACCTAAGTGCACACGTTTGCTGGGGGCTGCCATAGAGAAGCCACACATGCTGCGTGTAAGACAACAGATGTTCATTCTCTTGCAGTCCTGGAGGCTAGAGGTACGAAATCGAGGTGTCGGCAGAGCCACGCTCCCTCTGCAGCCTCCAGCAAGAATCCTTCCTAGCTGCTTCTGGCCCCTGGGTTCACTGGCAGTTCTTAGCATCCTTTCCTTGGTCTGTAGATCCATCCCTCTGGTCCCCTGGCCGCCGTCTGCTCTCTGTGTGTCTTGCAAGTTCTTCCCTCCATGCTTGTCTTTTCCCCTCTTTAGAAGGACACCAGTCGAATTGGACTAGGACCCACCCAAATGACCTCATTGTACCTCTGTCTCTATGAAGACCCTACTTCCAAGAAAGGTCACATATTGAGGTAGTGGGATTGGGACCTCAATGTATTTTTGGTGGGGGACCAAAGTCAACCCTAATACTAAGCAGAGATTCTTGGTAAGAAGTGGAGGGGCTGGGGGTGGTTAAAGCTACGCAACCTAATATTGTATACAGGGTATTGCATACAGGGCCACAGCCTAATGTAAAAAAAAAAAAAAGAAAAGAAAAAACAGGTTTGGAAGCCACCAGTAAAATCTAGTGCTTTCTTTCTAAAAACAAGCCGGGTCATGGCTTTCAGGAATTATGTCTTCCTGTTGCTCTGGTGCCCAGAGCAGGATAAATTCCCACATCTGCACTTTCTGCAGAAACTTTGACAATAATATCACGGGGACCTTCCTGAGTGAGTGGCAGTAGGACACGTGGTAAGAAAATTTCCTGTGATTTAATATGGTAAGAGGTTGGAGGGTTGGTGTGTGTGTGTGTGTTTCCCTTTCTGCCTGTGGTGGCAGCAGCAGCTGTGTCTCCCTCAGCAGTGACAGGCTGAGAAAATGCAAGATGAATTTCGGCCGGGCGCGTGGGTGTGATTTTTTTCTCTGGCGGGGCCTTCGTCTTGGAAGGTTTGGAGCTGTTTTTGTCCTGGCTTGGGAGACCAAAGAAGCAGCTGCCAGCCTGCAGATGCGGGCTTTGCAAAGGGGCCTTCCTGCTGAGAGCCCTCAGAAGCTGCCAACTCGAATGCTGATGGGATCCCCCGCCCCCCCCCACCAGGGACACAGCCTTGGGGAACAGCCGGGAGAGGGGGGCGTTTGGTCCTGTCACCTGTAAACAGGTGAGCCAGATCCAACGTGGAGAAACAAAGGTGTTGTTGACAGAATTGGCTTCCCAGGTGGAAGGTGAGCCATCAGACCCCATCCTGCCCTTCCCAGAGCCAGCAGCTTCTCTGCCCTGGAGTATTCTGTGAAAGATGCCAGTTATGTGGGTTGAGATATTTACCAGCGTCCTCCCTGCCCCTCTCCCTGGAGGAATTTGTGATGCCATAATCCTTAGTCCGAATGCCTTCAGCCTGGGGCTCCTCTCCCCCGCCGTGTTTTGTCCTGGGGTGATGCTGCATCTGCTCCCTTGTTCGGTACATTCAGTGACAAGAATATGCCTCTTGGAAGGGCTTGGAGTGCCTCACCAACCCCTCTGCTCTTCTTGAATGTCCCGTTTGATCCTGTTCCTTCCCATGGTTTAACTGACCACCTACTAGCTCCTGCCTTTCAGATTTCTGGCTCCAAATCCACTTCTCTTAGAAATCCCAACAACAACAACAAAAAAGACAAAAAGACAAAAAAAAAAAAGAAATCCCAGCCTGCGTTTGCTGATTAGCCAGCACCACCTGGAAGCTGCCTGACGAGCACTTGAAGCACAACCTTCAAAATTAATCTCATTAGCTTTCTTCCAGTCTTTCCTCTGTCCCAAAAGCCATGCCATCTTATCCATGGTATCCTCCAAACTCTGTCATCTTCGACTCTCCATCCTTTTCACTGAAGTTGTGAAGTCAAGTTAGCTTCAAATCTTCAATGTATTTTGAGTCTGCCTCCTCCTGCTGTTCACTGTCCCTGACTTGGCTGAGTCTTCATCAATAGTCTCCTGGGAAAGGCTGTAGCAGCAGCACCTTTCATACCATAATTTACACCGCATCAAAAAAGACATTTAGGAAACACAAATGTGATCCTGATTGCATCTAAAACCTTTTATCAGGGAGGAAAAATTCTCCCTCTATCCTCTTACGTTCTGTGCTTAGGGCCTGCAGATTAAACTGACAAACGGGGGAGTTCCTGCATGGCTCAGCGGTAACAAACCCGACTAGGATCCAGGAGGATGCAGGTTCGATCCCTGGCCTCGCCCAGTGGGTTAAAGGATCTGGTGTTGCCCTGAACTGTGGTGTAGTTTGCAGACACAACTCAGATCTGTCACTGCTGTGAGTGTGGTGTGGGCTGACAGCTGTAACTCCAATTCAACCCCTAGCCAGGGAACCTCCATATGCCATGGATACAGCCCTAAAAAGGCAAAAAAGTAATAAACAAACAAACAAAGCTGACAAATAACAGATGAACAGAAGAAAAGATAAACTTTATTCACCTATGTGTTCAGGCTCAAAGAAGTGATTAGAATTGGGGGTATACGAACCAAATTAATAGGAGGATGTGGAGGAAAAGGTACTTAATTTAAAAAGGAATGACTTTGGGGAAAGAAACGAGAATGGATGGGAGTCGTGATAGTTTGTGACAATGGTTGTTTCTCCAGTTCCTCATCCCAATACTGACTTCTGGTCTCTGGTGATAGGACTCCGTCTCTCCCCAACACACACACACACACACCCATACAGGACTTCTCCCTTGAAGAGGGATTGATAGAGGCTGAATTCTCTTGGAAGGCTCTGCTTTTAGATGGAGCAGGGTGGGGAGTTCAGACAAAGGCTTTCCCTGCCTCTTGTGATTCTCAAATGTCTTCAGCTCAGCATAATTTCTAATGCCACACCGGTGTGTTCTGGATGCCTTTCTGTTCAATGGCTCCCTACTACCTGTGTGATGAATGCTCAACTCCCTAACTGGACATATGGAGCTCCTTAGGGGTTGGCTTCCATCGCCCTGGTTTCATGTCCTTTTCTGTCTTCTTTGTCTGCTTCTAGCTCTTTTCTTTCAGTCATCTCAGGGGCCACCTGTGGAGGGAAGAAGCTTCCAGACAGCAGCCCTCTGGGCTTGGCACCTCTGGTCACACTACCCCCTAAGGTTGCCAAAAATATGTTTTCTTGTCCATCGGATAACAAAACAAGAGCAACACTTTTTGAGGGTTCACCAAGTTCCAGACATTTTTCTAAATGTTTCCATGAAGTAATTAATTTAAAATTCACAGCTCTCTGGTGCAGATACTAGATAGGGAGCTCCTTGAAAGCAAAGACTGTTTCTATTGAAAGGATGTATCCTCTGTGGCTCATTCTATACCAGACACGTAGTAGGTGCTCGGTAAACATTTTCTTTGATACATGAGTGAACAGATGGGTGGATAAGTGAATTATTCAGGGTTATATGGTGCCACTCTGTCCATATTCCTCAATAAAATGATTTATTTGTCACTTGGACACCTGACTAGTTTGAGTTCTTAAAAAAAAAAAAAATCCCACTAGTTGAGAAATCATTGATATGTGTAGATCAAAAAAGTTTACCCAGAGGCAAACCTGCCTGGGTCTTAGCTAAATAGAAGGCAAATTAATAGATGCTCTTCCTGGCTAATTGTCATTGCTTTGATTTTTGTCAACACGATTTTGTATCAGCAGAGGGGTTTTCATCAAAATCAGGTTACTGACAGCTAGAGGGACTAAACACAATCTTGTGGGGGTTTGTGGAGTTTTGTTGTTATTGTTAACTTCTGTGTGAACTCTCTTATTTTTTAAGAAATTTATTAGTTTTTTTCTTTTTAGGGCCATACCTAGGCACAAGGAAGTTCCCAGGCTAAGGGTTGAATCAGAGTTGTAGCTGCCGGCCTACGCCACAGGCACAGCAACGCTGGATCCTTAACCCACTGGGTGAGGCCAGGGATTACACCTGCATCCTCACAGACACTATGTCAGGTTCTTAACCTGCTGAGCCACAGCAGGAACTCCTCTATTGTGTTTCTTGATTTCTCACCTTCCGTGAGTCTGAGCAGTGTCTATATTCATAGAACAAGGTGGAAACTGCGATTCAGAGGGTGATGGGTGATGAGTCTGTAGTCTTCTTGTGGGCAAATGAATAAATAGGAATGGTGGTGTGATCAGCTTTATATCAATATAAAGTCTTCCACAAACCCACTGATAATGGGGTTGGGACAAAGAGGGGTTTCCTTCTCACATCCTGGAAGGCCAAGGTTTCCGTATCACCCATCATGGTCAAGGAGAGAAACTGACATTTATTGATCATCTACCATGTGCCAAACACTGGCCTAGGGACTCTGGGATCTTTTATTTCATTTTAAAAAATCACCCGTTCCCTGGTGGCTGAGCAGGTTAAGGATCTGACGTTGTAATTGCAGTGGCTCAGGTTACTCTGTGGCGTGGTTCGATCCCTGCCCTGGGAATTTCCACGTGCTGTGGTTACAGCCAAAATCATTTTACTCATTTAGATACAAACTGCTTACTACTGTATATAAAATAGGTAAACAGCAAGGTCCTACTATCTAGCACAGCAAACTATATTCAATATCTTTTAACAACCTATAATGAAAAAGAATATATATATATATATGAATATATATATATATATATAACTGGATTACTTTGTCGTACAGCAGAAACTAATAAAATGTTATAAATCAACAACAAAAGGATATTTCCAAGATCACTTCTATACTGTCCCTTGAATCAAAGTCACACATAAGAATTTTCCGGAGTTCCCGTCGTGGCGCAGTGGTTAACGAATCTGACTAGGAACCATGAGGTTGCGGGTTCGGTCCCTGCCCTTGCTCAGTGGGTTAACGATCCGGCGTTGCCGTGAGCTGTGGTGGAGTTTGCAGACGCGGCTCGGATCCCGCGTTGCTGTGGCTCTGGCGTAGGCTGGTGGCTACAGCTCCGATTCGACCCCTAGCCTGGGAACCTCCATATGCCGCGGGAGCGGCCCAAGAAATAGCAACAACAACAACAATAACAACAACAACAAAAAAGACAAAAAGACAAAAAAAAAAAAGAATTTTCCCACCCCATTTGAATTAGTTAGATGTTAAAAGAATAAAAAATGTAACAGTGGTTCTTTAGAACCAAAAAGAAAAAAAAAATCACTCATTTGTACACCAGGTCCCTGTTATATGCCAGGCACTGTGAACAGAGGTAAGCAAAAGCAGACATGGTATATAACTCTCCGGACAGATGCCACCTGTGTATAAAATTGATAAATGCTATGGGCTTGAAAGGTTAGGGGAAGGCCTGCTTTAAAGGCTGGATGCCAGTGATGAGAGCGAAACATCCGAACACAGAAGGAGATCAGCCAGACTTTGCACGGGAGGGCAGCACGCGTGGGAGCAGGGGTTCGGAGGAGCCAGGGAGCCCTTCGCTTGTGATGAGGCTGTGCTCATGGGAACCCGAAGATGCGGAGGAGCCAGCAGATATAGGAGAGAAGGAACAATGAACCAGACAAATGAGGCATCCTGCTCAGAATGCTGGCAGAGGGTCAGCTGCCGCTGGCAGAGCTGATAGGCTCCATCTGCCCTCAGCCCAGGACCCAGTGACCCTGCTAATTCCCACCCGGCTGTGGGCTCGGGTTTCTACAAAACCAGGTCAAAAAAAAAAAAAGCCCAGGTCAGCCGGGGGCCCCATGTTAGCGGCTAGCACTGCCACGACAAAACACCACCTATACGTGATACCACGTGGTATTTGTCTTTCTCGTTCAGCCTCGACTCACTTAGCATGAACCTCTCTGGTTGCATCTGATCTGTGTCGCTGCACGTGGCATTATCGTGTTCTTTTTTATGGTGTCTTACATGCGGAATCTAAAATGTGGCACAGAGGAACCTGCCTACAAAACAGAAACGGATCATGGACGTGGAGAGCAGACGTGTGGCTGCCCGGGTGAGGGAGCGGGAGGGAGGGCACGGGATGGACGGGGAGTGTGGGGTTGGTAGATGCAAACTCTGACATTTAGGATGGATCAGCCTGGAGGTCCTGCTGTACCACCCAGGGAACTGTATCCAGTCTCCTGCGACAGACCCTGAGGACCTGATGGAAGAGAGGATGAGAAAAAGAACATCTGTACGATTGACTGGGTCCCTGTACTCGGCAGCAGAAGTGGACACAACCCTGCAAATCAACTACAGTTTTAAAAATAATTTTTGTCCAATTTTGACCTGCGTTTTTACTATAGTTGTAGATATAAAATTAGGTCTCTAACGGGGAGATAGGGAGAGAGCTGCCACCAAACAACTTTTTTTTTTTTTTAAATTACGGAAGAAGTAACATCCATCCTATTTTTCATCCACTTCTACCCCCTCCCTCCCCCAACCCCCCTCACCAGACCTCGTGAGGGGGTGACAAGATGGTGAGAAAAGACTGAAGGATACATAATCAAGCGTAAAACACTGTGATAAAGAGAGCGAATGAGGCGGGAAAGAACGTGAGCACTCTGGGATGGTCAGAGGCTCTCAGGACGTCCCAGACAAACAGGACCCTGGGTTGGGGCTGCTCAAGGGAAAGAAAAACCAATGCAACTGTCCTAGACTTTTTAAAAATAAAGACGATAACGTCAAAGACCTAAAACCAAAGAGAGGGTGGCACTAAAAATAAAAAATAATAAGGCCACGTTTTACTGTCTCAAAAAAACCCAACCACGGACTAGGAGGCTTAAACCATAGAATGTATTTTCTCACAGTTCCAGGGGCTGGAGGAACAAGGTGTCAGCTTCTCCCACGGCCTCTCTGTCTGGGAGATGGCCACTTTCTCTCTGTGTCCCCAGATGGTCTTTCCTCGGTGTGGCTGAGTCCCTGGTGTCTCTTATTGTGTCCCCATTTCCTCTTCCTGCAAGGACACCAGGCAGATAGAACTAAGGCCCGCACTGAGTGTCTGTTTTAACTCCATTCTTCCTTTCAAGACCCGTGTTCCAGATACAGTCACATTCAGAGGTTCTGGGGACTAGGGCTTCAACGGATCAATTTTAGGGGAACACAGCCCAGCCCATAACACCCGAAAACACTTCTGTCCCCAGTAGTAAACGCGGGATCAAGATAAAAGGGAGTTCCCGTCGTGGCGCAGTGGTTAACGAATCCGACTAGGAACCATGAGCTTGCGGGTTCAGTCCCTGCGCTTGCTCAGTGGGTTAACGATCCGGCTTTGCTGTGAACTGTGCTGTAGGTCGCAGACGTGGCTCGGATCCCGCATTGCTGTGGCTCCGGCATAGGCCGGAGACTACCAGCTCCGATTCTACCCCTAGCCTGGGAACCTCCGCAGCCCAAGAAATAGCAAAAAGACAAACATAAAATAAAATAAAGGGAAGACGGGGGGGGGGGGGGGGGGGGGGGAATGACAGTCTCTCGGGGGTTCTAAGACAGGCTTCACCAAGAAGGTAACAGTTGAGCTGAAGTTTGAATGTATGATTAAGTTTCCAATAAACAGAGAAGAGGGCACAGGGGTACGGAAGAGAGCGAAGAGCATATGCGAGGTCATGTCTCTCTGAAAATGTCTTGGAGCTGAGAGCACAGGGTGGCTGGAGCTACTTGCTCGGGGATATTGTGGGCCGCCGAGGGCTGGAGTATGTTGAAGTCGGGTGGCAGAGGCCCTGGTACCTCCCTGGTTCTGGGTAAGGGTGTGAGGAATAGGCGTCCTTGTCTGTGGTGGAAGTGAGAACCGTGAACGGGAGTGAGATGTGTGTTAAGTGCTTTATTGCTCACTGACCTGTGCGTGCCACCACCTTTCCTGCCAGCACGGACAAGTGACATCACCTCTCTGGAATTCACTCTTGTCTTCTGAGCAATGACATCAGTGATGCTTCCCTCAAAGGTGCAGGGACGGTTCAGTCGGTTAATGGACATGAAGGTTTCAAAACCCTTGCACAGGAGTTTTGGCCGTGGTGCCACAGGATCAGCGGTGTCTTGGGAGCACTGGGGCGCAGGTTCGAGTCCTGGCCCAGCTCTGTGGGTTAAGGATCTGGCGTTGCTGCAGCTGCGGCTTAGGCTGCAAGTGTGGCTTGGATCTGATCCCTGGCCAGCGAATTCCATTTGCCATGGGGCAGCCAAAATAATAAAATCACTCAGTGAGTATTGCCAAAATGTTGGCACAGAATTCTGTCCTGCCCACCCAGTTCACAATCACTGATCTGATCTTAGTGGAATCTGCGGTGAAATCCATTTCGCTCTGTTCCATCATAGACTCGGCTCCAGGAGATCACGGATAACTTGATCCCACGCTCCCTTCCTCCCTCCGGTGACCTTGCACCAGCCTCAACCTGCCTCTCTTTACATATCTGTAACATGCTCTGTAATAGCTACAACCCAGGTTTATGTTTATTCTTATTGATTTTTATTTACTTTTTTTATGAGAGCATAGTTGATTTACAGTGTTTCTTCACGTTCCGTTGTTCAGCAGAGTGACCCAGTGACACACTCAGGTTTATTTTTAAGAACATCGTGTCTAGCGTGTCCCATCGTGGCCTTCCGGCTCTGTGTTTCTTGGAAGTTATTCCAGTTTGGGCCTTGGCCGCTTGTCAATAGTTTATCTATCTATCTATCTATCTATCTATTTATTTAGACCAAACCTGCGGCACATGGAAATTCCCGGGCCAGGGATCAAACCTGCATCGCAGCAGTGACCCAAGCTACCTCAGTGACAGTGCCAGATCCTCAGCCTGCTGAACCACCAGGGAAGTCCTCGATGTTTATTTTAGCTATACCACTAAGCCATGAGTCCCTAATCTGCCTCTAAGCTCATAAACACACAGATGTACACACACACATACACACCCTTTTTCACTAGCAATGGTTGAATGCACCCCACGATATGGTGTTTGCGTCACCCCCACAGTCTCACCTCCCTGTGGTGACTTCTAGCCCAGGAACGCAGACATTCTGCTTTGGAAGCAGCCTTGGAAATGACTTGTCCAGGCCTCCTGGGAAGGCTGGGTCTCCCTGCCCTTGTCAGAGGAGGGAAAATGCATTACCTCCAAAGCATCGGGGGCTACCACCTTCAGCTCTGGCTCTGAATTCCTGGTTTCATGCAGGTCCCTTCGGCTCCAAGCCTGGACTCTGTAACCAGTGGTGTGCTGGTAAATATTTAATAATGTCTCTTGAAGAAAAACACAAGTTTGTAGCATGCGCCTCTTTCTAAGGTGTTTCTCCTCTCCCCATGGCCAATTTCAAAGCCACCCATGGTAAATGATGGAAATCGGGGTCAGGAAGGCTCAGTTGCATCATTTGGCTCCTTCGAGGCCATGTGAGCAGCCCTGGGCCCACACTGTCGCCCAAGTGGCATCACATGTAATGCCTTGTCATCCCAGGTCTTTGCCTGCCCCCCGTGTAGTCCCCCACCCCAGCCGCTCTGTCCTAAGTCACACCTTCTTCTGATGCATCAGCAGAACCTGAGGCTCTGCACTGCCTTCCCAGCCACAGTTTCCCCTTCACCCCCGGAGCATGACTTCAGTGATCTCTCTTTCTCTCTTACTCTTTCTCTCTTTCTCTCTTTCTTTCTTTCTTTCTTTTTCTTTTTTTTGTCTTTTCTAGGGCCGCTCCCTCGGCACATGGAGGTTCCCAGGCTAGGGGTCTAATTGGAGCTGTAGCCACCGGCCTACGCCAGAGCCACAGCAAAGGGGGATCCCAGCCGCGTCTGCCATCTACACCACAGCTCACGGCAACACCAGATCATTAACCCACTGAGCATGGCCAGGGATCGAACCTGCAACCTCATGGTTCCTAGTCGGATTCGTTAACCACTGCGCCACAACGGGAACTCCTCAGTGACCTTTCTGGACTGACCACCTGAATTCTTCTGGCATGCTTCAGTTCCAGCTTCAATTCACCGAGGGACTCAGTACCAGCTACATTACTCTATGAGAGGTGTGACAATATCTTAAAACTTCTTTTTTCCTTAGGTACCATCTTCCTCACTGTTGCTTCTGCCAATAAAGTGTATTTTTTCCTCCTGGGGCTCGCACAGAACAAGCCCTGCTGGGAATAATCACTTCCTGATTTTGCAAACTGGTGGGTCTTTTCTGTCTTCCCTTTAGCATAAAGACTTTATTTATGCAGCCTCCTCCTATAAATCATAAGGCCAGAGAGGGCCCATGTCTGCTCTGTTTATCATTCTGCTAGCCAAGCATAATGCTTGAAATACATAGACACTCAGTAACGAGACCTGACCTTTCCTTCATGTCTTCATTCGTTCATTCGCTCACTCACTCATTCATTCAGTCCTCTTCCAGTTAATGGAATTACTGTTCTGCAGCTCACACGAAGCACAGTAGATTCAACAAGCAGAATGGCAAGTCAGGAGAGGGCCTTGTTCAAAGGTCACGAAGTATCTGCCTCCAGGGATTTGAGGGGTGCACGGACTATAGATTGGGACATTTTTCAGCCACTTCAAGAAAGGATTGTCCTGTTCCCTTTGGTTCAGTTAACCGTAATGAACCTAATTTCAACTGCTTGCAGAGACAGAGAAAATGGCAAAATGAGAAGGCATACCTAGAGTTTGGTTCTTGAGGGCACAGTGTGTTCCTGCTGGTGGACAAGCTGGTACATCAGACCCCATTCGTTGAGACCAGTTAGTAGGGAGGCAGGTCAGAATTGGGGAGGAGCCAGGCAGAGTTCCTTGAAAAGAGTGTTTCCTCACTTTCAAGGGCATCCGGACTCTGAGTCTTTATCGCCAGAAGCATGGAAGAGTCTCAATCAACCATCAGCCTGAGCCTGGGCTAATCAATCCATACAATGAAATTGTAAAAAGCAATTAATTCTGTTTATATTTGTGTCTGTCTGAACTATAATTATGGGCTATCTCCATGACTTTCTAGAAGGATGCAAGTATAAATTTAAGTCAATAAAGTAAATCCAATTAAACACAGAATATTATTCCGGAACTCAGATTTGCTATTAGATTTTAATAATTTATTATTTCGTGCGTGTTTACCAGATATTTATTCAACACCTCCTGTATGCCAGGCGCTCTACTCAATACTGAGGAGTCAAAAGTAAATAATTTTCCTGCCCTCTGTAAGTCAGTCTCTCAGACTATGTACCTACTGCATCCCAGTCTCCCAGGGTTTATTAAAATTCCAGATTAACCCAACCACATTCCAAGCATACTAACATCAGAGCCTATTAAGGGAGAGTCCCCAGATGTGCATCTTAAAAAAAGAATTCCTGTAGTTGATTTATAATGTTCTCTCCATTTCTGCTGTACAGCACAGTGACCCAGTCCTACATATAAATACACATTCTTTTTCTCATAGTATCTTCCATCACGGTCTATCCCAAGTGATTGGATAGAGTTCCCTGTGCTGTACAGCAGGACCTCATTGCTCATCCATTCTAAATCCAAAATGTGCATTTCAGATACGTTCTGCAGGTCGTTCTCTAAAGTTTGACATCATTCATTGCAGAAAACAGAATAGCCATTGTTTGCTTGGAAGCTTTTTCAGCCATTGTGGTATCTTGGGGTTCCTGCACCAGAATTCCTGCAAGACCTTACTTGTAACACCCCTGAGAACCCCATCTGGCAAAAGCTGTTAAACTCACCTGCCACCACCTCTGCCAGCTGTCCCTACTCTAATGGCTCTTACGCGTCCTTGGACTTTGGACACTCATCTCCATGAAAGTACTTCTCACAGGGGATTACAGTTTATTTCCATAGGTCCCTGCTTCTCTGCTGAAGGAAAACTCTCTGGTTTCCACCCACACCTCCAGGCCTCCCACATTGTTTGGTCCATAAAAATACTACCTCCCTTCCCTCCTTTCTTGTCTGAGAAGAAAGTTAGTCATTACTGCCTGTAGTATTTCATTTCATCTGTTTTCTTAAATGTGTGGGTCCACATATTTGTGAACGAACAGATGGAAATGCACAAAGCACTTTCACACACGGTACGTGCCCTTTGAGGAGACAACCAGTAGTGATCACTGATACACAGCTTTCTCCATGTGTGTGTCAATAACCCATCCCTCCTGTTAGCCTTCCTGGTTGCTGTCACACCCAAGCGCAGGGATTGACTATTGGTTCTTGCTCCCAGAAGTTTAGCCCGACGTGAAGCAGTTGTATCTGCGAAGCTGTATGGCTGAGGTCCTGGTTCCGATTTTAAGCCACTCTCCCTGTGGCTCTTGACTCTCCTGCAGCCCGAAGCCCTCTTTACTACATCTAGCAAAGGAGGCACAGCTCCCTGCCCCCAGACGCTGCTTCCTTTGGGTCCTCTTCAGTGCTCTCTCCTCCAGCTCAAGGTCCACTCACATACCTTCCCTTGCTTTTAGCCCACCCTACATGTGCCCATCTCTGGACTAACGGGACTGTTCAAGTTAGCAAGCGATGGCATACTAAGTATTCGTTTTCCCTGCAAACAGTAAGCTTCATTACATGTGTATTCACTCAAGGAGTATTTATTAACCCACTGTGACTATGTTGTCCTGGAGACGATGCTCTGATGGGGAAATTAACCAATTGCAGGGAGCCTTGCTTGGTAAACAGGGCTTTTTCGGGGAGGGGGGTGGACTTAGTGATTAAAGGAGATATTTCCTTCATCATAAAACATTCTTGAGTGTTTTAAACGAATAATACTTTACGGGGAAAAAGCCCATCAGCTCAGATCCCAAAGTACAAATTTCAGTCCACTGTTGCATTCACTTTACCATGTCCCAAGATTCAGTTTACCTTGGCTATGGTAGCTCATAAAAGCCTTAAGAGTTTCTTCCCTCAATTTGGGGGTGACGGTGGTGGCTGCGGTCATGGCTGCTTATTTATCCCTAACTGTCCTCAAGCTTAGGATCTCATGACCAAGCAATCAGTCTAGTCTGTGCTGGGCTGCTTATGAAAACAAAGCAAGCGTGTGCACGTCTTTCTGCTTTTCTTCATGCTTGGAATTGCAGGGGGCAGATTTGGAGAAGGCAGGGCACACCTGAGTGTTTTGCTCTCAGCCAATCAAGGAACCCACTTAGGGCATCTCAGAAAAGCAATATCTGGAGAACAACACCCAGTTATTTTGAGGAGGAGTGTGGTGCAATGGAATGAGAACCAGAAAACCCCAAGAAAACACGAGCAGGCTCTTGATCTTCGTGCCGGCTTCACGATTACTTTCTTGGGGAAGCTCAGGCAAGGAGGTGGACCTCTCTGAGATTCGTTCTCCTCCTCTGAAAAATGCAAGAGAGAGGACAAAATCTTTCATTTGCTTTTAATGACCTTTTGCGCTGAACCCCAATATCCACAAGCAGATAAAAACGAGGGTGCTCTGATGAAAGAGGATTGGGCGCAGAGCAAGGGGTTTGATGGCTTCCCCTTTCTCGAAGGAGTGTTAAGAACTAGGGTGAGGTCATCAAATTGACATTTAAAAGGCTCACAATGACTTTTTATGAAAAATAGTTTCCAGGAGCCAAGACTGCTGGCTCAGAGGCCGTTTATAAAGGTAGCTGCTGTGTGCAGGCTAAGAAGGAAGAGAAGCGCCCTTGTGCGGCTTCAGGGGCAGGAGCGCTGTGGCCCAGTGGCAGAGCAGATGTGAGGGGCGGGAAGCCAGCCAGGCTCCAGGGGGAACGGACAGCTGCCCACCTGGCCCTGTCAGGTCCCCAGTGTGGTTGATGGGCCAGAAACTTCACCAAGACAAGAGGATGAGCTGAGAACTCTCCCCAGACAATGGGATAAGCTTGTAATTGACTCAACAGTTGCGGTGGATTCCTTCTCATCAAATGTGGCCTGAGACCTTGGAATCACCAAAGAGCTTATCAGGCTCCACCCCAGACCTGCTATATCAAAATCTGTTTTTAGGAAGGTTCCCGAGGAATTCCTCTGTACATTAGAGTTTGAGAAAACTGTTAATGAGAAAACATTGACTCGACAGATAAGCCTGCGCTAGAGTCCGAGCTGTTCCATTTGCTGATATTGACCTTGGCCAAATCACTCCTTTTCTGAATTTTCTCATCCCCACCATGGAGGCCATAACACTCACCTTGCAGAGAGTTTTGTGGTACAGGGACACTGTAAGTAGGGCTTAGTGCCGAGCTCACTCCTGAAGCCAAAGTCAAGTGATCAAGAAAATAAAGGAAAACAGGAGTTCCCATCATGGCTCAGCGGTAACAAACCCGACTAGTACCCGTAAGGTTTCGGGTTCAATCCCTGGCCTCACTCAGTGGGTTAAGGATCTGGTGTTGCCGTGAGTTGTGGTATAGGTTGCAGAGGCGGATCAGATCCCATGTGTCTGTGACTGTGGTGTAGGCCGGCAGCAACAGCTCCAATTTGATTCGACCTCCATATGCCACGGATGTGGTCCTAAAAACAAAAGAAAAAAAGACAGAAAGAAGGGAGAGAGGAAAGAGAAAGAAAGAAAAGAAAAGAAAGAAAGAAAAAGAGAAAATAGAGGAAAACAGTAATCACACGCACACGCGCGCACACACGCACACACGCACGCACGCACACACACACACACACACACACACACACACACACACACACACACACACACACACACACACACTCCTCTGTGGTCCAGGACAGAGGACAGGTGAGGAAGGTTACTGGGGATTATGCTGGTGTAACTTCTCCATTTTCAGTTTTCTCTCGTCTGCAGTAAGGGAAGTTCATCATACTTTCTGGAGAGCTGGGAAAGCTTTGCCTTTTAAATTGAGTGTTTTCAAGATGGTCACCATCTTATAGCACATAGAACGCGCATGGATTTTGAGTGGAAACAGGCCAGGTTTTGACCTCTCTGTGTACCTCCTCCCTGAGATACGCTGGGCACCCTGATGAACCTTAGCTTTTCTCATCTGTAAAATGGGGACAATAAAACCTTGTAAGGAGTAAATGAGATATGATAGGAAAAGAGTCTAACTCTTTTTATAGATCCCGTTCCTTTCTCTTTTTCTTCTCTGATTGTTTTCTGTCTACCATTGTTAGAAAACCCTTTGCATCAAGACTGTGGTTAGAATTACGGCATGGAAGCCTTCATCCATTCGGCAGAAATTGACTGGATGCCCATCACGTGCCAGGTGCTGTTTTAGATGCTAAAGATGCACATGAGTGGGTTTATGCGCTATTGCATGCCTCACCTGTGCTTTACTCCTGTGCTAGGTACTGTCCTAGATGCTAGGCATGCAGCATACCTGGAGTTCATTCATTTTTCTACTTCATTCCCCTTCCTGTAGGTTATACCAGGGCTCCCTGACCTGAATGGGGCAGATTTATTCTCCTGGGGATATAAGCAAGGTCTGTGGTCACTTAGATGGTATTCATAAAACTTCCCTCATTTAGGTTTCAAGGATAAGGCTCCTATTGCAAGGCCTTTGCATCCTCTATTAAAAATGCACCCACAACCACACACTTGGCTAGGCAAATTAATAACACAAACGAGTCTGAAAATATTTAACCTCCTTGGGAGAACAAACTGTTTTTCAAGGAGATTGGCAGGTCCATTTGCATGCAAACATTTAATAGGCTGCTTTTAAATGATCTTTATCTATTTGTTGAAGCAGGTCTGGCCAGACCCCTCCTTGGCAGCTCTTTGTTAGCTATTAGTTGGAGCTGCCACTGCACATGATCTGGAAAATCATCAAAATGCACTTATTGAAAGATGCTCAATAGTTGAGACTTCCAGTGACTTATTTGGGCCTCAGCCCCAACTAGCTCAATCAGTCAGCTTTGACTGAGCTCACTGACACAGCCAACGGTGAAGAAATTGGGACTCCATGTACACTGCACACAGTAGGTGATCAATAAGCAGTGTTGGATGAATGTCTGAAGTCATTTGTCTTATTTTTCCTCTAAACTCAGTCTAGACAGTCTTAGGACTCCTCTCTGGTGATGTGCTGCTAAGTGTGTAGGGTGTTTTTGTTTTTTTGTTTTTTTGTTTTTGGTCTTTTTAGGGCTGCACGCATGGCATATGGAGGGTCCCAGGCTAAGGGTCCAATTGGAGCTGTAGCTGCCAACCTACACCACAGCCACAGCAACTCGGGATCCGAGCCGCATCTGCAACCTACACAACAGCTCATGGAATGCCGGATCTTTAACCCACTGGTCAGGGGTCAAACTTGCATCGTCATGGATCCTAGTCGAGTTTGTTCACCACTGAGCCATGACCGGAACTCCCGTGCTGCTTAGTGTTTAACAACTGGCTCTGAGCAGGAGAAAGGCAGGGCCTTGCTTTGCCAAGGATGCTGATTTCCGTGGTATAAATAACCCCTCTGTGCTATATTTCAGATGACCAGCATGGCAGTACTGAACACAGGGGAGATATGGGCATCCTTATATAATATTTCTACCAGACGGAAAACAAGACAGAAAATAACCTCAAGGGCACAGTTCACAGTGAAGTGCAAAATAATTAGGTGGTGATGAGTTTTGAGCATTTATTACCTTTTAAAATATAATGTGTTTCACGGTAGGCTTATACAGCTTAGTTTGTAATAACAGCTAAGTTCAACTGTAACTTGAGAAATTACTGAGAATTTTACCATCGACTCTCAGGAGTCTTCTGAAGCAGCTGCAATGCACCACCCCTGTTTCTTACCCATCATCTCACAAGTGCAAGCTCTGGATTGACAGCACCCCCTCTTCCTTCTCAGTGCTGTCTGGGGGATACTGGGAGCTAATAAGTGCTTCCTAAGATGCAAATAACCAGGGGATGGGGTGTGCCCTCTCCTTCCCAAAGCTCTGAGAACCCTCTGTTTGCACCCCCTTAGTGATATTTTTCACCTCCTTCCTTTGGTGTTAAGAGCTGTTTGCATCCTTGTCCCTTTCACTGGGGTCTGTGCAGTCAACAGTGTGAAACCCGGATGCCGGCTGAAGTTCTCTGTCCTTTGTGATCCAAATGGAATCACACCCAGCAGTTGGGAGCCTGCTTCTCTCCACCCAGTCTCCTTAAGCACTGGGCTGTATGGAGCGTGGTTGTGTTTGCCTGTGGTCCTCTGGCTTA
The DNA here is from genome assembly GCF_016906955.1 of Phacochoerus africanus. NCBI lineage: Eukaryota > Metazoa > Chordata > Mammalia > Artiodactyla > Suidae > Phacochoerus > Phacochoerus africanus. Next base: position 8,908,739 of record NC_062549.1, read on the forward strand.
GAAAATCTGCATGGGTATCACCCTAGGAAGGGCTTGGTACTCCCTCTGTGATGGGCATGGTGTCTCGGGGACCTGGAACACAGCCCTTTTCCCCAAGTGCCCCTAAGAATATCATACACATCAGGCAGTTGCGCCTGTAGCCAGCTCTCCCCCAGCTTCCGGGCTGTTGCTGAACTGTGTTTTGTTATTGTCGTCATTGTTGGTGTCATTGTTTTACATTCCCACGGGGTTTGCCCTCTGGCCCTCTTCTCCTTAAAGCCTCCCTTCTTCCCCTTTCAATTCTCTGAGTCTCCCATGAAAAGCAACTCCTCTCCATGGACCATGAAAGGAGTTTAGTCAACAGAGAAATGTGGCTATTTATGCCTTCTGGCATATCCTCAGACTTGTTATTTTTACCAATAATCATGGACCCTCTTTTCCAAGTCTCCCTTTTGTCTCAAATCAGGTTTTCCAGAACCTGACTCTAAGATACAGGATATAAACAAAGGGGTGATTTCAGCAAAGTCCCAAGGAGGACAGGTTCAACCTGCTCCCCCAGGGAGCCCTGGAATGTGCATTTGAGCTCAGCAGCATCCTGACCCAAGACCCATCCGTTACAGACTAAGCCCTGCCCCTACCTGGCAAGCACACTCTGCCTTCTGCTCTTGGCCACAGATAAAGCAGTTCCAGCAACGTACGGGCTGCTTCCTCCAAAAAAGAATAGCAGATAAGGCTTGTTGGAGGCAGGAACCTGAGGAATGGCAAAAGGTTTTTGATTAGAGGATCTGGGCAGAGCACGGGCAATGTCGGATACAATCTTTTAGGGCAAAACAGAACTGCCCAAGGCTTTCTAATCCCTGTCTTTCTTCTTTTTGTTTAATCATCCCTATGAAGAGATGATGGACAGCCCTTAGTTATTGTGTTGCTGTTGTTGAGGGAGTGTGTGGGAGACAAGCAGGTCCCACCAACAATTCAAATGTACAGGGTGATATTTGTAACTGATCATAAGTTTCCAAGAAAGGAACTTCAGTGCCCATGAACCTAAAGAGGTCAAGTGGACTTGGAGACCCAGTCCTAGCAGGGATTGGTTGAGAGGGTTGGCAATCCCCTTCCTATTCACTCAGCTGTTCCCAGAGCACCTGCTGTGCCTCAGGCACCATCCCCAGGTATCTAGGGCATGGCCGTGAACAAGAATGACATGTTCTACCTCTCCTCCATCTAATCCCAGCCTCCTTGTCTATGGCATGGGGTAAGTCACCCAGTCTGGCAGATTTGTAGAGATGAGCAAATGAGGTGATGACAGGAAAATGCTTTGTGAGCCCACATGTGGCTGAGTCATTGTTGCTTTCGCAGGTAGAGCAATTATCAAGACAGGGACTCTTTCAAATAAGGGAATAGTTTAATTCAGTCCTTGACTAATGGTGCCAGTTGCATGTGTGTCTAGAGGGAGGGAAGTGGGGAGAGGGGAGAGCAGGGTGTGCTGACAAGGGTGAAAGTCAGGGAGGGTCCCCTCATCCTTCCTCATAAAGCCACCATCATTTCGCAGTTACAGTTATTTGACTCCTGCATGATATTTTTAAGTTAAATATAGTTGATTTACAATATTGTGTTAGTTTCAGTTACACAGCAATATATATATATTCACATATATATCTCTGAATCTGTATACACACACGTTTTCAGATTTTCTCAACTACAGGCTATCACAAGATATTGAATATGTGGAGGGAGAGGGATGGACTGGGAGTTTGGGGTTGGTAGATGGAAACTATTACATTTAGAATGGATAAGCAATGAGGTCCTACTGTATAGCACAGGGGACTATATCCAACCTCCTGGGATAGACCGCGATGGAAAAGAATATAAAAAAGAATGTATGTATATACTTTGTGTGTGTGTGTGTGTGTGTGTGTGTGTGTGTGTGTGTGTGATCACTTTGCTATTTGGTAGAAATCGGGTCAACATTGTAAATCAAGAATACTTTAATTTAAAAATTGTAAAAAAATAAGATATTGAATATAGTAGTAGTTTGTATCTGTTAATCCCAAACTCCTAATTTATCCCTCCCTTCCTTTCTCTTTGGTAACCATAAGCTTGATTTCTGTGTTTGTGAGTCTGTTTGTGTTTTGTCAACAAATTCGTTTGTATTATTTTCTAGATTCCACATATAAGTGATATCATATAATCTTTTTCTTTTTCTATGTAACTTACTTCACCTAGTATGGTATCCTCTAGGTGCATTGACCTTGCTACAAAGAGTATTATTTCATTCTTTTTATGGCTGAGTAGTATTCCATTGTGTATGTGCACCACATCTTCTTTATCCATTTATCTGTTGATGGACACGTCGGCTGCTTGCATGTCTTGGCTGTTGTGAGTAGTGCTGCTATGAACAGTGGGGTGCATGTATCTTTTCCAATTAGAGTTTTCCTCTTTTCTGAATATATGCCCAGGAGTGGCATTGCTGGATCATATCGTAGCTCTGTTTTTAGTTTTTTTTTTTTAAGGAAACTCCAGACTATTTTCCACAGTGGCTGCACCAATTTACATTCTCCCAACAGTGTAGGAAGCTTCCCATTTTGTCACATCCTCACCAGCGTTTTATTATTTGTGGACATTTTGATGGTGGCCATTCTGAACATTTGAGATGATACTTCATGGTAGTTTGAAAGATTTGTTTTTGGAGAAAGGATTCTGCTCCTAAAGGAAGGAAATAAAGAAGAGAGAGAAGGAGGGAGGGAGGAGTGAAGGGGAGAAGAAAAAGAGAAGGAAATATTGGCCTGGTTTATTTAAAGTCTCCTTCAGTGGGGGGGTCAGAAGTCTACCCATATGTTTTCAAGAGCACCTCTGTTGGCTAAGTGGTGGTCTTTGGCTTAGTATTAGGACAGAAAATGATCTGCAGAAATTATCCAGTTACTCGGAGGACATTGTTGCTCAGGCAGTGTGACTTGCCCCAGGTCACCCAGGTAGCTGGGGGCAGAGCCAGGACCAGAACCCAGGCTCTTGACTCCAGTCGGGGGTCTTTTCACCACCCCTTCCCTCTGCGCCTTGCTTTGTCTTTAAAGTGAGGACAACTACACGCTCTTACAGTGCTTTAGCCACCTTGGTTCTGAGTCATTCTGCATATTTTTCTTCTCTCTCTGTGTTTTTTTTTTTTTCTTGTCCTTGTCTCAAGGAGAAGACTTGGTGTCCTCATCTCTAAAGAGAGAGAGGAAAATAAAATCCCATTTGAATACTGAACTCATGACACATTTCCCATGTAGCCCCAGAGCTCGGCCTCAAGGAGCTCTGATTACTCAGACCCCATTAGAGCCCCGTGGGGTCATGAGAACCTTGATAAATGGATCTGGGGTCTTTGTTAACTATAACTAGGAGGGTTTGCAAACTGGAGCTTGCAGTAGCCTACCAGGGCGGTGGTTGGCCCTCAGATCAGTCCACTAAGGATGCTCTTTCTCTCCACATCCTCTGAGTCTGTGGCCTATGAGTAAGAGAGGGACAGACCGAGGACAAGCTCTGCCAGCATCGCAGGATTGGAGGGATGATGTTCACCTGGCAGGAACTGAGTGTATCTGGTGTTGGTTTGGGTCTTTGAGCCCTGATGCTGGCGTCTTAGCAGCAGCTACCCTCAGATATGGAAAGATGAAAGGCCAAACTGTCAAGCTCTTTCCAGGAGATGGGCTCTGAGGGACAGAGGGGTATGGGAACCGTAAGTCAGAATCCCTCCTCCCCTGGGCTGGGTCGCGTAGGGAACAAGGGGCATGTCATGGGAAGGGTGGAAGGATAGTGGATTCTCCATCAGTGGCGTCCACTGTGCCGCTGGTAGGACTATCCGACATTCAGATGGCAAAGCTGGAAGAGATGGCAAGTGCTCCAGCAGCAGAACTTAGTTCCCAAGAGGATGGCAGCAGCTGGAGATATGGGCCAGGTCTAAGAAGATGAAATTGAGCAAAGATAGATATAAAGGCAAATACTTAGGTCCAAGAAGAAGTCAATTACGCAAATGCTAGTAAGCGACCCATGATTTTATAGTAAAATGTGAGATAAAAATCTGTTCCAGTTTTCCATAAGTTCGCTTTGAAAAGTCAGCAGTGTCCTGCATGTGCCCCAAACTCTGATGACTTCAGAGGCTGTCTGAGTAGGCAGTGATGTGACCTGAAGGAGCCTGCATCCTCTGTCCACAGCTCCAGGCAGTTCAGTGGTGGCTGCCTGCGGGGCTGTGTGTGGAGAAGAGCATCCCAGGGGTGGCTCAGGTCTGGAGGGAGTCACCCCAAGTAGTTCATGCCTCCCCAGGGAAGAGTCAACATCTCAGCCTAGGAGAATTGATGGTGACGTCAGTGGAGGCAAAGCAGAATGTGGAGAGGAAGCCTTGTCTATGGGAGGAGCACAGGGTCTGCAGCTCAAGGATGAAACCTGACCTGGTACCCAAGGTGAGTCTTCGCCTAAGACAAATAGGGGCCATGCACATTGCATGGTTAGACCAACCTTGCATGTAGACCAAAGGGCCCCTTACCAAGTGTTCATGGAGAGTAGAACATGTCCAAAGAGAATGATCAAGATGGCAAAGACACTTAGACCAGGTTTAAAGAGCAAGATTCCAAACCAGACAAAGATTAGGGGGTGGGTGTGGAGAGCTGGCCTCCAATGCTTGTGTGAATGAAAGGTCGTGTTGTGTATGTTTCCATGGGAGAGAAGCAGGACAATTGGGTCAAATTTATGGGAGACAGATGTCAACTCCTTTCGGGGGAGGACTTGGGAGGCTCTTGGGGCCGAGGCCGATAGTGGGGCCTCTTATGGGAATTTTTCACGAATTGCAGGGATCAGATGAACTGGGGGAGATAGGAAAGTGAGCCGGGGAGCCTGCGCCCTGTATGTAATGAGTAAAAAGACGTCAAGGTCAGCTGGCTAGAGGGCCAAATACAGCATCATTGGGCACCCAGCCTCGGTGTCATGCTACAGCATATGGTCAAGAATGTGAGTTTTGATGCCAGACAAACCTGGGTGGGTCTTTCTATCACCTAGAAGACATGTAGTCTGGGAAATTTATGTAACATTTGTTAAAAGATAATTTAAAAAAAAAAAACCCTCATGATTCTCATACATATATAACATGAATATGTGTTAAAGATTTAAAAAGAGAAGAGAAGAAAAGATTTTTTAAAATAAATTCAATCAATGGAGGAACCAGGCAAATGTTACAAAAGACTCAAAAGGCATCTGTGAAATAGACATTCATGGATCGGGAATATTGAAGTGAGTGGACCAATAAAGCCACACAGGGTTTTTTTGTTTGTTTTTCACAAGAAGAGGAAAAAGGAAATCAATTCAATCTTTACTAGACAGGACAGAATTTGCATGTTTAAAGACTGGAATTAGTTGCCTTTGCCATCTCTTATTACTTGCAATTTGTTATAAAGTTAACACATTGAATTTACATTCGAAAGTAATGGAAGACTAAAGTCCCTAAAGACCATGAAAGACTTAAGATACAACCTGGAAGGGTGTGACCTAAACAAGGCAGTGTTTTCTTACACCTTTTAGAGTCTCCGTTGGCCCATCTTGAAAATGGCAAGGATTGGATATCAGAGTTTGCTGTAAGGATTACGCAAAATTCTGCATGTCTTGCATTTGACCAGTGGCTGGCTCATGGCAGGGTGTTCCGGAGACAGCCAGCAGGCATGGTGGTTGGAGGGAAGACACACGCTGATCGCAGCCGTGAGGCAGGTCTGTGCAGAGGGCTGTGGGGCCCCAGAGGGGGACAGCGTGTTCGCTGACGGGGGACGCTGTACGGCAGTGACTTTTGTGCAGGCGGTTCCCAAGAATTAGCGTGGAGCAGTTCCGTGCCAAGCCCTTTTAGTGGATTGTTTAATTTTCACAACTACCCAGGAGGTGAATATAATTTCCCCATTTTACAGATAAGAAGAGTGGAATAGTGGTGGACCTCACGATCCCCTCCACTGATACGCATAATAGCGTAACAGCTTAGCGCCATCTGGCTGGAGTTTCACACGCCGCCCCTCCTGCCCGCCATCCTTACTCTTTCTTTCCGTCACTACCCCCTCCCTCCTAGAAGTCAAGACACTCACAGGTGCCCACCTTTCTTCTCACACAGGTAAATGGTTCCCTTGGTTCCTAAAAAAGGTCCTGTCTGCTTCCAGCTCATCACCATTCCCCATAATTGAGCCCCACGGGCTTGTTCTAATATACTTGTTCCATATACTTCCTTACCTGCCTCCTTTCCAATAGCCTGAAGCCCAGGATACTCCTGGCTACACCTACGAGGCGCTGCTGCAAATAAGGACCACAGATCTCTTCCAGATCTGAAAAGTGTCTTAGGAGGATGAGATGTGGAATGACCATGAGCCGAAGGGCTGCAGTGTGCAAGGATTGTGCGTGCCCATTCTCAGTGACTCTGCAAACCTACCTCTCACAGTTGCTCTGAAAAGTCAGTTGGTTAGACCCATTTTGCCTATGAGGAAACTGAGACTTAGGGTCAACGTTCCCAGGATAGTTGGATGGCAAAGTCTTAAAATGAGATTTCTTAATCCTCATATTCCTTTTCCTCCCCATCCCTCTTTTCCTACATAGCAAAATGCAGGCAACGCATGCCTGCCTTTCTCAGCCTCCCCTTCAGATAAATATTGCACCTCAATTGACAAAGTTGGATGCTGGCCCTAAGGGTCGGGGACAGTAGAGTCACATGAACCCAAGTATGAGGTAGTTCCCAACACCCATGGCTCATGAATGAGTTTGCATGTTTCCCTTCAGTGGCTGACCTTAGAAAGAGGGCAACGGAAGGGGCTCTCAACGTCCCAGGATGCTGTGGGGTTTGAAACTGTAGCTAGTAGCTGGTAACCCTGAGAACTTACAAGGATGCTCTTGATCTCCACGGAGGAGCACGTGCCCTGTCCACTTTAAGGCCGGGCACTCCCCACTGGAATAATTGGTTTCCTTATGATGCTGGAAGTATCTCAAGGGCAGACCTGATCCCTGGGTCACCTCTGTACCTCGGCATGGGACTCGGTACAGAGTCATTGCCCAGTCAACGTGAATGGAATGAAGGACTGAATGAGTGAATATGAAATCCAGGAGCATTTAAAGATGAGCACGAAGCCCAGCGAAGGAGGGAAATTGCTCAGACAATCAGCCATGATGGCTGTTGTTTCTTCAAGTGCAGCTGGGCGAACAGATGTGTCTCCATCATACTAATGCCAGCATGGGACACACTCTTTCTTTCTTTCTTTTTTTTTTTTTTAATCTCTCTTTTTGGAAACTTGAAGCCACTAAATGTTTCCATTCTAATGAGATTTTCAAAAGGAGAGAAAAAACATCTAGAATAATCAGGGCTTGTGTCATGCTGCGGGGAAAACAGCATGTGGCCCAGCTCTTACTTTGGGTCTCTGACTTTGGCTCTCAAAAGAAGCACTGGGGCCATTTGTAGGAAGGTGCTAATGGAATAAGAAAATATAAGGTGTTTACACATTTTGGTCTGGGGCTGAGAAGACCGATTTTTGTCTCTGAATGAGGAAAGTCTCCAGGGCATGGTTAGAAATGTAAGTAATATGCCAATTATACGGTGGCATTTTTCCCACTGTCTTTAGCCTGAAGGCGGTTGAATGGCTACTTGGGATCCTTTCAGAGATCCTGGGAAGATCTGCTCCTTTTTCTCCTAGAATCTCTGTCCCTCACCTGGGGGTCCCGCAGGAAGTACCTTAATCCTTTGGTGCAAGCTTCATTCCCTTTTAAAATGCAAATCCCATGGAGTATCTTGGCTCAGTGGAAAGGACTCTGACCAGCATCCAGGAGGACAGGTTCACTCAATGGGTTAAGGATCCAGCATTTCTGTGAGCTGTTGTGTAGGTCGCAGACAAGGTTTAGTTCTGACGTTGCTGTGGCTGTGGGGTAGGCCAGAGGGTACAGCTCCGATTCTACCCCTAGCCCGGGAATTTCCATATGCTGCAGGTGCGGTCCTAAAAAGACAAAAAAAAATGCATAAATACATAAATAAAATGCAAATCCCAGGTGCCATTTTATTTATTTATTTTTTGTCTTTTTTTTTTTTTTTTGCCTTTTCTAGGGCCGCTTCTGCGGCATAGGGAGATTCCCAGGCTAGGGATCTAATCAGAGCTGTAGCCGCTGGCCTACACCACAACCACAACAATGCGGTATCTGAGCCGCATCTGTGACTTACACCACAGCTCACGGCAACTCCGGATCCTTAACCCACTGAGCGAGGCCAGGGACCAAACCTGCAACCTCATGGTTCCTAGTCGGATTCATTAACCACTGAGCCACGAAGGGAACTCCCAGGTGCCATTTTAAACCTATTAAATGAGCAAGTCAATTAGCAGACTGGACTATAAAGCCAGTGCTCCTGAAATTGGGTGACAGTGAGAACTTATGTGTACCTGGGGACAGTGTAAAGTTATGTGACCCTTTGGAAAAAAGATTTGGCATAATATATGACAAATCCATTCAGTGGAGTTCCCCTTGTGGCTCAGCGGTAAGGAACCCGACTAATATCCATGAGGAGTCGGGTTTAATCCCTGGCCTCACTCAGTGGGTTAAGGATCCGGCGTTGCTCTGAGCTGTGGTGTAGGTCAAAGACACAGCTCAGATCTAGTGTTTGCTGTGGCTGTGGCATAGCTGGTAGCTACAGCTCCAATTCAACCCCTAGCCCAGTAACTTCCATATGGCATACCTGCGGCCCTAAAAAGACAAAATAACAATAAAAATTATTAAAAAAATAAAGAATTTGGAGTTCCCATTGTGGCTCAGTGGTTAACGAATCTGACTAGGAACCATGAGGTTGCGGGTTCGGTCCCTGCCCTTGCTCAGTGGGTAAGGATCCGGCGTTGACATGAGCTGTGGCGTAGGTCACAGACACGGCTTGGATCCCGCTTTGCTGTGGCTCTGGCGTACGCCGGCGGTTACACCTCCAATTAGACCCCTAGCCTGGGAACCTCCCTATGCCACAGAAGCGGCCCTAGAAAAGGCAAAAAGGCAATAATAGTAATAATAATAAAGAATCCATTCAACTATTCAAAGCCGAGATGGTCTAGAGATTCATTATAAAGAATTGGTCCAAGGAAGGAAAAACTTTATGCACAAAGATCTTTTCCATTGTATTGCTTACAACACCAAATTGGTAGGCCCTAAATCCCGAATATCCAGCAATAAGAGAATAGTTATGTATATTTCAGTGCACTGATGTCATAGAATACTGCTCTTCCATTAAATATGATTGCTTTGAATATTTTATAGCTAAGTGGAAGAATATTTATGCTTTAATAAGATAAAAATGTAGACTCTGCTGTTGAGACAAAGCAAATATTAAAAACTGCGTATGCCTATGTCCTTGGGCTGCAAAGGGGACAGGAGAAAATGAAGAGTTGATTTATTAGACTTAGAATTAAATATAGTGATTCTTTTATTTTGGTTTCCATTGTTTGAGACCAAACAGTGTCTTGTGTGAAGTAAGTCCTTTAAACCAAGAAGACTGGAAATGCACGAGGGGGCAGGGATCTGACTGGAGAGGGTGCACGGTGACCAAAAACCAGGGCTTCGGACCCGCCGTGAGAAATGCCGAAGAAAAGGCTGTCAGGGCAGCAGCAGGGGCTGGAAGACCTTGGGAACAGAGATGACTGGGGCCAGAAGGAAAGGGCTGCCCCAGAGCATGTGCTTAAACTCTAGGCTCTGGACTTCAAGCCTCAATCAAATCCTTATGCCCAGATGGGCGAGACATGAGCTGGAATTGGAGAGGCCATATTGGCACCTACTGTGAGCCTTTTAAGACATGCCCCTTTCCCTCTGGAAGGAAGGAGGGATGGAGGAGAACCATGCACCTGTTTGCCATTGACTCATCACCTTTTCACCTTCTCCTCTCGTGGACCACAGGCCCTCTCCACGCAGGCCTAGGGAAGGGCAGCTAGGAGCCTCTGCTGGACTTACCCATCCCTCTGGATGAGAGAGAGCTGCCCCTTCACCTTGCAGCATCGATAAAGGCAGCTACTCTGGATCTTTTCTGCTCCTGCTTTCCTGGAAGTAGATGCAACATCCGATCCCAATCCTGCCGTCGTGGCCACGTTACCATCGACCCCGCGGTCTCCACTGCAGTCTGGCAAGGTGGCCATTGATGTGTGTAACTGATGCACAAGTAAGGAAGCTAAGAGAGGAATTCCTGTTGTGGCTCAAACGACGTAGTGTCTATGAGGGTACAGGTTTGATCCTTCTCCTCACTCAGTGGGTTGAGGCTCTGGCATTGCCATGAGCTGTGGGGTAGGTCGCAGATGTGCCTCGGATCTGGTGTTGCTGTGGCTGTGGTACAGGCCAGCAGCTGCAGCTCTGATTCGACCCTTAGCCCGGGAATTTCTGTATGCTACAGATGCTGTCCTCAAAAGAAAAAAAAAGAAGAGGCTAAGAGAAATTAAATGATTTGCCCAGGGTCATAAAAACCTGAAGAGGAGGGGCTGGGGATGAAATGCAGTGTCTGATTCTGACACCGCACTGTTCATACCACCTGTACCTTAGTGCTTTGTACACAGTAGGTGCTTCCAAAATGTGCGTGAGAGTTCTCCACCCCAGTCTGCTATGCATGCGGTTATCCCACATCAAGCAATTCTCTGACACCAACGGGGTGTCCTACGATTTAACTCATTGCTGACACTGTTTACCCCAGGAGAGCATCAGAGGCCACAGGTCAAGGGCTCAGTCCTACAAGACTGCCCCCCCCCGACCCCTGCCCCACTTCAGACACCAGTCACAAGTTTAGGGTGTCACCTGTGCTTCTGACTGACGGGCTATAGACTGGAGATTCCAATGATCGGCTCCTCGGGTTTGATTCCTTTCACTGGAGAGACTCAGACCTCAGAGAAACATTTGATCTACTTTAAGATTACCTGTTTGTTTATTTATTTATTTATTGTCTTTTTACCATTTCTTGGGCTGCTCCCGCGGCATATGGAGGTTCCCAGGCTAGGGGTCTAATTGGAGCTGGAGCTGCCGGCCTACACCAGAGCGACAGCAACACAGGATCCGAGCCGCGTCTGCAACCTACACCACAGCTCACGGCAATGCCGGATCCTTAACCCACTGAGCAAGGCCAGGGATCGAACCCACAACCGCGTGGTTCCTAGTCAGATTCGTTAACCACTGAGCCACGACGGGAACTCCTACCTGTTTATTATAAAAGGATGTAAGTCACGCATGGCCCGTGAAAGACATGCCCAGGGGAGGGTACCAGGAACGGGGGTGGAGCTTCCATGTCCTCTCCACGTCTCCTCGTGTTGACCAGCCTGGGAGCTCTTCCAACCCAGTCCTTTTGAGTTTTTATGGAGGCTTCACTAGAGACGCCGTTGACAATGGACCTCGATCTCCAGCCCCTGTGCCCTCCCGAGAGGTCAGGAAACTGGAACTGGACGTTCCAGCCCTCTAATCTCCTGATTGCCTCTCCTGGAAACAGCTCCCATCTGCTTCCCAAAACCCACCTGTAACAAAAGATACCTTGATTATGCTCCTCACTAAGGAAATTCCAAGGGTTTTAGGAGCTCGCTGCCGGAAACTGCGACGAAGACCACAAATATATGTCTTAGTATAAATCAAAGTATTACAGCCTAAGAGGTACCCCACAAACATTTGCTAAATCAAGCGTCTTCTTAAGGTTCAGCATCATTCTGGTGGCAGAGTGGGTGTCTGCGGAAGGATGGATTTAGACCTCAAAAATACCACCCGGAGCGTGAAACAAAGACTGTTTTGTTTATAAAGCTGCCTGGACTTTGAGTTGAGGCTTATGAATTTTTATCATGCCTTTGTTTTTCTTACCCTGGCATGTCATGCAGACTCCTGTAACAAAGGGAAGTGAACGCCTACTGGTTCTCTTCTGATTTTTCAGGGTTCACTTTCTCTCTTGATGGTAGGCACCACCCAGCCCCATCCAGCTCTCTGATACAGTGCGTCCTGGGCCAGGTCTTGAAGGAATGATGAAAAAAATCAATAAAAATGGTCCTGTGAGAGTGAGCCAAATGGAAATGTAGCTTCGTGTTTTACCCAGCCTTCCAGGATCAGCTCTCCTAGATAGGCATGAACAAACACTGTAGTTTTTTTTATTGGGGGGGGTGTTCTGTGCACATGGCAAGTTTTGTAGGCTGACAAAGCCTTATCACCATGGTTGAAATCATGCCATTCGCAGCTCATGGATGAGTGTAGAGATTATCATACTCGGTGAAGTGAGCCACATGGAGAACTATTATGGGATACTATTTATGTGGAATCGAAAAGAAACAATACAGAGTTCCCATCATGGTTCAGCAGGTTAAGAACCCGACTAGTATTCATTAGGATGCGGGTTCAATCCCTGGCCTCTCTCAGTGAGTTAAGGATCTAGCGTTACTGTGAGCAGTGGTGTAGCGCACAGATGTGGCTCAAATCCAATGTTGCTGTGGCTGTGGTGTAGGCCGGCAGCTGCAGCGCTGATTCAACCCCTAGCCTGGGAATTTCTATATGCCCTGATGGGAGCCCTAAAAAGAAGAAGAAGAAGAAAAGAAAAGATACAAGCAAACTTATTTACCAAATAGAAGCAAACCCACAGGTGTAGAAAGCAAATTTTTGGTTACCAAAGGGGAAAGGCAGAGGGAGAGAGAAATTAGGAATTTGAGATTAACCTGTACACACTATAGATAACTAACAAGGACTAACAAGGTAGCTGTACTCAATGTTTTGTGATGGTCAATAAGGGAAAAGAATCTGAATAGAATAGATCGCTGCATTTACATATGACTGAGTCCCCTTGCTGTAATCCTGAAATTAGCACAACATTGGAAATCAGCTATACTACAGGTTTATTTAAAAGCTGACCAAGGAAATGGGTGGGCGTCTACACTCCCGGGCATTGGGAATGGCAGGAAGAGGGTTAAAAGTTCCCAGCTTTTATTGGTGCTCACATCCCACCTGCACCCGGATAGCAGCCTCTGGCCCATGTTCACGCTGGTGTTTTATTAGCCTCATTTTATCAATAAGGAGACTGAGGTTTCTGGAGGCAAGACAATGAGACCAAATGCCCACAGCTAGAAATGTAATCTAGGACTTGAACCCAGATTTTGCCTTCCTCCTAAGACCTTTCTCTTTCTAAAAAGCCAAGTTGTCCAAACGATGCTGAGCTCTGTGTATGTGGAGTGGAGGGAGGTGGTGAGTTAGGAGGAAAAGAATGAAAAGACCTGGGGTATAAACGAAAGCCTTTCTGCAGCGTTGAGGCGAGACGTGGGACGGTAGAGAGGGTGGATCGTGATGGAAATGAGGCCAGGAAAAGATTGCTCTGGACTTTCTTAGGTGGATTGAAGGGGCAGGAGTGGAGGGCTATAAGAGATGGGTCACCACTGAGTGACCCAAGAGAGAAAAGAGATGGCTTGTCTAGGGCATTAGTCATAGGGACAGAGGGAGGTAGACCAGATGTCTGATATTATTTCAGAGGATGTATGGATATAACTGGCTAAAGATGAGTGTGCTTGGAGTGGGAGGCGGGAGGGCTCTCTGCATTCAGGTTGGAGAGCCAGATGGGCACCTGACAACCTTTATCTCCCTGAGTACCCACCACACCTCCTTGAGCAGCCCTTTGCATCTTCCTTTCCACACCTTCCACTAAGAGAACAGGGGGTGGTGGTTGCTCAGCGGGTTAAGGACCCCTTGTTGTCTCACTGCTCAGGTCGCTGCTGTGGCATGGGTTCGATCCCTAGCCCGGGAACTCCTTGGGCATGGCCTCTCCAAAAAAGAGAGAGCGAGTGGAAGCTCAGAATGATAGGGTATCTTGCTGGAAGTCCTACAAGATGGAGAATCCGGATTCAAACCCAGGTCACTACAGATAGGGGTGCCTATTAGGATCAAATCCAGGAAGGACGTAAAACAGTGAGTACACGCCTAGGACTGTTGATGCCCACTGCTCTGCTGGCCTGTGTGAGCCCCAGCAAGCTCCTTTCGCTGAAAGTGAGAGCTTTCATTCCTATGAAATAAGGGGTGTGGAATGTGGGGAGATGCAGAGGAACTCAGGGCTATAGCAGGTCCAGGAAGAATAGAAAGTCTTAGACCAAGTGAACCGTGGAGCCACACTTCAGCGTCTGCACCCTCCAGGTGCTGGGGATGTAGGATCTGCCACCAGCCCCGCAGACGCAGCTGGAATCCTGTCTTACCCCCTTGTCTGGTTAAAGGGTTTGTCTTATTGTCTTATAAAATGCCTGTTTTCCCCATTTTAACATCTCGAAAACAGGGATGTGGAGTCCAATCAATGGCTGTCATCATTTAATTGGCAGTTTTCTTTTCTTAGTAGTTTATATAATTATAATGTGTCTTACACTTAATTGTGTCTGAGAGAGAACTGTTTCTTGGTAGACTTACCCAAAGATGATAGACGTGTGGTGAATTCTAAATGTATTGTAATAGGGGCACTAGCGTCCAGTTATTGAGAAATTACAAATTTCCTAGGCACTGTGTTTTATGGAGTAATAAAAATAACCATCATACTAGTAATAATAATAGCAGTCATTGCCAGCGTTTATCAAGCACCAGACTGAGCATGTTATTATCCCCATTTTACAGACAGAGAAACGGAGACACATTTAATCCTCGGAAAAACTGTGCGGTGGAATCCTCATTTTACTGTGCTTCGACTTATTATACCACAGATGCTGCATTTTTTACGCATGGAGGGTTTGTGGCCACTCTGCCTTGAGCCACGTCTACCGGGGCCATTATTTTTTCCAATAGCATTTGCTCACTTTGTGTCGCAGGGTCCCCTTTGGTAATTCGGACAATACCTCACACTTTTTCATTATTATCATATTTGTTATGGTATCTGTGATCAGTGACCTTTGATGTTACTGCTATGACTCACAAAAGGTTCAGATGATTATTAGAATTTCTTTTAGCCCTAAAATATTTTAAAATCAAGGTATGTACACTGTTTTTTAGGCATAACGCTATCGCATACTTAACAGACTACAGTATGTAGTATAAACATAACTTTTATGTGCTTTGGGAAACCAAACATTTCTGTGTCCTGCTTTATTGTGATGGTCTGAAACTGAACCCTCAATATGTCCAGGCTACATCTGTAATTATCCCCATGATGAACGAGAGGCATTGGAGGATCAGAGAGGTTGAGTTACTTAACCAACGGCACACAGCAGTGAATAGATCACTCCATGTCTCATTTCCAAATTTATACTCCTAATTATAAATATCTTGTAAATGGGGCACGTATGTTGGCATGTTGGGAGGAAAGTAGCAACTGCCAAGAGCCTACTGCTGCTCATAAGCATTTTATATGTTCTCTCACTGAATCCTGTTGGGAGGAAGGCATATCATCCCACTCCAGTTGAGCAACAGAAGCCCAGGGGTGAGGTTGGACTTGAAACCCTGACATGTCTGGCTCCAGGGCTTAGGCTGTTGCTGGCAGGAGGCCCCTGTCACACTCGATCAGGTCATGGAGATGTTTCCCTCACAGTCAGCCCTGTCCCCAAATATGTTCCTGGGACAGAAACGGCAGTTCTGATAGAGCTGCTGATTTGTTTAAAAACCATGAATCCCATTGTGGCTCAGCCGTAACGAACCCGACAAGTATCTGTGACGATGTGGGTTCAATCCCTGGCCTCACTCAGTGGGTTAAGGATCCAGCGTTGCCATGAGCTGTGCTTTAGGTCACAGACACAGCTCGGATCCTGTGTTGCTGTGGCTCTGATAAAGGCTGGCTGCTACAGCTCCGATTTGACCCCTAGCCTGGGAACTTCCATATGCCACGGATGAGGCCCTAATAAATAAACAGACAAACAAACAGACATACATTAGCCTAAAAAACATTAATGAGCAGACAGGGTGCTCAAGAAGAAATGCCTGGCAACATACCATGAAACTTAAATAGCTGTTGCCAGAGGCAGATTCACCATGAAACTAATGAAGCTTAAGCTGCAGGTCCTATACTCATTTTTGTAATAATTTGTATCGTTTCCCATGAATTTGTATTTCATTTCTTCCACAAACCTGGACATGACCCTATTTTATTCCTTTAATCTTGTTAAATATTCTGGTATCCATCTCAAAGGTGAGATTAAGTGATTAAGTCCCTTAATTTGACTTAAGTTTTTTTTTTTTCTGCGTTGTATTAGACATATCCCATGTCTTCAGGTGTTACCGATTGAGGTTAGCTGCCCTGGGCTCTTACTTTAAATTAGAAGTTGGGAACTGTTTCTTAAAGAGCTGAACAGTGAATATTTTAGACTTGTGGACCAGATGGTCTTTGCTGCAACTACTCTGCTGTTGCATCACAAGAGCAGCCACAGACAATATATAAACAGAGGGATGTGGCTGTGGTTTAAGAAAATGTGCTTACAAGAGTTCCCTTTATGGCTCAGCGGGTTAAGAACCCTACGTAGTGTCCATGTGGATGCTGGTTTGATCCCTGGCCTTGCTCAGTGGGCTAAGGATCGGGCGTTGCTACAAGCTGTGGTGTAGGTCACAGATGCGGTTTGGATCTGGCGTTGCTTTGGCTGTGGTGTAGGCCAGCGACTGCAGCTCCAATTCAACCCCTACCCTGGGGACTTCCATATGCTGCATGTGCAGCCCTGAAAAAAAGGAAAAAGAAAAGAAAAGTGGCTTACAAAAATAGGCAGCTGACTGGATGTGGCCCGAGGGCCACGGTTTGCTCACCCCTGGTTTAGATGGTCCAAAACCTACATCTGCCTTATGGATCCGTAGATTGATATGAACAGGATATAGAGAGATAAAGATGGAGATACAGATCTCTGTGTGTGGTTTTCATAAATCTGATTTTCTTGTCTCATTTCAAGAACATGATGTTTTCTGAGACAAAATGATTTTTCTATATACTTGTAAAGTCAATTTTTTAACTCTTTATGAGCACAAGATGCGAAGGAAAGAGGTAAGAAACTACCATCTAATGAATGGCTGCTATTTTCCAGGATTCTAGGCCGTGTACATACATGATTCTTTTTTATCCATATGATCATCCCATGGGGTTGGTTTAGGGGGCTCCTCATCCCACAGTTAATAGGAATCAGTGAATATCTATGTAAAGGGAATCTGCTGAAAGTGGGGTTCAAACTTCATACTAAACAGTGAAGAAAATTTCTCATGGGTACTTAATCACACAAAATATACTTAAAATACAAAAATGTGTTTATTGTATCTCATAGTTCAAAGAATGTAGGTTATGATTGCTCTGATTTTTAGAATGAACCAAGACTTAGCTGAGTGTTAATTGGGGGTTATGTTTTCTTTGCCACAATTAGATGATAATGCAATGTGACTTCACTTTTATTTTCTCGACATTTTGGAGGAAGGGTTGTGTGGCATTTTTCACCCTTTGAAGTAGCAATTGATTTTTCCTTAATTGTTCTAGCAAGATTGTCACTTGTTAATGGCTTTGCTGTATTTTGAATATCTCTCCGTCATCATATCCATCAACTTCATGAAATCCCGCATCTTTGTAACACTGCCTTTTCACTTTGCAGGCAGTTCCCATTATACCTGATGGGGAGGCAGACACTGATGTGCAAGGCCACAATGCCCAGGATTATAGGTCAAGGATATTAATGTTGAATGGTCAAGGGTATTTGCATGGAGACCTCATTAGAGAAGCGGTTTTTGGTTACGAGGAGTTTGGTACCCTGTGCATTCTCTGATCTACAAAAACTGAGTTAAAGAATAAGAAGGAAGATCCCCTGATTTGTCAGTCCTGAACTATAGATGAGACTCTGAGGTACAGAAAACTATACCTGCCCCAGGTCATCTGGTTTCTAGGTGGTGAGCCAAGAGGTAGATCCTGGGTAACTAGTACTAGTTATCTGTTACTGCATAACAAGCTACCACAAAACTTAGCAGCTGAACTAACATAACACACATTTATCACCTTTGTTTTTGTGGGTAAGGAATCCATACATGGCTTACCTGGGTCTCCAGCTAAGGATTTCCCACAAAGCCTGCAAGTTAGATGTCAGCCAGGGCTGGGGTCTCATCTGAAGGCGTCACTGGGGAAGGATTCTTTTCCAAACTCCCTTTTGCAGTTATGGGAAGCATTCAGTTCCTTGAGGGCTGTTGGACCGAGTGTCTTGGTGTCTTGCTGGCTATTGGCTGAAGGCCATAGTAAGTTCCATCCCACATGGGCCTCTCCAGTATGGCAGCATGAACAACTTGCAAGAGAGAGTCTACTAGCAAGAGGGAAGTCACAATCTTTTATCATCTAACCCCAGAAGTGGCATCCCACTTTCACTGTAGTTGGTTAGAAAGTGATCATAGGTCCCAATGACCTCTCAGCAGAGGAAATTAACCACATGTGTGCACAGCAGGAGGCAAGGCTCACTGGGGTCATCTTAAGATCTGCCTGTCACCCTGCATTCCAGAATCTTTACTCTTCTCCTTTTTGGTTCTGCTTACAAGGAGAACATGGAAGATGCTTGTACCTGATGAAGAAACTTAAAACATAACATCACATCATTTTGTAGCACCAGTACCTTAGAAAGCAACGTTTAGGTGTTGACTGAAAACGCTTTGTTAATAACAAGGCTTTGCAGTCAAAACTACAAAGAGGTACCGCCTCACACTGGTTGGAATGGCCATCATTAACAAGTCAACAAATAACGAATGCTGGAGGGGGTGTGAAGAAAAGGGAACACTCCTTCACTGTTGGTGGGAGTGTAAACTGGTGCAACCACTATGGAGAACAGTTTGGAGGTACCTCCGAAAACTAAATATGGAACTACCCTAAGACCCAGCAGTCCCACTCCTGGGTATATAACTGGACAAAACTTTCATTCAGAAAGATACATGCACCCTTATGTTCATGCTAGCACTATTCACAATAGCCAAGATATGGAAACAGCCTAAATGTCCATCAACAGATGACAGTATTAAAATGTAGTACAAAGGGAGTTCCCGTCATGGCTCAGTGGTTAACAAATCCGACTAGGAACCATGAGGTTGCAGGTTTGATCCCTGGCCTCACTTCGTGGGTTAAGGATCTGGCATTGCCGTGAGCTGTGGTGTAGGTCGCAGACGCGGCTTGGATCCCACGTTGCTGTGGCTGTGCTATAGGCCAGCAGCTGCAGCTCCGATTCGACCCCTAGGCTGGGAACCTCCATATGCCGCGGTGCAGCCCTAAAAAGACAAAAAATAAATAAAATGTGGTACATAGATATAACGGACTCAGCCATAAAGAAGGACAAAATAATGCCATTTGCAGCAACATGGATGCAACTAGAGATTCTCATACTAAGTGAAGGAAGTCATAAATAGAAAGGCAGATGCTGTATAATATTTATATGTGGAAACTTATAACCTATGAAACGGAAACAGATCATGGAATGGAGGACAGACTTGTGGTTGCCAGGGGAGGGCGTGAGATGGACTGGGAGTCTGGGGTTAGTAGGTGCAAACTGTTACATTTAGAATGAATAAGCAGTGAAGTCCTACAGTGTAGCACAGGGAACTACGTCCAGTCTCTTGGGTTAGAACAGGATGGAAGATAGTATGAAAAATAGAATGTATATATATCTATGTGTGTGACTAGGTCTCTTTGCTGTACAGTGGAATTTGAAGGAACATCGTAAGTCAACCGTACTTTAATAACCGTACGTTAATAGAAAATTAAAAAAAAAAATAACAAGGCTTTGCCAGCACCCCAATCCCTAGCACAGTGTGTGACACGTAGGAGGCAGCGCAGATGATGAGTTGAATGCCATTGGATGGGGGAGAGGAGGTTGGGACCAAGAGGCCCGAACGTCTCAGGATGTATCAGAGATACGGCTTGTTCCACAGGGAAGAGAGAGGGGGAAACATCCAGAGATGGGCTGTTTCTCTTCCCTGCCTTGGCTCAGATCCCCCCTGTGTCTGTGACTCGGCACGGCCCAGGTGTCCTGCTGGAGCTAGAAGTACCCAGCTAATGGCTCCTGGACCTGGCCTATGGGGAGAAACGAATGTGACCTGCCAGCGCTTGGAGAGCATGGCCTTTATCTGAAACTGTCCAGTGAAAACGGAGGTACTGGAGAGGACGTGTTGGTGGCACTGCTAAGGGACTGTTGTGTATTTCAGCTGATGACAGTCATTGTCAGGGGGGAGGGGGCCAGAGGCAGGGGACAGAATTGCTTGGTCTGGAGAAGGCTGATAACTCTGTCCCCAGGCAGAAGGCTCCCTCTCTCCCACCACCCCCAAATAAACATGGCCTTCTTGAGAGGGCTGGATGAATCTGAGAATACTGACAAAAAGAAGCCCTGCAGAAATAGACAGATGGTGACTCCGACTTGGTGGAGACGATGCAGTGAGTGGTGGAACTCAGACGTCTTCTTACCAGGGCTTCTTCCAAGCTCCAGTTGACTTCTGTCTTCTAAAGAAAAATCCCAGGTCGGAAGAATTGGCAAAAGTTTCCATCAGCCACACGGGACTCAGCCATAGACCTGGCCTGTCCCAGCTCAGATTCACTCCTGCAGTAGCTAACACGTACTGGCCTGTGTGCAGGGGGAGAGAGAGAGCAGCTCAGAACAGGAAGAGAAGGGAAGACCCCCTGTGCCACAGGGGAGACTGAGGGCTTCCGTCTGAAATCAAGTTCATGTCTTGAGTTGACCAGAGCGTGCAAGAGACCAGAACGTTTCTCTGTCTCGGGTGAAGGAGGGCTTCCTTGATGCGTTTCCCTTTATAAATTAATGATTGTTTTCAAATCTCAGAAAGTGAATTCCCCAGGTTGCCTTGCTTTTCATTCCTGGAGGTGCCAGGAAATGCCTGGTTCTGCTGGGTGTCTGCTGCCCCCTGCTGGCTGCAGCCTGGTGCTGCATGCCTGCGGCAGATGGGAACCAGGCTGAAAACGGGTGACAAGTCAAGGTTGAGTTATCCCCCCTGGTTCTCAAATCACAACTAGAGCTGAAGAGGACTTCTATCTGTAGCCTCGACAATTCCTCTAAGCTTCAGGTTTGGCTCTCCATCAGCCTGTGGAATATGTCCACTCAGATCTCAACCAACCAATCCGCAGCCTGGTTTACCTTTGCAGTCTTGCCGGCTCCCCACGGACACCTGATGTCTGTGACAGCACGTTGTTTACCCTGTCACCCGTCCCCCCACGACCCTCCAGATACTCCTCTTGCTCGGCACCCACATCCCATTAGCCTCAAGTCCTACCGAGACCTCTGGGGGGATTCTCTCGGGGGGTCCTTTGCCATCTCTGCAGTTCAGAGAGCAGTCCTTAGCGATACAGGCGGTAGGGATATAGATTATGATGCAGCTGTAGATATAGATATGGATGGGGGTGTAGAATGCATATAGATGATACAGATATGCCTATGGATATAGCTGTATATCTGGTAGGGATAGTTGTGGAGATTAAGATCTCCCGTAGAATAAAGACCACATTTTTTGAAATAAGAGTGTGGTTGATTTACAGCAGAGCAACCCAGTCATACATATATAAGTGTGTGTGTGTATATTATTTTTCTGTTACTATCATCCATCAGGTTCTGTCCCAAGAGATTGGATATAGTTTCTGTGCTGTGCGGCAGGACCTCATTGCTTATCTGTTCTAAACGTAAGAGTTTGCGCCTACCAACCCCTAACTCCCAGTCCACCGCACTTCTTCCCCCCTCCCCCTTGGCAACCACAAATCTGTTCTCGATGTCCGTGAGTCTGTTTCTGTTTTATAGGTAGGTTCATTTGTGCCATATTTTAGATTCCACATCGAAGTGATATCATATGGTCTTTGTCTTTTTCTGACTTTCCAAACTCTTCACAGTTAGAGCAGAAAATCAAAGACGAGGCAGGAGGCCAGAGCACTGAGACTTCAAGCGAGTTTTATCGACCAACAGATGGGCCAGGAGCGCCGAGAGAGAACTCAGGCTCCCCGCCACGAAGGGAGCAGTTAGTAATGTAGAGAGAGGGTAGTTTCTATTTTTGGTACAGGCTTGTTCTTGGGCTAAGTCAGTATTCCGGGGTCGGGGGAAGGCCGTCTCCTTAGGAACAGGGTCATGGTTTGGGGCAGGGGGTAGAGGGAAGTTGGAGAGGACCATCCCGTGGCAGGTAACTGCTGAAGGTTAACGGGGCTCCAAGGCAGCTCATTGCTGGGGGAGGGATCAGCCTTCTAGATTGGAAGTCTGATTAGCGTTTTGGTGGCACCTGACAAGTCATGTCCCTCTTAAGGTTTACTTGGCCTGCAAAACACTGTATATCCTATCATGGACCTGTCTCTCCAAGCCCATCCTCTATTCCTGGTCTTTTAGTACAGCCGCAGGGCAATGGCTCAATTCTGAAATTGTTTTCATCTATTCTCTAAACATCTCTGGGTTCTTGTTAAGAGTCAGGCTGTGGGAGAGTCACCGGGATGCAGAGGGGAATAAGAAGCCAAGTCTCATAGACCCAACAAGCGCTGCCCAGACATCATCTGAAGAGTGGGGACAGGGGCTCCCTTACTCTATAAAAATCGGATGCGCTTGGCATACATTCCCCTCCACATGCTTAGTTTTCTATTGCTGTGTAACACATTGCTGCTAACGTAGTGGCTTATGACAACACATGTTAAATGTCTCCGTCTCCGTGCATTAAGGGTCTGGGCATGACTTAACTGGACCTTTGACGTAGTGTCTCACAAAGCAGCCATCACGGTGTGGGCTGGGCTGCACTCCTTACTGGAGTGACATGCCATCCTTTCTGCCATAATCTGTTCTTAGAACCAAGCCGAAGGTTCTGCCTGCAGTAAAGGATGGGGGTCACACAAGGGCATGGCTCGTTTGGGGTCACCTTTCAGCATGGTCACCATCCGCACACTTCATTGACTCTCCCCAAGATTCATGGACATTCTTTATTCCTGTTCTGTGGATGTGACCGCTGGGGTTTCCAGACTCAGCGAGCTTCTCCAGATCCCATACCAGACCCTCTCTCTAGTCCCTGTCTTTGGACTCCGAACCTGTGGTCTTTTTACTGATAATACAGTTATCCTGATAGTGATGATTCCTTCTGATAAATGTCTTCACCGCTAAGCTGCGCGTGATCGTATACCTCAAGACGTGGTTGTGAGGATAAGTGAGCTGAAAGCTATAAAGTGGCAGGTGGTCTGTGCTCCCTAAAGGGTGGTGGTGGGTGTTGATGATGTTACCATGGCATCAACGTCATCGTCAGGGTCGTCGTGCCCATCACCTGAGAAGACGCGGGACGCAGAGTAGGCAGATTCCAGATGTGGGTCAGCAGCTTTGAATTTAACGTAAGATGGAAGGGAGGAGTGGAAAGTCTTGCTTGGGTTCCAAGGTAGATTGGGGAACATAGACTCATGTCTGCAGCTCAGCAGGATCATTGATCAGAAAAGTCATCAGGGTCACCAAGAGTCGGGTCCAGGACTCTAGTCCAAGCCAGGGCCAGGAAGAGACATTTCCAAACCTCCGTATGTCATGGTCTCACCATCACACCGAGAGACTGCTTTCCATATGTCTGGACTGTGAGCTCAGGAGGACGGATCCAGCTTCTTCATCATTGAATTCCAGCTCTGCAGCCCCCAAGGCCTGCCATATAAATATTGGGTGGGTGGATGGATGGATGGATGGATGGATGAAAGCACAAGTGGGTACCCATTTACTCAAGCCAAAAAACCATGGATTGGCACCTAAAAGAGCACAGAGTTAGATTAATTAGAGCAGAAGAGCTTGGAGTGTGTGGAACCAGGCATGGACCCTGTCTCCCAATTTCCCTCTCAGACACCGAGGGGACCCTTGAACCAAAGACTCTCCACGGAGAGTGAGGGAGACCATTGACCTTTGCTGAAACAATGAAGCACACACATTCTCCCCCCGTCCACCCAACACCCCCCAACACAGAGCATCTGTAATCATCTCAAAGGATTGTTTGCAATTAGCTGCTTCTGCCTGAGGCAGGGGCATAATCCAGATGACCTCTCAATGGCTTTTCAATGGCCGACATTCTGCATCATTCGGTGAGGTGATTCCTATTCTTTCTAGCCTGAGACACACTTGGTAATTTCCAAAGCAATTCTGAACCCCCCCCCCCAATTGAAAGAGATTATTTCCTTTATAACTAATGACTGTAAATAATAATAATGATAATAATAATAATAATAATACAAAGCTATGGCGACAGAGGCCTTCATTGCATTTATCAGTCTTTGGAGGAATCTTTCTACTAAGAACGTTTTCATAAATTTGAAAATCATAGTCCTATATGTGTGGGACGTGTTATTAATGTATTCCTGTTCCCGTTGATTTACCAAAGCTTGTGGTCACTGGGTTTTCAAGGCATCTCCAACCCTCCAGAGCTGGGACCAGATGCTCTAGTTCAAATTCTCACTATTTGCACTAACCAGCGGGTAAAGTTCTGCACATCGCTTAACCTCTCTCAGCCCTGTTTCCTTTAACTGGAGCAATGATCTCTGCCTGCCTTACAGGTGTGTCATGGGCTCGCATGGGATAGTGTGGAAAGCACATACCGGGGTCCGATGGGGGTCACAGCCTCCTCCTGGCTGAGACCTTCCCAGTCTAGCCGTGGCGCAGCCCAAGACTGGACACTGCTCAGCTTCCTTCTTCCTTCCTCTCTAGGTTCCTGATTGTCCTGGGGTGCTTGGTTCTGGCCGTGCTGACCACCTTCAGGGAGTACGAGACTGTTTCGGGAGACTGGCTTCTGTTGCTGGTGAGATGGCGCACCCGCCACGGTGCCAGGAGTCTGGGGTGGATGCTCTGCGGGTGGGGGTGGGGGGCTCCACAATGAAGACAAGGAGGCCCGTGGGTGCAGTTCTCCCCAAGTGGTTTTGGCTTCCCGGAGTCTCCGGCCAAGGCCAGATCCAAGAGGAAGCAACGGCGGATCAGTGGATGAGGTCTCCTGGGCACAGGTCGGGTGGGGAGCAGCATGGCTTATTCCAGATTATTGAGAAGGGAGCGTGAACCAGGCCAACGCCAAAACCAATAATACCCATTGGCAAAAGGATGAAACACAGCTTTCTCCCCCTGTGATGTAAACACAAAGGCATGTTTCATTCTAAACTTTGCCTCTGTCTCCCTAAACCCTGAGGTCTCTTCCTTCAAGGCCAAGTAGCAAATCCCATTTCTACATGAAGACCCCACGTCCTCCCTCCTGGGCCTCTGCCTGTTTTCACTGTCCAGTCCACATGGTACCTGTGATGCGGTGGGGAGAGAGTGCAGTTGGCATCCTTGGGCACATTACTGGATGCCCCTGACTCTGCTTCCTCCCATCCTCACCTAAACTGGGTGAAATGTAAGGTCAGGAGCACTTGCTGATGAGCTGGGTGCAGCCTCAGCACCCGGCCAAGAGGAGGCCCCCAGGAAGGGCTGGTTCCTTCTGCAGCCCTGAATGGCTCTGGTCAACTGGCTCTTTGATTGACCACGCCTCACTGGATTCAGATCAACGCACCTCTTTAGGGTGAGGCCTCACCCTCTGCACAAGGAAGGGGTGCCAGCCCCCCCAATTAAGGTCCATGAAGTTGGAGAACTGGAGTTCCATTGTGGCTCAGAGGGTTAAGGACCCAATGTTGACTCTCTGAGCATGTGGGTTCGATGCCTGGTGTAGGCCGGCAGCTGCAGCTCTGATTC